>NC_066585.1:448438826-449038826 GCF_024323335.1 Lathyrus oleraceus | reverse complement strand
GGGTTCCTATATAGATGACACTAAAGGATACCACAAGTTCGTAGTTATAGGCACCTGGATAATACATGTTCATAGCTAATGTCAGGCACTAATTCAATGCAAGGGGTGCAAGAGGAACTCCACTAAAGCACTGGGTAGAGCCATTTGACAAGCTCAAAATTCATTTTTCGAACTCAATATACTTAGATCAAATAAGTAGAAAAATACAAGAGGGCGCACATAGGACACCGTCCGAGCAAAGAAGACGCTCTGAAGCACGAAGTGCATTCAGCCCCTAAGTTTCAAGGGAGAACAACAATTGAAGACCTGGGACACCGACCGACCACTTCAAGGTCATCGTCAAGGGTTATCCATCCCAACGATTATTTATTTTTAACAAATTAGATTCATTATATATATATATATATATATATATATATATATATATATATATATATATATATATATTATATATATATATATATATATATATATATATATATATATATATATATATATATAATATATATATATATATATATATTTCATTCTCCTATGTGGTGTGCTTCTTTGTCTCTTTCTGCTAGAACCCACGAAACAGGAAAATGAGATGAAATGTATGAATACGTATCTGATACATACTTAACAAATTTATACAGTTTTGATTCAACTTCAATTTATTCTGTGCTCACTGCGTATCCAATATAGACTTAACATATTTATGCGATTTTGATATGGCTTAAAACGCACTGACTGTATTAATGTGTATTCGATACGAACTTAACACATTTTTGTGATTTTGATACGGCTTAAGCGCATTCTATGCCCAATTTATGTATCCGATACATGCTTAACCCAATTTTACAATTTTGATACGACTTAAGTACATTCCATGTCCATCTATATATC
Source organism: Lathyrus oleraceus (assembly GCF_024323335.1). NCBI lineage: Eukaryota > Viridiplantae > Streptophyta > Magnoliopsida > Fabales > Fabaceae > Lathyrus > Lathyrus oleraceus. The sequence continues at coordinate 449,037,938 of NC_066585.1, read as the reverse complement.
CGATATGGGATTAACGTATTTCTACAATTTTGATACGGCTTAAAGCACACTTTATGCCTGATTGTGTATTTGATAAAGACTTAACGCATTTTTGCAAGTCCAACATGTCTAAAATGAACACCTCGTGTCCAAGGTCTATTAAACACACTTTTGCATTGCTGGCGTACCCCCCAGATCAAGTCTATCCAATGGCATATATGGTGGAGCATGGAAACCTCGATCCAAGATAAGCCTCGGACGCATGGACGTGGATCCTACCATTGGCTGGGATATGGTCCTCTATGACGCGGATAACGGTACTATATATAACTATATAAATTTGAACTAATCCTAGAAATTGCTTGGGAAAAGCAAGCAAATTGCCAAATGATATATATATATATATATATATATATATATATATATATATATATATATATATATATATATATATATATATATATATATATATATATATATATATATATATATATATATATATATATATATATATATATATATATATATATATATATATATATATATCTCACCGGCCAAATCAATATGGGCCCCCCGATCTAATTTAAAAAATAGGCCTAAAAGAATATGAATTTATACCGATTTTTTGAAAAAACTGGTATAGAATCATATGTTTTGAAAAGAAAATATGATTTTACACATATTTTAACAAATAGATGTAAAATAGATTTTGAAGACCTTATGATTTAAAACTTGTTTTAAAAAAATAAATGTAAAATGTATAATTGTAATTAAAAAAAATGTGGGCCCTCAAAATTTAGGGCCTAGAACTATAACACCTGTAGCGCATGCTAAAGTTTAGGCTTATATATATATATATATATATATATATATATATATATATATATATATATATATATATATATATATATATATATATATATATATATATATATGTAAGGGCAAATTGTCAGACAACATACAATCACAAGTTTCGATGATGACAAATGACCATCACAGATGAATCGGCATTGTCGATTCCACGTCAACAAACAAATGCATCATATCACCTATCATATCCTTCTCTATGATTACCTAAAACTGCTATATTTCATAAAACATATGTGGATAAAATGTGATCATGATGAAATGCATGAAAACCACAAAAATACGAATTTTTGCAGGTTTGCAGGCTTTGAGTCGACCTCAAGGGTCAGCACATGAGCCACGGGTCAGCGCATAGCACAGACTAGTTGGTGACAGGTCAGCGCATGGTTGCTTGAGTCGACCACAAGTCGGCGCATGGCATAGTGTAGTTGGCCACGGGTCAGCTCATGGAATACTTGAGTCGACCATAGAGGTCGGCGCATTTCCCACGGGTCAGCTCATGGAATACTTGAGTCGACCATAGGGGTCAGCGCATTTCCCTCGGGTCAGCGCACGCCGACCTATGGTCGACCGCTCGTGCGTAAACTCAGTTTTCTGAGTATTTTCCACTGTTTGAAAAGCTGTTATTTTTGGTTGGTTAGCTAGTTACTATAAATAGAAGTCAAATCACTTTTATCAACTAACATTTGTCAAATTGATTTCAAGTGTTCAAGGAAACAAGAAAGAGTGAAATAGGTGTCCAAGATTCATCATCTTCATCTTCAACATCTCACAACACATCAACTACACACAACCATTTTTGATGTGCTTCGTGATCGGTTAAAGGTGATAAGGTTCGAAGCTGAGATTGGAGAATCCGGTTCGGGTTAAAGCTTGTGGCAGGTTCTTTCTTGAATAAAACCGTTAGGGTTTTATCCTCCAAGACTGGTTTGTGTTTGGGGTTTTTTGGACGAATTGCTTCATCAAGTTTCAGCTGAGCGAAGGTGATTGAGAAGAGGAAGTCTTCATCAGTCTAGTAGCGGATTCAGTGAAATTGAAGGGAAGAATTCGGGTTCGATTCGTTGTAGTTGAGATCAGCCGGGCCGAGGGTTTGAAGAACGGAAGGTTATTCAACAAAGGGGCTGGAAGCGGAGGTCTAGCAACAACAATCGAAGGTCTTGATTCATCTTGAATCAAGGAACAAGGAGAGGAAGCAGCATTCAACACCTTGAGAGTTCTGTTGTTTACTTGCTTTGCAATCCTTGTATAAACGGTTAAATTCAACAGGTGATATCTATTAAATCATCTCAATTCTATTTTTAGAATTGAGGGCAGACGTACCCCGAAGCGAGGACGGCGGGGGAACTGCCTCATCAAATCTCTGTCTTCTTTAATTTTCTGCATAATTGTTTTTCAGCTTAAAAATTAAGTGATTTTAGTTTAAGCACTTTTACCAAACAGTGATATTAATTGAGTAAGAGATTAAAACTCTGTTTTTGAATCCAAAGTACAATAGTATATTGTACTAGATCAATTTGAATTACTTACTCAACTCAAATATCACTTGGAGTGTTTATGCAAACCAAGTGTTTGATAATTTGCCTAAACCAAAGTTGTCTTAAGTTTGTATCTAGTTTGATTTGGTATTTGGATCATTGGAACTATGAATCCTAGTAAGTGAAACATATCATTGATTGTGCAAATAGTGTAGTGATTCGTATTTCACTTTATCTCTAATCCATTAGCTTAACGCATATCCGGTTTTCCAATAACGGTTCGTTTTAGACTATATTTTTCCTCGGCCGCTTCCGCACTTAAAACAAATTTTCAAAACCAAAATTAAATTGGTAGCGCCGACTCAAATTTTAATTGGGATCTATTCAACCCCCCCTTCTATATCTGTGCCATAGTCTAACAAGTGGTATCAGGAGCTCCGGTTCATTCCGTGCTTCAAAATATAACTTTGATAGAAAATGGCTAACGAACCTAAAGGGGCTTATAATAGAGCTCCCGTTTTCAATGGTGAAAATTATAGTTATTGGAAAGACTATATGCGGGTGCACATAAATTCCATAGATAGAAAAATATGGAACATTATTCTCAATGGTCCAATTGAAATAACCATGACCAATGAGAACAATGAATTGGTGCCTAAGCCCGAAGCACAATGGACCGATGATGATGAAAAGAAATACAACTATGATTGGAAAGCCAAAAATATCCTAATCTCCTCATTAGGTGTATATGAATACTATCGTGTATCCCATTGTCCTACTGCTAAGGCCATGTGGGATTCACTACAAGTTGCCCATGAGGGGACGAACGATGTTAAGTTGGCAAGAATCAACACACTAACACAAGAGTTTGATCTCTTTTTCATGGAGCAAGGGGAAACCATTGCTGACATGCAAAAGAGATTTACTCATCTCATCAATCGATGACATTCACTTGGTAGGCCGATTTCCAACGATGTTGCTACTAATAAGATCTTGAGATGTCTCAACAGGGAATGGCAGCCGAAAGTGACCGCCATCAAAGAAGCAAATGATCTTACCACTTTAGACTTGACAACATTATTTGGCAAACTACAAGAGCACGAACAAGTTCTCTTGAGCCTAGAACAACACGAAAAGAAAGATAAGAAGGACAAAGCAAAGGTGAGTGAAAAGAAATCTATAGCTCTAAAGACTTCCTCCTCGAAGTCTCAAGCAAAAGAGCAAAGTGATTATTCATCGAGCGACGAAGAAGAAGAGGACAAGAGCGAAGATATGGGGTTGTTCGTTAAACGCTACAATTGTTACGTGAGAAAGAACGGCATCCAACATTCCGAGAAGAACTTGGTAAACTTCCGGAAACAATCTAGGTACTCTAAAAGTGATGACTCAAAAGGTAAAATTACTAGAGGGCCATGCTATACGTGTGGAAAGCCCGGTCATTACGAACCGGACTGTCCGATGAACAAGAAGACAAAGGAAAAGGAATCATACAAATCACACAAGAAATCATCAAAGCCAAGGAGAGCATACATAGCTTGGGAAAGTGATAGCGACTCCTCCAATGATGAAAGTTCTAGTGATGAAGATGAAAATGCAAACCTATATGATCTACTTGTGTGATTGCTTATGCTTGTGTGCTTGCTTATTCCAAAGGATAGGATCTACTTGGATCATCTATATGATCTCAAGAGAGGAACTCCTAGTGTGGTGTCATTTCTTAACCATCACCTTTTTGTTAGGACTTAGCCTTTCTCCTTCATTTCTCCACTCTAACCCAAGCCAAAACCTTTTTTGTGCAAACATTTGACTATTGTTTTCAACATTAGAAACCTAAGCCTTAGGCTTTTGATTTTCAAACTTTCTTTTCATAACACTCATTTTGAATTGAATCTTTAAGTCAACTTTGACCACTTTTGTATATACTTCTAATTGGTAAATATAACCCATTCAAATTTCTTTTGTGGTTCCATGTCCACTTTCTTAATCAAATCTTCCATAACCTTTAGCTATTAGGTTTGAGTTATCTTTGTGGTAGATGTAATACTCACATTTATCCTTAGTGATGGACAATGAGTCTTCCATGCTTATTATAGGGTTAACCCCTCACTAGCATGTTGAAGCTATCCTCACATGGTGGATTTGTGGTTTTAGGTTGAGTTTTCTCCCTTTGATAACAAAAGACCTTAAGGCTTTTGGACCAATCAATCCACTCATTTGTTTTGAAATTTTTTACCCGAACTACGAGGTTTTGATCCTAATCTTTTTATAAGAGGGTACGTAGGCAATGGGTTTATCCATCCAAACACAAAATGTAAATAACTTGTATATTCTCTTCTCATCTCTTTAATCATGTTTGCACAAATAAAATTTCACAAAAACAATAACCTTCACAAGTGTGAAAAGGGCTCCCTAGGAGTACCTAGGATGTTTTGGGTGCCTAACACCTTCCCATTGCATAACCAACCCCCTTACCTAGATCTCTGTTTCTTTTACTAGTTTTGTTTGTAAAACTTTTAGGTTTTTGTTCGCTTTCTAACCATTCCTTTGGATAAATAGAAGTACGGTGGCGACTCGACTTTGTATGATTTACCTTGGATTTAGTCAATATCTCCAATGGTAACGAATACACCGCTACAGGTACATAATAACAGTTCTCTAACTAAATTATTAAACCACTAGGTAAAGTCAATTCATAAGTTCCTACGGCTAAGGCAGCAACCTTTGCTCCATTACCAACTCGTAGGTCGACTTCACCTTTTGCCAAATGTCTACTTCTTTTTAGTCCATGCACATTTGTATAAATGTGAGAACCGCATCCAGTATCTAATACCCATGATGCAGAAGTAGATAAATTTATTTCAATAACAAAAATACCTGAAGTTGGAGTCTCTACTCCATTCTTCCTATCTTCCAGGTACTTTGGGCAGTTCCTCTTCCAGTGTGCGGTCTTATCGTAATGGAAGCAGGTGCCTTCTTTTTCTATGCCTCCACTAGACTTCAAAGCAGCAATAGTGGGTTTGGGTTTGACAACTTCCTTGCCTTTCCCTTTATCATGTTTGAGGACACTCCTCATGTTTCGGTACCAATCTAGAAAATTTGTCCCAGACAATTTTTCCTTCTCAAGGATTGATCACAAGATGTTGTTAGAGGTGTTTGTTGTCATGGTAATCTACACAAGGATTAATGAAAATATAAGTATCATTGACATATTTAATTAGGCCTTTAATTAAATATGCTCCCACTATTTTACTCAAAACAAATGACCCTCATCATTTGATTCGGAAAATCCCGTTGGAAGATTTTCTAGTGGGTCGAGATCCATATTTCACTTCGTTCTAAGTCCGCGTAGGCGGATTACACAAAACTAGGTTATTTAGGTAGGAACTCCTTCCAATTGTATCTCATACAACTCTCGAAAATTTCAATTGGGTGAATAACTCCTTATTCCAATCCATCATATGGATCATTCCCAACTCTTGCTTCTAAACATATATAATCTTATTATAATTTGTTTAGTTAAGTTTGACCCATTGTTTTAACAGTTGGATATTACAATTATCCCATCGCACCTTACTAAGATAGAACATGCACCTCGCGTAGGTGAAACCTACATTATCCGATACTAGTCTTGATGAGTGTTAAAACTTGGAAAGCATAAACTTAATATTTAATTTGAGGGAATTGCAATTTTTTCTGATCTCACCGGCTTATTTATCATATAAATCGCCTCTCACATGCATCAACATACATTCACATGCATCAACATACATACATACATAATGAAACAGTTATGGCCCCTAGCGCAATGGGAGAACCTAAGCTAACCTAACACCGATCTAAGCTTCTCCAAGCAAGATCTTCAAGGTTGTCCTCCTTTGACACTGACTTCTTTGCTTTCTTCATATCATTACATTACATAAAGAAACTCGTTTTACATACGAGGGAGTGAGATGAGAAAAGAAGTTACATTTGGGACATTAAGAGAGAGGCACGACACGCAGGTCGTATTTTAAAACCCAAAACAAAATAAAGGAAAACTAAGGCCATAACCAATCACCACAAGACAATAATAAACACTTTATTATTATTATTAATTCTTTTAATTAATTAAAACCAAATTAAATTTCGACGACCAATCACACTACGCAAACCGAAATTTTAATGAACAATTCATTTAAAATCGACGTCGTTTTTCGCATCAACATTTGATACTTTTAAAGCACTGAGTTAGCCGAACGGGTGAATTTTGCCTTGCGTTAACCGGTTAACCATATGCGTTAACCGGTTAAAACTGTTTGAAATCTGTTCAAAAATTGTTTTCTGCCTTGCGTTAACCGATTAACCAAATGCGTTAACCGGTTAACACTGTTTAAAAATCTCTTGGAAAACTGTTTTCCGTCTTGCGTTAACCGGTTAACCAAATGCGTTAACCGGTTAACACTGTTTGAAAAACTTAAAATTTTTATTTCGTATTGCGTTAACTGGTTAACCATATGCATTAACCGGTTAACACTGTTCCAAAAAGTGTTTAGAAAGCACAACTCTTGTGCAGTCACAATCCCAATCGCATAACTCTCTGACAACACAACCCTTGTGCCGTCACTAACCCTGATGCACCAATTTCAGACCGTCAAACACATCTCAATTGTTGATTTAGTATGATTGATCAACACGTCATTGCTTCACCATACTAATGTCGGATCAAGAAGCAAATGACCATTGATCGCTCAAAGGAAAACAATCATTGAGTGTTTGAATGAACGAAACGAGAACACTATATCATATATAATGTATTTTGCATCAGGATTACATATATCATATATATAACTTGATCGATCTCAATTTAATCTTTGATTCATTCTGTCTTTTAATCATATTAATACAGAACAAAAACAGTTATCAGATTCATGGTTTCGTAAGTGGCTCTGATACCATTGAAGGAGAATTGCCATCCAAGGCGCAGCGGAATTTAAAATTTCTCCATTTAGTGATCCTTACGAATAGGCATGATCAGTAATAGAATCGTTACCTCTTGTGGCGATTCAAACCTTTGGTGCAGATCTCTTGTAACGATCAAAACCTTGGATACAAATCCACAGAGCGATCACGAACGTTGAACAATGACAACGTCTCTACTCAGTCCACACGAACGGATTCCTTCAATCTCAGTGCTAGCTGGTACGAATGAAGGCTTTGAGTGAGAGAGAGAGAGATATGAAATTCCAACTCTTCAGTTGTGTTGTATTCCCATACAATGCTTCTGCACAAGAGTTCTATTTATAGAACCACTTGTGTGGGCTTCAAGCCAAAAAGCCCACTTAAGGGCATTTTGCCCATATCTCATAATATGCCAAAATCACTTAAGTATTTGGTACCTTACCATATTTCGTATTCTACTTAAGGGCACCATACATTATGGTATTCCTTAATTACTCTATCTCTCATCAATCCGTCCTTTGTGTGTGACCCTGTAGGTTTTCGCGACGTTGGCAATTATATTAAATCACACATTTAACATAATAAACAGTGAGCGATATCTAGCAACACATCACTGCTACCCAAGACACAAAAATTGTAAAGGCAAATTGTCATACAACACACAATCATAGGTTTCGATGATGACAAATGACCACCATGGATGAATCGGCATTGTCGATTCCACTCCTACAAAACAAATGCAACATATCCTTTTCTATGCTCATCTAAAACTGCTATATTTCATACAACATATGTGGATAAAATGTGATCATGACAAAATGCATGAAAATCACAAAAATATGAATTTTTGCAGATTTGGAGGGTTTGAGTCGACCACAAGGGTCAGCGCATGAACCACGGGTCAGCGCATAGCATAATGCAGTTGGTCATTGGTCAGAGCATGGAGGCTTTGAGTCGACCACAGGTCGGCGCATGGCATAGTGCAGTTGGTCACGGGTCAGCGCATGGAAGACTTGAGTCGACCACAGGGTCGACGCATGAAACTTTCATTTTCCCACGGGTCAGCACACGCCGACCTATGGTCGACGCGTACTGAAGCATTCTTCAGCCTGTCCAAAATTGCAGGCCATGCATCGATGCAGAGACCTGCTATGGTCGACCGCTCGTGCGCAAATTCAGTTTCTGAATATTTTCCACTCTGTTTGAAAAGCTGTTATTTTTGGTTGGTAAGTTGGTTACTATATATAGAAGTCTAGTTACTTGTATCAACTAACATTTGTCAAATTGATTCAAGTGTTCAAAGAAACAAGAAAAAGTGAAATAGGTGTCCAAGATTCATCATCTTCATCTTCAACATCTCACAACACATCAACTACACACAACCATTTTTGAAGTGCTTTGTGATTGGTTAAAGGTGAAACGGTTCGAAGCCGAGATTGGGGAATCCGGTTCGGGTTGAAGCTTGTGACAAGTTTTTTCTTGAAGAAAACTGTTGGGGTTTTGTCCTCCAAGACTGGTTTGTGTTTGGGGGTTTTTGGACGAATTTCTTCATCAATTTTCAGCTGAGCGAAGGTGATTGAGAAGAGGAAGTCTTCGTCAATCTAGTAGCGGATTCAGTGATATTGAAGGGAAGAATTCGGGTTCGATTTGTTGTAGTTGAGGTCAGCCGGGCCGAGGGTTTGAAGAACTGAGGGTTATTCAACAAAGGGGCTGGATTCGGAGGTCTATCAACAACAATCAAAGGACTTGATTCACATTGAATCAAAGAACAAGGAGTGGATGCAACATTCAACATCTTGAGAGTTCTGTTGTATATTTGCTTTGCAATCCTTGTATAAACGGTTAAATTCAACAGGTGATATCTATTAAATCATCTCAATTCTAGTTTTAGAATTGAGGGCAGACATACCCCGAAGCGAGGACGGCGGGGGAACTGCCTCATCAAATCTTTGTCTTCTCTAATTTTCTGCATAATTGTTTTAACTTAAAAATTAAGTGATTCTGGTATAAGCACTTTTTTCAAACCTTGGTATTAAGTGAGTAAGAGTTAAAACTCTGTTTTTGAATCCAAAGTACAATAGACTATTGTGCTAGATTAATTGAAAGCACTTACTCAATATAAATATCACTTGGAGTGTTTTTGCACACCAAGTGTTTGATAATTTGCCTAAACCAAAATTATCTTAGTTGTGTATCTAGTTTGGTTTGCTCTTTGAATCATTGGAACTAGGAATCCTAGCTAGTAAAACAAATCATTGATAGTGTGACGAGTGTAGTGATTCGTATTCTACATTATCACTAATCCATAGGCTTGATGCATATCCGCTTTTCCAATAACGGTTCGTTTTAGACTATATTTTCCTCGGCCGCTTCCGCACTTAAAACAAATTTTCAAAACCAATTTTAATTGGTAGCGCCGACTCAATTTTTAATTGGGATCTATTCAACCCCCCCTTCTAGATCCGTGCCATAGTCTAACAAGTGGTATCAGGAGCTCCGGTTCACTCCGTGCTTCAAAATATAACTTTGATAGAAAATGGCTAACGAACCTAAAGGGGCGTATTATAGAGCTCCCGTTTTCAATGGTGAAAATTATAGTTATTGGAAAGACTGTATGCGGGTGCACATAAATTCCATAGATAGAAAAATATGGAACGTTATTCTCAATGGTCCAATTGAAATAACCATGACCAATGAGAATAATGAATTAGTGCCTAAGCCCGAAGCACAATGGATCGATGATGAAGAAAAGAAATACAACTATGATTGGAAAGCCAAAAATATCCTAATCTCCTCATTAGGTGTAGATGAATACTATCGTGTATCCCATTGCCCTACTGCTAAGGCCATGTGGGATTCACTACAAATTGCCCATGAGGGGACGAACGATGTTAAGTTGGCAAGAATCAACACACTAACACAAGAGTTTGATTTTTTTTCATGGAGCAAGGGGAAACCACTGCTGACATGCAAAAGAGATTTACTCATCTTATCAATCGATTACATTCACTAGGTAGGCCTATTTCTAGTGATGTTGCTACTAATAAGATCTTGAGATGTCTTAACAGGGAATGGCAGCCTAAAGTGACCGCCATCAAAGAAGCAAATGATCTTACCATATTAGACTTGATAACATTCTTTGGCAAACTACAAGAGCACGAACAAGTACTCTTGAGCCTAGAACAACACGAAAAGAAAGAAAAGAAGGACAAAGCTAAGGTGAGTGAAAAGAAATCAATGGCTTTAAAGACTTCCTCCTCAAAGTCTCAAGCAAAAGAGCAAAGTGATTATTCCTCGAGCGACGAAGAAGAAGAGGACAAGAGCGAAGATATGGGGTTGTTCGTTAAACGTTACAATCGTTACGTGAGAAAGAACGACATCCAACATTCCGAGAAGAACTTGGTAAACTTCCGGAAACAATCTAGGTACTCTAAAAATGATGACTCAAAAGGTAAAATGACTAGAGGGTCGTGCTATACTTGTGGAAAGCCCGGTCATTACAAACCGGACTGTCCGATGAACAAGAAGACAAAGGAAAAGGAATCATACAAATCACACAAGAAATCATCAAAGCCAAGGAGAGCATACATAGCCTGGGAAAGCGATAGCGACTCCTCCGATGATGAAAGTTCTAGTGATGAAGATGAAGCTGCAAACCTATGCCTCCCTGCTCATCAAAAGAACAAAAAGAAACAGGTACGACATGCTAAATATGAAAAATCCTCTAGTATGTCTCATCATGAATTACAAGCTGCTTTTGATACTTTACACTGTGAAGCGAAAGAGGCCTTTAAAAGGCTTGCCTCAAATAACAAAATTTTTACTCATTTGGAACAAAAAATTCGAGAATCTGAAAGGAAACTTGAGGCACTTAAAGCCTCTATAGTAGAAAGCACAAAAGCAGGTTGTGAGGACCTTAGAAGTAGGATGATTAACTTTGGGTGTGATACTTGTTATATTTGGCAAGGTGAAGTAAGAAACCTAAAGGCCAAACTTGACAAGGCTCTTGAGCCCAAGATTACCTTTGCAATCCATAAATCAAACTTAAGTGCATTTTGCCCATATCTCATAATATGCCAAAATCACTTAAGTATTTGGTACCTTACCATATTTCGTATTCTACTTAAGGGCACCACACATTACGGTATTCCTTAATTACTCTATCTCTCATCAATCCGTCCTTTGTGTGTGACCCTGTAGGTTTTCGCGACGTTGACAATTTTATTAAATCACACATTTAACATAATAAACAGTGAGCGATATCTAGCAACACATCACTGCTACCCAAGACACAAAAATTGTAAAGGCAAATTGTCATACAACACACAATCATAGGTTTCGATGATGACAAATGACCACCATGGATGAATCGGCATTGTCGATTCCACTCCTACAAAACAAATGCAACATATCCTTTTCTATGCTCATCTAAAACTGCTATATTTCATACAACATATGTGGATAAAATGTGATCATGACAAAATGCATGAAAATCACAAAAATATGAATTTTTGCAGATTTGGAGGGTTTGAGTCGACCACAAGGGTCAGCGCATGAACCACGGGTCAGCGCATAGCATAATGCAGTTGGTCATTGGTCAGAGCATGGAGGCTTTGAGTCGACCACAGGTCGGCGCATGGCATAGTGCAGTTGGTCACGGGTCAGCGCATGGAAGACTTGAGTCGACCACAGGGTCGACGCATGAAACTTTCATTTTCCCACGGGTCAGCACACGCCGACCTATGGTCGACGCGTACTGAAGCATTCTTCAGCCTGTCCAAAATTGCAGGCCATGCATCGATGCAGAGACCTGCTATGGTCGACCGCTCGTGCGCAAATTCAGTTTCTGAATATTTTCCACTCTGTTTGAAAAGCTGTTATTTTTGGTTGGTAAGTTGGTTACTATATATAGAAGTCTAGTTACTTGTATCAACTAACATTTGTCAAATTGATTCAAGTGTTCAAAGAAACAAGAAAAAGTGAAATAGGTGTCCAAGATTCATCATCTTCATCTTCAACATCTCACAACACATCAACTACACACAACCATTTTTGAAGTGCTTTGTGATTGGTTAAAGGTGATAAGGTTCGAAGCCGAGATTGGGGAATCCGGTTCGGGTTGAAGCTTGTGACAAGTTTTTTCTTGAAGAAAACTGTTGGGGTTTTGTCCTCCAAGACTGGTTTGTGTTTGGGGGTTTTTGGACGAATTTCTTCATCAATTTTCAGCTGAGCGAAGGTGATTGAGAAGAGGAAGTCTTCGTCAATCTAGTAGCGGATTCAGTGATATTGAAGGGAAGAATTCGGGTTCGATTTGTTGTAGTTGAGGTCAGCCGGGCCGAGGGTTTGAAGAACTGAGGGTTATTCAACAAAGGGGCTGGATTCAGAGGTTTATCAACAACAATCAAAGGACTTGATTCACCTTGAATCAAAGAACAAGGAGTGGAAGCAACATTCAACATCTTGAGAGTTTTGTTGTATATTTGCTTTGCAATCCTTGTATAAACGGTTAAATTCAACAGGTGATATCTATTAAATCATCTCAATTCTAGTTTTAGAATTGAGGGCAGACATACCCCGAAGCGAGGACGGCGGGGGAACTGCCTCATCAAATCTTTGTCTTCTCTAATTTTCTGCATAATTGTTTTAACTTAAAAATTAAGTGATTCTGGTATAAGCACTTTTTTCAAACCTTGGTATTAAGTGAGTAAGAGGTTAAAACTCTGTTTTTGAATCCAAAGTACAATAGACTATTGTACTAGATTAATTGAAAGCACTTACTCAATATAAATATCACTTGGAGTGTTTTTGCACACCAAGTGTTTGATAATTTGCCTAAACCAAAATTATCTTAGTTGTGTATCTAGTTTGGTTTGCTCTTTGAATCATTGGAACTAGGAATCCTAGCTAGTAAAACAAATCATTGATAGTGTGACGAGTGTAGTGATTCGTATTCTACATTATCACTAATCCATAGGCTTGATGCATATCCGCTTTTCCAATAACGGTTCGTTTTAGACTATATTTTCCTCGGCCGCTTCCGCACTTAAAACAAATTTTCAAAACCAATTTTAATTGGTAGCGCCGACTCAATTTTTAATTGGGATCTATTCAACCCCCCCTTCTAGATCCGTGCCATAGTCTAACAAGTGGTATCAGGAGCTCCGGTTCACTCCGTGCTTCAAAATATAACTTTGATAGAAAATGGCTAACAAACCTAAAGGGGCGTATTATAGAGCTCCCGTTTTCAATGGTGAAAATTATTGTTATTGGAAAGACTGTATGCGGGTGCACATAAATTCCATAGATAGAAAAATATGGAACGTTATTCTCAATGGTCCAATTGAAATAACCATGACCAATGAGAATAATGAATTAGTGCCTAAGCCCGAAGCACAATGGACCGATGATGATGAAAAGAAATACAACTATGATTGGAAAGCCAAAAATATCCTAATCTCCTCATTAGGTGTAGATGAATACTATCGTGTATCCCATTGCCCTACTGCTAAGGCCATGTGGGATTCACTACAAATTGCCCATGAGGGGACGAACGATGTTAAGTTGGCAAGAATCAACACACTAACACAAGAGTTTGATTTTTTTTCATGGAGCAAGGGGAAACCACTGCTGACATGCAAAAGAGATTTACTCATCTTATCAATCGATTACATTCACTAGGTAGGCCTATTTCTAGTGATGTTGCTACTAATAAGATCTTGAGATGTCTTAACAGGGAATGGCAGCCTAAAGTGACCGCCATCAAAGAAGCAAATGATCTTACCATATTAGACTTGATAACATTATTTGGCAAACTACAAGAGCACGAACAAGTACTCTTGAGCCTAGAACAACACGAAAAGAAAGAAAAGAAGGACAAAGCTAAGGTGAGTGAAAAGAAATCAATGGCTCTAAAGACTTCCTCCTCAAAGTCTCAAGCAAAAGAGCAAAGTGATTATTCCTCGAGCGACGAAGAAGAAGAGGACAAGAGCGAAGATATGGGGTTGTTCGTTAAACGTTACAATCGTTACGTGAGAAAGAACGACATCCAACATTCCGAGAAGAACTTGGTAAACTTCCGGAAACAATCTAGGTACTCTAAAAATGATGACTCAAAAGGTAAAATGACTAGAGGGTCGTGCTATACTTGTGGAAAGCCCGGTCATTACAAACCGGACTGTCCGATGAACAAGAAGACAAAGGAAAAGGAATCATACAAATCACACAAGAAATCATCAAAGCCAAGGAGAGCATACATAGCCTGGGAAAGCGATAGCGACTCCTCCGATGATGAAAGTTCTAGTGATGAAGATGAAGCTGCAAACCTATGCCTCTCTGCTCATCAAAAGAACAAAAAGAAACAGGTACGACATGCTAAATATGAAAAATCCTCTAGTATGTCTCATCATGAATTACAAGCTGCTTTTGATACTTTACACTGTGAAGCGAAAGAGGCCTTTAAAAGGCTTGCCTCAAATAACAAAATTTTTACTCATTTGGAACAAAAAATTCGAGAATCTGAAAGGAAACTTGAGGCACTTAAAGCCTCTATAGTAGAAAGCACAAAAGCAGGTTGTGAGGACCTTAGAAGTAGGATGATTAACTTTGGGTGTGATACTTGTTATATTTGGCAAGGTGAAGTAAGAAACCTAAAGGCCAAACTTGACAAGGCTCTTGAGCCCAAGATTACCTTTGCAATCCATAAATCAAACTTTCGAAAAACTATGGTTAACCCATATCAAAAATATAAATATGTTATAAAGGATGAAGATAGCGAAGGTAATCAAAATGTTAATTTCTCTTGTCTTTATTGTTGCAAGAAAGGCCACTCCATTGCTAAATGCAGATTTAGGAGATTCTTAGTTCCTAAAGGCATTTATCAATGGCTGCCCAAATGCAACCATTTCGTTACTTACCATTCAGGACCCAATAAACCATTGGGTACCTTCTCGTGTTAATTGCATTTCCATATGTACAATGCCTCGAGACTACCGAGAGAAGATGGGTTCTCGACAGTGGATGCTCAAGGCACATGTTAGTAGACATATCACTCTTCTTTGACTTCGTGGCTAAGAAGAAAGGATATGTAACCTATGGTGACAACAACCGTGGAGCAATACTTGGTAAAGGTAGTGTAGGTAATCCTTCTTCGGCTACTATTTCCGATGTATTGCTTGTCGAAGGTCTTAAACACAATCTACTTAGCATCAGTCAATTATGTGACAAAGGATACAATGTATCGTTTTCAAAAGATTGTTGCAAAATTGTACATAATGATGATAAGAAGAGCATATTTAATGGTCTGCATGTGAATAATGTCTATATGTTAGACTTAAATGAAGTATCGTTAACAAGTGACAAATGCCTTGTAACAATGAGTGAAGATTCATGGTTATGGCATAGGCGTTTAGCACATGTTAACTTTGACTTACTAAATAAAGTAGTCTCAAAAGATCTAGTCTTAGGTCTCCCCAAAATAAAGTTCACCAAGGATCACCTTTGTGATGCTTGTCAAAAAGGGAAGCAAACGAGGATCTCATTTAAATCCAAAAATATCGTTTCAACAACGAGACCTCTCGAACTTCTTCATATGGACTTATTTAGGCCGTCTAGGATTAAAAGCCTAGGAGGAAACTATTACGGTTTCGTAATAGTGGACGATTTTTCTAGATTTTGTTGGACTATCTTTTTAGTAAGCAAGAGCGATACGTTCGCTGCCTTTGAAAGATTTGCTAAGCTTTCCCAAAATAAATTAAATACAAACATTGTTGCAATTAGAAGCGACCATGGGGGTGAGTTCGAAAACCATTTATTTGAAGAATATTGCGGTAACCATGGTATCGATCATAACTTCTCCGCTCCACGTACTCCTCAACAAAATGGGGTTGTGGAGCGTAAAAACCGAATTTTGGAAGAATTGGGAAGAACAATGATTAACGAAAGTGGCTTACTGAAATATTTTTGGGCCGACGCCATTAGTACGACGTGTTATGTTTTGAATAGGGTGCTCATTCGCCCCATTCTAAACAAAACACCGTATGAGATTTTAAAAGGGCGAAAGCCAAATATTTCTCACTTACATGTTTTTGGTTGCAAATGTTTTGTATTAAATAATGGAAAGGAAAACTTGGGCAAATTCGATTCCAAGGCCGACGAAGGTATCTTCCTCGGATACTCTCAATCGAGTAAAGCATATAGAATATATAATAAACGATTACTTGCTGTGGAAGAGTCTGTACATGTCTCTTTTGATGAATCCTATTCGAGAAAGGTCGGAAAGGGTAGTGTTGTTCATGGTGCAGGTACATCTACAGAAGACATACTCAAAGGTGGCGAGCCGGGGATTGATCAACCCGACAAAGTCAAAGTTGAGGAGGATAAAGATGTACACCATGAGGAAACCGAGGTAGCTCATCCACCTTCAAACGATGATATCCCTCAAGCTTGGAAGTCTCCCAAATACCATCCAATCGACAACATTCTCGGAGATATCTCAAAGGGTGTTACAACTCGATCGAAGCTAAGTAATTTCTGTTATCACTTCGCTTTCGTTTCGCAAGTGGAACCTAAAAACCCTAAAGAAGCCCTACTCAATGAACACTGGTTTTTGTCAATGCAGGAGGAACTAAATCAGTTCACTAGAAATGAGGTTTGGGAGCTTGTCCCTCCTCCGCGAGATCATCGAGTAATCGGCACCCGATGGGTGTTTAGGAACAAGCTGGACGAAAACGGGGTAATAACCCGTAACAAGGCGCGTTTAGTCGCGCAAGGGTATAACTAAGAGGAAGGCATCGACTATGAGGAAACTTATGCGCCGGTTGCCCGACTCGAGGCTATACGCCTTCTCCTTGCCTTCGCTTGTGCGAAAGACTTTAAACTATTCCAAATGGATGTTAAGAGTGCGTTGCTTAACGGTCACATAAATGAAGAGGTCTACGTTGCACAACCTCCGGGTTTTGAATCTCATGAGTATCCTGATCATGTTTATAAACTAAAAAGGGATTTATATGGTCTCAAACAAGCTCCTAGAGCTTGGTATGAGCGACTAAGTAAATTTTTACTCGACCAAGGTTACTCAAGAGGAAAGGTTGACACAACTCTCTTCATTAAACGTCAAGGAAAACACTTGATATTAGTACAAATTTATGTAGACGATATTATATTTGGGTCTACTAACATGAATCTCGTGAGAGAGTTTTCGGATCTTATGCAGGGTGAATTCGAGATGAGTATGATGGGGGAGCTCACGTACTTTATCGGTCTGCAAATTAAACAACTCAAAGAAGGAACATTCGTGAGTCAAACAAAGTACTGTTTGGACCTCATCAAGAGATTTGACATGGCAAAAGCCAAGGCCATTGACACCCCCATGCCAACATGTACAAACTTGAATAAAGATGAAAACGGTAAGAACGTAGAGGTAAAACGGTATAGAGGTATGATTGGATCACTTCTCTATCTTACTGCTTCTCGTCCCAACATTATGTTTAGCGTGTGCATGTGCGCAAGATATCAATCATGTCCCAAGGAATCCCATCTAAAAGCTGTCAAACGAATACTTCGATACCTATCCGGTACTCCGAAGTATGGACTATGGTATTTCAAAGGTAATGATTGCTCATTGGTAGGTTTCTCCGATTCCGATTGCAAATCTGATAGGAAAAGCACCAGTGGCACTTGTCACTTATTTTCAAATTCTTTGGTCAGTTGGCATAGCAAGAAACAAGTTTCAGTTGCTTTGTCAACCGCCAAAGCGGAATACGTTGTCGCCGGTAGTTGTTGTGCTCAAATCCTATGGATTAAGCAACAACTATTGGATTTTAACCTCAAACTCGAACGTATTCTCATTTTTTGTGACAATACAAGTGCCATTAATCTTACCAAAAATCCTGTGTTGCATTCTCGCACCAAACATATCGGAATTCGACACCACTTTCTTCGAGAACATGTAGAGAAAGGTGATATTGTATTTGAACATGTTAATACTGAAAATCAACTAGCGGACATTTTCACAAAGCCGCTAGCTACTGAACCTTTCTTTCATATTCGTCGAGAACTTGGTATTCTCGACATTTCGGAACGGGCATTATAAATTGCTGGATTTATCTTATTTCATTTAGAACTATAGTCTTGTACTTCTAACAAGCTGATGTTGTTGCAAGCACAAATGTATTGTTCATCAAGCTATTCCGGTATCTAGGTGATATTGTTCCTTTACCCTTCTCTCTCTCTCAACCTTCATAGTTAAATGGTTGTACTACATAAAAATATTGTACATATATGTATCGTTTCTTATGCCATATCTGTTTGGATGTTTAAATGTTGTGTGGCTTTGTATTTATGCATCAAACATGTGAGCATATGTGCATACTAGTGAAAATTGTAAATTTTGCCTGTATGAGTCGACCATAACAGGGCAATGGTCGACGCACACTTCAAAATTTTCTTCTTTTCCAAAAATCAAACAGTATGCGTCGACGCATGCAGAGGTATGGTCGACGCATCGCTCAAAAATTCAGTTTTTCTGCAGAAAACCTTCAAACTTCTCATGCATCTACATTCAAAATTCCCATTAAGTGTGCATTTACATTTCAAACTTCCCACTACATTGTGAGTTACATCTACCTAGTGCCTAGTGTCTCTTGGTCTCTCCTCTTCCCAAAACCCTAAATCCTCCTCTATAAAAAGGGGAAACCTCCATCTTGCAAACCATTCTCAAAAACCTTCACCAAGCTTCACTCTCTACCCACACACAAAGCTCCAAAATCATTTCCAATGGCTTCCTCATCCCGCAGACCTACCGGAAAGAGATCACGGGAACCATCCTCTGCCTCTCTACCCATTACCGCTGTATCGCTAGTTCCACCGGCTCTCGTCGATTCCTTCAACAAAGATATTGGTAAAAGAGGAGTTGTGCGGCATCATGCATTCTACAAACTCACCGCAGAATGCATGTATCTCGCAGAAATCATGTCTCTGCTACAGTACCACGGCATTGTCAAATTCCTGGAATGCAATGCCAAGTATAGAGAAGACCTGGTCCGCGTGTTCTACGCCTGCCTTCATGACAAATTTCGTGGGCACAAGTTTCACTCCAGGATCGGCACGAGAAAGGTATCGTTTAAGTCGAATGTTTGGAACAAATATTTTGATATGTCATTGGATGCTGATGAAAATCCTCTAGCTGAGGTAACTGACTCTCACCCAATAGAAGGTTATGAGTTTAAGAGCGCGTTGAATGACATGCTGAAACGACCCTACCCTGATCAGATTGTGAACAGTGATGCGTTCCCATGAACCGTCACTGCCGGCAAGTTGAAAACAGGAGAGCGGATTCTCTAGTGGATTGTCTCACGCATCCTGCGACCTAAGAAGGGTGGTCTCTCTAGAGTTGAACAGGCTGAGGTTCATCTCATATACATTCTGAAAAATAAGCAGAAAATCAACTGGCCCTACTACATTGCTAGTAGGATGTTCAGTTTATGTGACTCCGGACGAGGAACGACTCTTGCCTACGGATCTTTTATTCAAGAGGTCCTTACTGCAGCCGAAGTTGATTATCCTTCCTTCCCGTATACCTCCATTTCATCAGACAAAGAATTCAGCCCAAAAACTTTGTCTATGATGGGATATTTTTGGTGTGATGAGCGGAGAATCTACAAATTTGTTCGCAGAGGGTATGTCCCTACGACTGTTGAAGAAGAAGATGAAAGTGATGAAAGTGAAGAAGAAGACGAAGAGGAAAATGAAGAAGAGGGAGCAGAACAAGCCTTTGATCAGCATGGTGGAGATGATAGTCCTTCACAAGTTGACACTCACGACTACACAAACTCCGCTTGGGTTCAGCATTCACATTCAACTGAAGAAGATTCCCCCAACCAGGGTGGCTGGGGTGAATGGTAACATACGGGCTGGTCATCACAACGCCAATTCTACCAGCCGTATCAATATGGTGATGAAGAATCTCCTCCGTCTCCTCCACAGCACGCAAACTCTTCCGAACTGTTGGATATGATGCGAAATATGCAGCTGGCTCAACAATCCTTCATGCAAACTCAGGATGAGCGCTATGCTCATATTAGCAGCCAAATTCAAGCACAAAATGAGAGGCTCGATAACCTCTCTACAAGCATGAATGAATGGTATGCAACATTTACCGAAACGTTTGAACGCCAGGAGCGGTCGGTCGATGGGGGTATCAAGTATCTAGGTGGTATTGCTGAGCAAATATCGTCTCTGGCAGACCCCTACAGAAACCCGGATATATGTTACCATCGAGGACGAGACCATTAGCACATAGAACTACATATGCATCTGTATTTTTGTGTCGTTTGACTGAACTATTTTTCTGTTGTGCTCATTTGTGCCAATCCAATTTAATGTTATCTTCTTTTTTATTTCTTCAGTAATAATATTTGGTGTGATATTGTTATCTGATTTCCTATCTCCTGTTAAAATTTTTTTGTTACGTTGAATTATCGTTCCTTTTCTCTTTTTGATGTTGTCAAAGGGGGAGAAGAGGTACAAGCAGCCAAAATATTCACCACAATTAACAGTCGTTTTTGCAGATAGCCTTAGATTACAAAAGAAAGGGGGAGTAGGCATAATGTGTGTAAATATTGCATGTTGTTTTTCTCTTTGGCTTTACACAAGTTGTCATCATCAAAAAGGGGGAGTATGTAAAGGCAAATTGTCATACAACACACAATCATAGGTTTCGATGATGAAAAATGACCACCATGGATGAATCGGCATTGTCGATTCCACTCCTACAAAACAAATGCAACATATCCTTTTCTATGCTCATCTAAAACTTCTATATTTCATACAACATATGTGGATAAAATGTGATCATGACAAAATGCATGAAAATCACAAAAATATGAATTTTTGCAGATTTGCAGGGTTTGAGTCGACCACAAGGGTCAGCGCATGAACCACAGGTCAGCGCATAGCATAATGCAGTTGGTCACTGGTCAGCGCATGGAGGCTTTGAGTCGACCACAGGTCGGCGCATGGCATAGTGCAGTTGGTCACGGGTCAGCGCATGGAAGACTTGAGTCGACCACAGGGTCGGCGCATGAAACTTTCATTTTCCCACGGGTTAGCGCACACCGACCAATGGTCGACGCATACTGAATCATTCTTCAGCCGGTCCAAAATTGCAGGCCATGCATCGACGCAGAGACCTGCTATGGTCGACCGCTCGTGCGCAAATTCAGTTTCTGAATATTTTCCACTCTGTTTGAAACGCTGTTATTTTTGGTTGGTAAGTTGGTTACTATATATAGAAGTCTAGTTACTTGTATCAACTAACATTTGTCAAATTGATTCAAGTGTTCAAAGAAACAAGAAAAAGTGAAATAGGTGTCCAAGATTCATCATCTTCATCTTCAACATCTCACAACACATCAACTACACACAACCATTTTTGAAGTGCTTTGTGATTGGTTAAAGGTGATAAGGTTCGAAGCCGAGATTGGGGAATCCGGTTCGGGTTGAAGCTTGTGACAGGTTTTTTCTTGAATAAAACCGTTGGGGTTTTGTCCTCCAAGACTGGTTTGGGTTTGGGGGGTTTTTGGACGAATTTCTTCATCAATTTTCAGTTGAGCGAAGGTGATTGAGAAGAGGAAGTCTTCGTCAATCTAGTAGCGGATTCAGTGATATTGAAGGGAAGAATTCGGGTTCGATTTGTTGTAGTTGAGATCAGCCGGGCCGAGGGTTTGAAGAACTGAGGGTTATTCAACAAAGGGGCTGGAATCGGAGATCTATCAACAACAATCGAAGGACTTGATTCACCTTGAATCAAGGAACAAGGAGTGGAAGCAACATTCGACATCTTGAGAGTTCTGTTGTATATTTGCTTTGCAATCCTTGTATAAACGGTTAAATTCAACAGGTGATATCTATTAAATCATCTCAATTCTAGTTTTAGAATTGAGGGCAGACGTACCCCGAAGCGAGGACGGCGGGGGAACTGCCTCATCAAATCTTTGTCTTCTCTAATTTTCTGCATAATTTTTTTAGCTTAAAAATTAAGTGATTCTGGTATAAGCACTTTTGT
Source organism: Lathyrus oleraceus (assembly GCF_024323335.1). Classification (NCBI taxonomy): domain Eukaryota; kingdom Viridiplantae; phylum Streptophyta; class Magnoliopsida; order Fabales; family Fabaceae; genus Lathyrus; species Lathyrus oleraceus. The sequence goes on along the minus strand of NC_066585.1, from coordinate 449,015,618 downwards.
CAAACCTTGGTATTAAGTGAGTAAGAGGTTAAAACTCTGTTTTTGAATCCAAAGTACAATAGAATATTGTACTAGATTAATTGAAAGCACTTACTCAATATAAATATCACTTGGAGTGTTTTTGCACACCAAGTGTTTGATAATTTGCCTAAACCAAAATTATCTTAGTTGTGTATCTAGTTTGGTTTGCTCTTTGAATCATTGGAACTAGGAATCCTAGCTAGTAAAACAAATCATTGATAGTGTGACGAGTGTAGTATTCGTATTCTACATTATCACTAATCCATAGGCTTGACGCATATCCGGTTTTCCAATAACGGTTCGTTTTAGACTATATTTTCCTCGGCCGCTTCCGCACTTAAAACAAATTTTCAAAACCAATTTTAATTGGTAGCGTCGACTCAATTTTTAATTGGGATCTATTCAACCCCCCTTCTAGATCCGTGCCATAGTCTAACAAAAATGTCATGTGATCTGACAAAACCTCCTATGATAATAATTATGTGTATAATTACCCCTTTTCCCTTATGTCTATATTGAACACAAGGTATAGACCGTGTCATCCTTGTCCAGTTCAATATTGGGCCCATAGACATTTATCCTGTTACGCAGGATGGGAAAATTCCATCTAGGACACTCATGTCCCTCAGCATGCTTTGTGGAGTACCCATCAACTGTCTTTATGGTTATCCAGTTACGGACAACGTTGGATCAACAATAAAGCACTCGACTCTACATCTAGGGTCCATAGTGGTTTCAGGTCGAAGAGTGGTATACACTATTATCACCATGAGAATAACTTATGACACTTTGCATAACTTTCTATATAGTATTCTCATAGCGGGTCAATCCGGTATAAATATTACTCTTAATATTCATACCTATGTTTAAGACTTGATAACTCTTTATCCATGATCCATGAGATGTGATAACTCTTTATATTTTTATGTTCACAATGTTGATTATAAAAGTATGGAGGAGGATGTCCTATTTTCTCTCATGACTCTTTTTGATGAAACAAAACATGGAAATATGGTTGTCTTTATTAGAATAATTAGATTTTAGGTTTTTGCATTTATATGTTGGTTGGGAATTGCAAATATTACTATAGCGTTTACTGTTGTTCTTAGGTTCATAACCAAGACCAACCTTAATGTAAGATGCCCTTTGATTTCCTAACAAAAGATTGAAGTGTTCTATCCCATTAGTGAGTTTATAAAATGTGTTTTGAAGATCATGAATTTTAATTTTAAAAATGTCACATTGATTACAATTGATAGATTCATCTAAAATATTATGATATGAGGAAGAGTTTTTAATTAGATCATATTGTCTCTCTCTCTAAGACTTCCTATTTCTTCCAACAGGTTTTTGTTTTTCAATATAAGGGAAGAGATAGTATCTTTGGAGGTAGAGATAATTTGTTCTAATTTACTAGTTTCTTTTTTTAGATTCTTACTGAGGTGAAATAAATCTTGATAGGAAAAGTGAGAGGTTACATCATTGTCTTGATGATTTACCATGAGATAAAGGTTTACTTCTTCATATCTGAAGAATATGTTTTATTGTTGTCCGATGATATGTATGCTCTCCTTTTGGATTTCTTGTACTTTATTTTATTTTGATTTCTTCTCATGTTTTAAGGTTAGTTTGGTCTTATGTTCTCTTTCTCTCCGCATTGATGACATGTACGAATGAATGATGAACTTTATTCATTTTTCTTTAGAGTCTTGAAGTTTGTTTTCTGTGCCTTTGTAACTCCTTAAATGTTTGAAACATGAACCTCATGAATTTAGTAATCTCACTTTGATTATCTTCGTCTTCTGATTCCATATCTTCGATGTTGAGAGCTTTAAGCATAATACTTTTCATACTCTTTTTGTTATATTCTTCATCATCAACAAGTCTTTTCAGCTCCATCTCGTGTTCCTTTAATTTACCAAAGAGTGTGTGTGTGTGTGTGTGTGTGTGTCCGTTGTTTCTAAATTCTTAGATTCATAGATCACATGACTTTAGGTTGCTAACTATGGTTTAGGCACCTAAGAATCTTTATAACCAATTCTTCATTTGAAAATGTTTTCTGCAAAGTTATCATATGACTCATGATATGGGTAAATTGTGTTTGCATATTTTCATACCCTAATTTTTAACCCTAAGATGCCATATATCATTTGCATCCTTGCATACAAACAATATCACATCTTGGTATTCTCCCTCTCATCTTTGAGTTTGTCCTTTTGCAGGGATCATCAAGCACCTCTTTGTTAGTGTTTTACTTTTGTGTTTGTATTTTTCATTACTTATCTAACCTCTAATCAAAATATCAAACACATGTCTTGTTTCCTTAAGTTCATTGTGCAAGGTAGGGCTTGTAATCAAGAGTATCAAGCATGGCTCCTCAATTAGGGTTTGTGTTAATTCCTCAAGTCAAAGGGTGGCCAACCATTGATTATAAAGGGTTTATCTTTCAATGAATGACCTCTAAGGTTCTAAATCCCCTTTGAATATCATTTTGATCCAGAGTACGTCAAAGTTTTGTTGCTTACTTCTCAAGAAATTCAAAGGTTCATATGATTATTTCCATGCCTTCTTCAACAAGTTACATCAAAATTTGAGCAAATTAATCAAGAGACATCCAAGTACATATTATTTTGAGTTCATATGATCATCCATGTGCATTTAAGTGCAAGGAAAGTCCAAGTACACAAGTTTGGTCCCATTGGTTTGACCAAAAAAGTCAACATTTGAAGTCAAAGTTTCAAGGATCACAACTCCTTCAATTCTAAACATTTTTGAATGATTCTTTTTGAATTTGAATCTTCTCATTATCCTCTACAACTTCTCTTTACATGAAAAGATCCAATTATGCTTGGAGGAGCATCAAAAGTTTGGAGACATTATAGGTCATTTATGGACTTTGACCTATTTTCAAGTGACCTTTTCTCAACTTTCAAGGATTGTAACTTCTTCAATTTTCAACTTTTAAGGCTGATTCGTTTTGCACAATATCATTTATGATGCCCTCTACAAGTTTTCTTCAATGATCAAGGTCAAATTATACTTGGAAGGCCATGGAATTCCTTGAAACATTACCGGTCATTTTTAGGCATTTGATACTTAGAAATGTCTAAGTTACATGACCAGTTTTTCGTGTTAACTTCCACATACCACAAATTTGTTCTCAAGCATCCAAATGCAACCTTTCTTGGCACATTATAATCTTTGTTATAATTTCAACACATTGCAAAAAGAATGGGACTAAAAAACCTTATGAGCAAGATGTTCCATTGAGTTGAACATGGTGACTTAGAACTGAAGAAATCACCATTGCCCAAAATTTCAACTTTACCCGTCTTAATTCAAAGCCAAATCAGCTTATTTTTTGGACCTAAACATGGTTAACCAAGTCTCCAGAAGTTAATTGACCCTTGAAACACATCAGTTGGACGAGTTTTGATGGATTGCAAGTCACACTTTTCTCACATTCTGATCAAATTCATTTTGCACGAATTAAGCTTGATTCCACACATATTTGGATCCAAACACATTCCGTATAAATATAGGAAGCTATTGCGTTCATTTCCAAGACTTTGAGAACTAAGAAACCCTTGCTGCAATATGAAATTTTCCAGAAAAGTTCAACTATCGTGTTTTGAATTCTAGCTTATTTCAATACAATTTCTTGATTCCATTAGCATCTTCGACATCCTCTAAAGCTTTTACAACAATTACCATGCTCTGAGACCTTCCGAAGTGCTCTAACCAGAATAAGCTTCATCAACTTCTGATCATATTTTGGACAAGGTAGTTCCGAGCATCATTTAAACTCAAACATGTTACCACAATGTAGTCCTTCACTCTCTGATGCTTTCCTCTAACTTATCTGGTGTTGATTGACCGTGTTCATTATTTAATTTTATTTTTTGTGGCTTGCTTGCTTATGAAGCTTCTATGAAATTCCCCATGCTCAATTTACATAAATGAATTGAAGCATGAGGTTGAATTCGTGATGAGGAGGCGATCACATCGGTGGTGGTCTCGTGTTCTAAATTTAGCAAACAATGAAACTCCAGTGGAGGACCATCAGAGAAGACGAACAGAGTTTATCTCGGGTCATATGAGTTTGAAGACACGTGGACATTTGAAATGTTTTGATTGGTTCACTTTGAATTAGATCTCGTATTTTATTTTGGTTAATTTCCACCGTGCGTCTCAGCCTTGTGATTGTTGGATCTGCCACGTCAACTAATGAAGTCAGATCCAACGCTCCGTGTTTTTTTTGATTTTATTTCTTTTTTGATTTTATTTTTAATTGCATTTCTTTTAAAATTCATAGAAAATCCATTTTGCATCCAAAAAATTCCAAAATAATTTATAAAATTCTCTTTTATTTTTCTTCATCTGATTTTTTTTTTCACATTTTTTTTATTGTTTTTCTGTTTTTCATGAAATTTTTCTTTTCCTCTTTGTTTTAATTGGTTTAAAAACACTTTTCCCAAAATGGATGATGGATTTTGATGATGACTTGATCAAACCTTTGATCCAATTTGGGTATGATCTCTCTTATCCTCGTCTTCTTCATCTCTTTCTTTTCCCTTTGATCAATTGGATGGCTTGTGTCCATCTTGTTCATGATGTATGGATTGATACTTGATGAACTTTCATCATTTCAAATCTACCTCCTAAATTGATAATAAATCATTTAAGGAACTTTGGATTGATGCATAAGTTTGTCCTAAGTACTATGAAGTATGGGTTGAAGTAATGGACCATCCTTTTATCCTTTGTGCTTGATCCAACCTTTTTTCTTTTTGTGTAGCTTGACTTTAAGAGAATGATTTACATATCATTTCTCTAGCATGTATTAACACACACATTATTATTGACCGACCTCAGATAGTTGTGAATTCTATATAAGTCCAATTATGATTGCTTAACATATCACTAAATTTGTCCCGAAAGAAAGTTATTTCTATCAGTAAGATTGTAAGTCTCATACTCCTCATGGTATTGTGTGAAGATATTGCCTCATTTTCATTCATGAGAGCTAGTGGCATACTTGTTGATTTTATCCAAGTTGGAGCCCTTCTCATAAGTAATGTAGAGGTTCATACTTTCATACTTGTGGGTGAATAGTTGAGTGTTTTCCAAAAAATGACAAAACCTTTTTTTCTTCATTTTTTGATCACTAACATTTAATAACATATATTTGCACTAACTTTACTTTAATGTCATTTACCTTATGCTCTTTACTTTTTTACCTTCTACTTTATGATTTATTTTTAGCATCCCATATCACATTATTTGTTCTTTGTCAATTTGGACTTTCATTTTCTTGTAAAAGCTATTAATAAAGAAAAACCCTTAAAAAATTTGGTACTCTTGATTTATGGACTTGACGTTACTATCCTTAGCATTGTTATTGAGTTATGGACTTAGAGTTGGGACTTTGACCTTTGCTTTGGGAGATTGTGAATTGAGACCTTGGGATTCATCTGATACCTTTGACTTTGGACTTCTTTGTGAAGACTTGGCTTGATTACTTTGGTTGCATCTAATACATCAATTATTATTTGCTTATTTGGCTTGCTTGAGGTTTAATCCAAAGGAGGGAATTATTGCTTGACTTATGTCATAAAGCATGCTATCTCTTGGCTAGATCTTTCCTCCCTAACTTTTACTTTATGCTCTAGGATAGTCTCTTCTTCTTCTTTCCTTTTTTAATTTTCAAAATCTTCTCTATTTTTTTCAAAACATCTTATTTTCAAACTTGAACCACTTTCTCAACAAACCCTGACTTTTGTCAAGTGATTTTCAAAACCTTTTTCTGAATAATTGCTAATCCCTCTTAAGCATATTCAGACCAATTTCAAAACACTAAAAAAGGTGCATAACTCACTGAAATCACTTTTGTGCCCCTTTGTGCACTTCTTGTTTTAAAACTTTTCTCAAAGTTTAAACATGAGTCATTTCAATAGTTAACATATAATTATCCAAGTTGGAGTCCTTCTCATGATGATGCAAAATTCTCGTACTTGTGGATGACTAGTTGAGTATTCTCCTTAAGATGACAAAATGTATTTTCATTAAAAATGAATCAAAACAAACATCTTTGTTATTTTTACCACGAACTACAAGATTTCGATCCTCCATTGCACTTTGTTGGTACATAGGCACGAGACTCCAAAAGTCTTGGCAAACACAAAATTAAAAAAATATTTCTTTTCCCATCTCTTCAATCTTTTGCAAACAATACTTTTTTCAAACTAAAATGTACACATCTTCAACGAGGTTCCCATTGAGTACCATGAATGTTTAGGGTGCTCATACCTTCCCCTTGCATAACTAACCCCCGAACCCTTATCTCTTTTTATTAGTTTTGTTTTAAAACTTATTTGGGTTTTTTTCGTACTTTTTCCCTTTTCCTTTAGAAATAATAAAAGCGCGATGGCGACTCTTGATTTGTGAGTTAAGTTAATGAAGAGCTTAATCTTAAAAAAAATTCCGCTACAGGAAATTCGCGACTATGATGGGTTGTAGTCCTTAGTGGGTTTTGCCTATCTTTGTTTATGTGTATATATATTATGTTTGTTGTTGTTTGTTATTGTTTGTTCTGTCTGGTTCTTAGTGATCTTTGTATGGTGAGATAAGTCCTATACCCGAACTTGAGAGCTCTTATGATAGGAGGGTGGTATAGTCTTGTTTGGCTTATGTGGAGTTAATCCTTAATAAGCTGACTTGAGATCCCCCGCTTAGTGAAGGCCCCTTTGGGATTACTGATGTCACATGAGTAGTCGTACTTGGCATTACTTTTTTCAACCTAGGAGCCTGAGAAGCTAAGGACATTAGGACCCTTAATCCATCTTGGCATTTTAGGATGTAGTGTGGTGGATATTCAGGTGTATACTTGAATGACTTGTTATGTGATACTACACTTGGACGAGTTTTTCCTGAGATAATTATTGGTTGGCGAGTTTTTCCTGAAAATATGGAATTATGACTCTGGGAACTTTTTAGAACCTTGTTATGCATGTGATTATACCCTTAGTACATACATTGTGGGTTGGTTCTTACCCTTGGCTCCATGCTCGTGACTATAAACCTTTGGACCTTTCTTGTGTGCCTTGGGTGATCTTGTTTGTGGTTGTTGCATCATGCACTCATTGCATTCATGATCATTTTTTTTCTCAGTTTTCAAGGAACTTAGAGATTCTATTTGCAAACATCACAAATATTTTGATCATGGATATTGGGAGAAGGAACACTCGAAAATACAGTTTCAGATGTCATAATATCATGGAATTAAGGAAGCTAGCATATTTTGTGGATGATCCTAAGGATTTCAGAGACCGCTTTCGAAGACTTTTATATGTTCTATCTATTGATGTTAAGGATGGTCTTCTTTGTATCCTAGTTCAGTTCTATGATCCCATTTACCGGTGCTTCACTTTCCCTGATTATCAGCTGTTGCCTACCATGGAGGAGTATGCTTATCTTTTGGATATGCCAATTTATGATAGAGTTCCTTTTAGTGGGGTGGAAGGGATTCTCGAGTCTCGAGTTATTGATGAAGCTATTCAACTGAGAAAATTTGACGTAGATGATAATCTCACAGTCAAAGGAGGTGTTAGAGGATTTAGTTCAAAGTTTATGATTGAGAAAGATTTTTCTTTTGCTAATGCTAATAGTATGGTGGCATTCGAAGCTATTCTTGCCTTACTCATCTATGGTTTGGTCTTGTTCTACAACATTGACAATTTTGTTGATGCTAATCTTATTAGGATCTTTTTGGTTGGGAATCCTGTTCCAACTTTGCTTGGTGACACTTATTTATCCATTCACCATAGGACTTCTAAGGGGGTAGAACTATTGTCTGATATGCACCTTTACTATACAAGTGGTTTATTTTACACTTATCGCAGTCTCATATCTTCAAAGAAAACAAGAGTTGTTTAAGGTGGTCTCAAAGACTTATGCCTCTCACCAATGATGACATAACTTGGTATTCTTCTGTTTACGACGACGTCAAGATTATTGATAGTTGTGGGGAGTTCTCTAATGTGCCTCTTCTTGGTACACAAGGGGGAATCAACTACAATCCATATTTATCAAGACGTCAACTTGGGTTTTCTATGAAAGACAAACCTAATAACACCTTGTTGAAGGTGAGAAAAACAAGAAAGGGGGGGTTTGAATTGTTTGGAAAAATAAGCGTTTTTCAAAATGAAAATCACACAAGGATTTTATACTGGTTCGCTTATAACACAAAGCTACTCCAGTCCACCCGGCCAAGGTGATTTCGCCTTCAACAAGGACTTAATCCACTAATCTTGAAAGATTACAAACAACGTCTAAGATAAAAAATCTCTTAGCCCTCTCAAGTATACAGACTACACAGAGTCACTTGAGGAAATCAACAAACAATAGAAGAAAGATTTATGTAATCTAGAGTGCTTCTAAGAAAGCAAGTATTACAATATTAAGAACAAGAGTTTTTCACGTAATAAGCAAAAGCTTCGTGAAGATCTTAGAGAGCAAGAGGGTTTTCTTGTGTTGATGTTTCAGTATGATTTTTCCTTGTATGTGTAGTAGTTGCTGAATGTTGATTTGCAATCCTTTATATAGATCAATGAGGTAGTAGTTGAAACTGATGAGTAATAAGATGAATTTACGCCATAACATAAACAGCTTCTGCAGGATAACTTTTTCTCCTTGAAATGACTACTTACCACAAGTAGTATCTTCTTTATTGAAATTGGAGATTAACGTCTCTTTCTTAATTAGGAAAACCATTTGCAAATCTTTACTTGACTTTAACGTTACTCTTTCATGATTAGCAATTCCATGCTCAGAGTATTTGTGTTTCTGGAGAGTCTTGGAATCTTGCTTCTGACGTTTAATCTCTTGTGAGTTCAGATAGTTTCTTCAGATAGCGCTGATAACTTCTGGAGCTTAGAGATAGCGTTGTTCAGAGTCAGAACTTCTAGAGCTACTTCTTGTTCAGATGCTTCTGATACTTGTTGTTTTGCTCAGAGTTAGACTTTCTTGAACTTGTTTTCACTTCAGATGCTTCTGATCATTTGATGATTTGTATCTGATCTGGTTTTGTATCTGATGACATCATCAGATTTCTTCCTTCTTTCTTTAGAACCCTGCACACTTAGAAACTTTTCGTTAGGGTGCCATTTTTGGTTTCATCCTTTGTTATCATCAAAATCAAGGAATCTGTTGTAGAACAATTTTTGTTCTTACACTTGTTAGAAGGTTTATTTTTCCAGGAAGGGAAAGACACTCAAGGATTGAAAGCTAGGATGGTGCATGCTTGGAACAATATTCATAGGAAAGGAAAAAAGTGAGCTTGGATTGAAGAAATGTGTAGCCTTGGAGCCTTACACTAGTTGGGTGAAGAACAAAGAAAAAGAATTCAAGATGTCATACGCTTATGAAAGACCTATGTCTTTAGTAATGGTCAAATCACCCACTATTAATATTAAAGACATAGAGGAGTTGCAAGAGGCTTTGGATAAGATGAAGCAAAAGAGGGATGATTGGGAAGACAAGTTTCACACCTTACACCTTGAGAAGGTAGAATTGCAGAAGCAATTGAAGGAAAAGGATGACTTGATAAAGTTGCTTGAGCAACGTGCTACGAAGAGGTCAAAGAACCAAGAGGATTTATTTCCTCTACTACTTCATCATCTACTCACATTCATACTTCCAATATTTGGAAAGGCATTGTAGACCAGCTGGTGATGGAGAAGGACGCCATGAAAAGAAACTATGAAAGAGAGATCAAAAGACTTCGCAAGAAGTATCAACTTTGAGTCGGGTCGTCATCGGATATGATTCCATAGATCTAGTTTCTTTCCATTTATGATAGTTGAAGTTGTATTTCTGATTGTAATCCTTCACATTATTAATAAAATGAGATTTTTAGTACTTCAAAACGCGTTATTTCCTTTATGATGTTTGCAATTTGTTTTATGTCTTCAAGTTCTTTGACAAATTCACATTTGGATTTGCATATCATACATCATATTGCATCTTGGTCTTGCTTTGAGTAAGTTTTCCAGGGGTCTTATTTCTTCCTTTATTAGTCTTCGTCCAGACAAGTTGTCTCACCAGTACAACACTTGTGCTAATCACTTGAAGAAGATGGGTCGTCTAGAGCAAGAGAATCATAAACTCCACGAAGAAGCGACTACTTTGAGAGACAATTACGAAAGGCTCACTGCTCTGATGGAAACTCTAGTGGCTGCTCAGAATTAGCCTGTTCCTCCTCAAATTCTTCTTCGAAGGACTGTGATTTCTGAGGTCATCTCTACGCCCATCTTTGTGGCTCCAGTCAATGCTCCACAACACCATATGCCTCCTGGTTTCCCTTGGGGCATGCCTCCTCACTTTGTTCCTGAAGGGTATCAACCTGCTATTGAAGTTCCCATGGCTCAACCGGTTATGTCTATACCACCTCCCACGGTCCATGTTGCTCCTTATGTTGAAGAACCTGTTTTCCATGATGACTAGAGTGAAACTATTGGTGTCTATGAAAGGATGGACAAGTTTCAAGATCAGTTTCAAGCTATGCAGAATGAGATTTAGGCCTTAAGGGGAAAAATTTGTTTGGGAAGAATGCTCATGATCTATGCTTAGTTCCTAATGTGAAGATTCCTCATAAGTTAAAAGTTCCATATTTCAAGAAGTATAAGGGCAACTCTTGTCCTTTGAGTCATTTGGTCATGTATGCCCGCAAGATGTTGAATCAAATTGATAACCATCAATTGTTGATTCACTACTTTCAAGACACTCTGATTGGTGCTGCTTTGAAGTGGTACATGGGACTTGATATCACCCAGATCCAAAATTTCAATGACCTAGGTGAAGCCTTTATTTGACAGTATAAGTTTAATGTTAATATGGTACCGGACAGAGATCAACTTTGTGCTATGTACCAAAAGGATAAAGAAACTTTCAAAAAGTAAACGCAGAGATGGCACGAGATTGTTGTGCATGTCAGACCTCCGTTAGAAGAGAAGGAAATGACAGCTATTTTTGAAAACATTAGGTCCGTTTTATTATGACCGGATGGTTACAAGCACTCCTAGTGATTTTACCGAGATGGTAAACATGGGAATGAGGTTAGAAGAAGGTGTCTGTGAAGGACAATTTAAAAAAAGTGGTTCATCTAACAGTTCCATAACGTATGTGAATGGTTTGCCCAAGAAGAAGGAACATGATGCTAACACTATTTTGCAAGAGAAACGTATGAGATCTCCGAGAAACAATCAGCGTCACCAACATGTGGCTTCAGTTACTCCGGTTATTAATCCTGCTTCGGTTGTTCAAATAACACCAAGTTATCAACAACATTTTCAACAACGTGCCAATCAACAACATCAACAGAATCGTATCCAGAGACCTGCACAATTTGATTCAATTCCTATGTCCTACGCAGGATTATTTCCTGCTTTGATACAGGAGAACTTGGTACAAACAAGAACTCCACCAGCTATTCTGAAAGAGCTTTCGTGGTGATATAAACCGGACCATCATTGTGCATTCCACTAAGTAGCACTCGGGCATGATATTGAAAATTGTTTCGCTTTGGAAGCTGAGGTGAGAAGATTAATGCAAAGTGGTATTTTGTCTTTTGAAGACTCTAGTCTCAATGTGCAAGCTAATTCGTTTCCTAAACATGGTGGTGCAACTATAAATATGGTTGAAGGGTGTCCTGGAAAGTGAAATAGAGGATCAGAAGATCCTTGGTCAAGATGCACTTAACATTGTCTGAGTTGAGCTATTATGAGCACGATCATGCTTCTTGCCACATCTGTTCAAGAAACCTTAGTGGGTATGTTGTGGTAAAAAGAGACTTACAAAAGATGCTGGATCAAAATCTTATTCAGATTACGAGGGTTAGGGATGAAGATGAGCATGAGGTAAACGTCATAGTTCCCCGTTTTAATATCCCATAACTAGTTTTGATTGCATATAATGGTCAGAAGTCTGTTGCTACTCCATTGATCATTCGTTTGGAGGGTCCTACGCCCTATGAGTATGATAAAGTTGTTCCTTACAAGTACAAGGCTACCATGTTGGAAGATGGTAAAGAAGTCCTTATTCCTTCCTTTTCTTCTATTGTAAACATTGTCGATGTAAGTGGTATGACCTGAAGTGATCGAGTATTTTCTACTGCAACTCCTAAAAGAACTAAAGATGCTTTGGTAGGGAAGCAAACTCAAGCAGAAACTCCTATTATACAGTCTGGCCAGTCCAGCGGTGTGAATCAGAATCATAACGAAGTGTTAAAATTGATTAATAGATGTGAACTCAATGTGGTGGAATAGTTATTGCACACCCAGTCCAAGATATCCGTCCTATCTTTACTAATGAATTCAGAAGCACACCGAGAACCTTGCAAAAGGTCCTGGAGCAAGCCTATATGGACCATGATGTAACGATTGGTCTGTTTGATGGCATTGTGGCCAATATTACCGCATGTAACAATCTGAGCTTCAGTAATGAAGAGTTGCCCGAGCAAGGGAGGAACCATAACTTGGATCTTCACATCTCTATGAATTGTCAAGAAGATGCACTTTTCAATATGCTGGTGGACACTGGATCTTCTCTGATTGTTATGTCCAAGTCTACTTTGTCCAAGTTCTCCCATCAAGGTGCTGCGATGAGGTTTAATGGGTTGTTGTTAAAGCCTTCGATGGCTCGAGGAAGACCATAATTGGGGAAGTTGAACTCCCAATGAAGATAGGTCCATGTTTTTTAGATCACTTTTCAAGTGATGGGTATTCATCCCACCTATAGTTGTCTCTTAGGATGTCCATGGATTCATGAAGCTGGGGCAGTGACATCAACTCTCCATCAAAAGTTAAAGTTTTTGAAGAATGGGAAGTTAGTGATCGTAGGTGGCGAGCATGCCATGTTGGTGAGTCATCTCTCTTTATTTTCCTACATTTATGCTAACGAAGTCGTGGGAACTCCATTTCAAGCTCTTTTTGTTGATGGTAATATTGTTAAGAAGAATGGAGCGTCCATGACTTCTTTGAAAGATGCACAACAAGTGGTGGAGAATGGTCAATCTTCTATATAGGGACAAGTTATCAAACTTGCTGAGAACAAAAACATAGTTGGTTTGGGCTTTTCACCTAGTTCAACTCGAAGAGACTTGAAGCAAATTCAGGAAGTTTTTCACACTGTTTGATTCATTCATTCCAAAGACCAATCTGCTGCCGCAATCCTGGAAGATGATGAAGAGCAAGAAGTGTCGAGCTTCATGACACATGGTTTGATATGCCAGAATTGGACTACTGTTGATGTTCCTTCTGTTGTTCACTTGTCAAAGTAATATGTTTTTTTGTTATTTCCAAAAATCCTTTCACTATGCCAAACGTGAAAGTGAATCTATGTGGACTTTGTTTCAGATTTTGTCATCATTAATAAAATGTTATTTCGTTTATCCATATTATGTTTTCTCTTTTCGATTTTTCTGAAAAATGGTAACATAAAAAACCAATATAATAATCGCTTTTATATCTGCATCACAATGTGCGTTTATTTGTTCATATTCTAAAATCAAGCATAAAATCATTGTATAGATTGATTGTTAAACCCATTGAAAACAATGACCCTATTCCCTCTCCCAACTTTGAATTCACTGTGTTTGAAATGGAAGAAGAGGATATTGAAGAGATTCCTAATGAGGTTTCCTGTTTGCTTAAGCACGAGAAAAATACCATTTAGCCTCATAAAGAGCCATTGGAAGAGATTAATCTGGGGTCCGAAGATAACAAGAAAGAAGTCTAGATTAGGGCACTGTTTTGTCCAGATGTTAAGAAGAGGATGGTAGAGCTTCTTAGAGAATATATAGATGTGTTTTCTTGGTCTTATCAAGATATTCCAGGCCTGGACACTGATATTGTGGAGCATAGATTACCATTGAGTCCAGAATGCCCGCCGGTTAAATAGAAGTTGAGAAGAACTCATCATGATATGGCTGTAAAAATCAAAGAGGAGGTTTAGAAGCAGATTGATGCTGGATTCCTTGTTACATCTGAGTATCCTCAATGGGTGGCCAACATTGTGCCTGTTTCGAAGAAGGATGGTAAAGTTCAGATGTGTGTTGATTATAGAGACTTGAACAAAGCTAGTCTGAAGGATGACTTTTCCCTTCCGCACATTGACATGTTGGTAGATAATACAACTAAGTTCAATGTATTCTCCTTTATGGATGGTTTCTCCGGTTATAATCAGATCAAGATGGAACCCGAGGACATGGAAAAGACAACATTTATTACACCCTAGAGAACATTCTTCTATAGAGTGATGCCTTTCGGTTTAAAGAATGCTGGTGCAGCATACCAAAGAGCCATGACTACCCTTTTCCATGACACGATGAACAAAGAGATAGAAGTCTATGTTGATGATATGATTGTAAAGTCAAAGACTGAAGAAGATCATGTTGAATATTTTTTGAAGTTGTTTCAGCGGTTGAGAAAGTTTAAACTTCGTTTGAATCCTAATAAATGCACTTTTGGTGTTCGTTCAAGAAAGCTGTTGGTTTTCACTAACAACTAGAAAGGTATTGAAGTAGATCCTGATAAAGTCAGAGCTATTAGAGAGATGCCTACACCAAAGACAGAAAAGAAAGTCAGAGGATTCCTCGAGCGTCTGAATTACATATCCAGATTTATATCTCACATGACTTCCACATGTGGGCCAATCTTCAAGCTTCTTCGTAAATATCAAGTATGTGTTTGAAAAGAAGACTGGCAAAAATCTTTTGACAACATCAAGGAGTATTTGCTTGAACCTTTTATCTTGTCTCCTCTAGTGGAAGGAAGACCGTTGATTATGTACTTAACTGTGTTAGAAGAGTCCATGGGTTGTGTGCTTGGACAGCAAGATGAAACTAGTATAAAGGAGCATGCCATCTACTATCTGAGTAAGAAGTTTACAGATTATGACTCTCGGTATTCCATGCTCGAGAAGACTTATTATGCTCTAGCCTGGGCTGCCAAGCGTCTACGCCAGTATATGATTAATCATACCACTTGGTTGATATCCTAATAGGATACAATCAAATATATTATTGAAAATCCTCTTTGACTTAAAGGATTGCTCGTTTGTAGATGCTATTGTCTGAATATGATATTGAGTACCATACTCAGAAGGCGATTAAAGGAAGTATTCTTGTAGATCATTTGGCTCACCAGTCGATCAATGATTACCAATCCATCAGGTTTGACTTCCTTGATGAAGATGCTATTTACTTAAAAGCTAAAGATTATGATGAATCATTGCTTGAAGAAGGACCAGAGCCTGGATCCCGGTGAGTTTAGTGTTTGATGGAGTTGTTAATGCTTATGGTAACAGAATTGGGGAAATAATTATTACTTCTCAGGGTTCTCATATAACTTTCACTACAAGATTGATATTTGATTGTACAAATAATACGGAATAATATTAAGCTTGTATCATGGGTCTTGAAGAAGCCATTGATTTGAGGATTAAGATCCTTGATGTATATATATATATTCGGCTTTGGTGGTTAATCTGATCAAAGGAGAATGGAATACTCGTCACCCTGGTTGGATTCCTTACAAAGATTATGCAAGGAGGTTGTTGACTTTATTCAATAAAGTAGAGTTTCATCATATACCTCGTGAAGAGAATCAGATGGCAGATGCTTTGGCTACTTTGTCTTCTATGTATAAGGTAATTTGTTGGAATGACACGCCCAATACCAGAATTATGTGCCTCGATAGGCCTGCTCATGTATTTGCAACAAAAGGAGATTTAGATGAAAAGTCTTGGTATCATGATATTAAGTGTTTCCTCCAGAGTCAGGAGTACCTGCTTGGGGCATCCAACAAAGACAAGAAGACTTTGAGAAGACTAGTTGGCAATTTCTTTTTGAATGAAAATGTGATGTACAAGAGAAACTTTGACATGGTCTTGCTCAGATGCGTGGATAGACACGAGGTAGACATGATAATGCAAGAAGTTCATGAAGGATCCTTTGGTACTCATGCCAATGGACATGCAATGGCTAAAAATATGTTAAGGGCAGGTTACTATTGGCTGACAATGGAATCTGATTGTTGTAGATATGTGAAGAAGTGACATAAGTGTTAGATTTATGCTGATAAGATTCATGTGCCTCCGACACTTCTCAATGTTATTTCATCCCCATGGCCTTTCTCTATGTGGGGAGTCGACGTGGTTGGTATGATTGAACCCAAAGCTTCAAACGGACATCGTTTCATTCTGATGGCTATTGATTACTTCACCAAATGGGTTGAAGCAAAATCTTATGCTAATGTGACCAAGAAGGTTGTGGTCAGATTTATCAAGAATCAGATTATTTGCCGATATGGTGTTCCAAGTAAGATTATTACTGATAATGGGTCAAACTTGAATAATAAGATGATGAAATAGCTTTGTGACGACTTCAATATTGAACACTAAAACTCTTCTCCTTACAGACCTTAGATGAATGGGGTTGTTGAAGATGCAAATAAGAATATTAAGAAAATTATCCAGAAGATGGTTGTGACGTATAAGGATTGACATGAGATGCTCCCATTTGCTTTGCATGGGTACCGTACATCCATCCGCACTTCAACATGGGCAATCCCTTTCTCTCTTGTGTATGGGATGGAAATAGTGATCCCTCTAGAGGTTGAGATCCCATAAATGTGAGTCTTGATGGAAGCCAAATTGTCTGAGGTTGAATGGTGTCAAAGCAGATATGATCAGTTGAATTTGATCAAAGAGAAAAGAATGACTACTTTGTGTCATGGCCAATTATATCAAAAAATAATAAAGAAAGCATATGACAAGAAGGTCCCACCTCGTGTATTCAGAGAAGGAGATCTCATGCTCAAGAAGATCTTCTCTTTCAACACTGATTCTAGGGGCAAGTGGACTCCTAATTATGAAGGCCCATATGTGGTTAAGAGAGCTTTCTCTGATGGTGCAATAATTCTTACAACTATGTGTAAGACCCCAATTTTGACCCTAAGATCCCTCATGCTATCTCATTATTTGCATTGGCTTTGGGACCACACCTTGGCATCCTCATCACCCCCAATTCATTGGGTTTATATTGGGAGAGATCACCAAGAACATTTTTTATTTTATCATACTTTGTTTTTCTTTTTTTTCTAACCAAAATACCAAAAATATGTCTATGTGTAGCTTTGTTTCTTTTGTAGGTAGTGTGTGTGTCCATCCATGCCTCACCAAGCTCATACCTAGGGTTTGAGACCCTCAATGAAAGAGATAAATCAAGCAAAGGTTCAATATGGTTCTAAGTATCATATATGGATCCCCATGTTATTCATTTGTCAATTTGATCAAGAATTCATCAAGAGTTTGAAGCTTGTTTGCCTTGGAAGCCCTAATTCATCTAAGTATCTTGTGTGGCTTCCTCAACAAGTTTCTTCATAATTTGGTCAAAGATATCAAGTTATACTCCATTATACATCATATTATGCATATATTATGCTCCATGAGCCTCAAATATCTAAATAACTTCAAGTTTGCAAGTTGATTCAAGGAGGTTGATCACAGAAAGTCAACTGGTCAAATCTAGGGTTCCCTAGACCCTATATCCTACAATGTTTGTCATATGAAAATGATTACAAGAGAAACTTTACTCTTTATGACATTACAAACAACTTTCATGTTGGCATTAAGAGCTAATTTTTCTTGGAAAGTCATTTTTTATGGTGAAAGATTATATGTCATTTTGTCTGTGCCCTAGTTAGGAGGTCAAATTCCAAGAACCATAAGTTTCTCAATTTGTGTGATATGAAGGCCATACAAGTTTCATGATTAATTTCAAGATGTATCCTCCAAATTTTATTCTTTGATAAATGTCAAATTCTACTTGCAAGGACATGTGCCAAGAAGAAACATTATAGGTCATTTTGGGCCATTACCATTGAACAAGCAATTTTCCTCAACTAATAAAATCCATAACCCCCTCATGAAAGATCCAAATGGTGTCCAATTTGTGACCAAATTGAATAGTAATGAAAGAGATACAACTTTGGTGAATAAACCATTTTCATTTGAAGCTCATAGAAAAAATTATTCAAGGTGGAAGAATTGGTCATTTGACTTTGTACTTAGAAAATTTTCAACCATGTTTGATTTCTCCAACTTCCACATCAAAATTAATTATGATCCAAGTTCCAAATGGAAACGTCTTCAACATCAAAGTTGTTCCCCTCCATGTCACCTTTCCAAAGAGTCCAAGATCACTTCATTTGGATAAAAATTGAGGGACTTGCGCATGGATTCTTCTCATGACTTGTTTTGGAAACTTTTGGACTCAATTGTTACACAACTTTGCATGGATCCATGTTATGACATCAGTAGCATTTGTGCATGAATTTGGACTCAATTCAATCATCATTTTGGGCCTAGCACATGCCCATGCACCTATGCACATGAAATTTCTATTTTTGGCTCAATATTGAAATGGTGTAGAAATCAATTCCATAGCCTATATAATGAAGTGCATTGCCTCAGGATTGAAAAAAAAACCTTTGCCCAAGCTTTTCCAAGCAATCTCAGAACCTCATTCCATATAATACCTTGAGGATTTCATTGAAATCGAGTTCTTGATTCAACGTATGTTTGTGAATAAGAACTCCAAGGATTCATAGCCATTTTCATCTCAATCATCTCCTGCAAGCAAGAAGAGGAAGATCCAAGTGCAACTGCATCGAGATCAAGCCAAATCACTGCAACCCGAAGGTGATTTTTCCAGATTTTCAAGTCTTCGATTCTCTCTCCTTTCTCCATAATTTTAGTTGTTTATTGGATGTCTGAAGTCCTACCAATGTAGGCAACAAGATTGAGTTACTTTGAGGTCAAATCGAAGAAACTCAGATCATGTACCTCAAAATTCAAATCCTCGTATCTTTTAATATACTTGGTATTAGGAGAAATTGAGGCCAGATTCGAGCTCCTGAGTAGTTTTTCTTTAAATTAGTGTATTCACTTTTTATTTTGGTGAACTTTGGTGGTGGACCAGCCCAGTGAGGTCGACCTGAGAAGATGACCGGAGCTAGGGCTCCGATGGTGTGCTAGTTTCACCTCATCCATCTGATCCGTGCCTTAGGATCTAATCTCAGCCTTTGCTTTGCATTACCGTAGTTCCCACACATTAACTAGAGAACATGATGGATAGCGCGTGCGAAGCCATCAGATATGCCACCTCAATTAATGAGGGAGATCTGATGGCCCTTATTTTTTCTATTTTCTTTTTAATTTCTGATTTTATGTTTAATCCTTTTATTTTGTTTAATTCATAGAAATTTCACTTTTAATCCAAAAAATATGGGACTTTCACCAAAAATCTTTAAATATTTTCCTCTTCCATATTTTGAATTAAAATCATTTTTTGGATTAGTTTTGTTATTTTTCATGAATTAAATGATTTTTAACTTGTTTTTAAATATTTTAAAATACTCATGACTTTCCAAAAATTGTAAAATTTTTTGTCTAAGGTAACTTGACCTTGTTTGACCTAAGATAAATCCCTTGGCCATTTATTTGGTGTTTTTGAAGGGATTTGAGGTTTTGCCCATTTAAAAATGCATTTTAATTCATTTTAAATTTGATTTTTAATTGAAGAGTTGTTTAAAAATTGTGTTGAGCTATTTAATTGGTCTTGTGATGTTTGACTCTCTGTTTGGCCTTGATCATGGTTGATTTGACTTTTGTTTGACCAATACTATTGAATTTAGGGGATTGATGAAATGTACATTTCATCTCCCAAAATGAATGTATAGTATTGATCAGATGAAATTCCTCTTATGATCAATTTAGGTTTCTATTTCCCCTACCCTCTTCATCTTCATCCCTATTCTTCCCTAATCGATCATTGACCAATGAATTCTTTTCATGTCTAATGCTAGTTGATTCATCAAGGACCTTGTATCAGATGAATCAACATGACCTTGACTGAGATATGTCCCTCTCATTTTTATTAGTGTGTGGTATGTTTTAGGAGTTTGGTTCTTTGTACCAAATCTCTAACATGCATTAACACCTATATTTTTATTGCCCAACCTCAAATAGTTGTGACTTCTACATAATTCCAATTACGATTGCTTAACATAGAGCTAAATTTGACCAAAAAGGCATAACATTCTTGTAAGTGAGATTGTGAGTCTCTCATTCTTCATGGAATTTTGTGGAAACTTGACCTTTTTTTGCTTTCATGAGAGCTAGTGGCATACTTGTTGATTTATCAAAGTTGGAGCCCATCTCATGGATGATATCTTGGTTCATGTGTTCATACTTGTGAATGAATGGTTGAGTGTTCTCTAAGGAATGACTTGAACAACTAAAACTCTTTGCTAACCTTTAACTAACAATTTATTAATTTTTCTTTACTTTCAAGTCATTTACTTAATGCAATTTAAATTTCAATACCTTTATCATTCATCTGCCATTTACATTTCATTCCTTTTCACTTTTCTCATTTGAGCCTTAACTATGCCTTTCATCTGATGCAGACTTTGAGTGACCTTAATTCATTTGTCAATTTGTCTTTGTGCTCAATTGTTATACTGATCATTATTGATGTCTGATGATTGCTTCTGAGTTCACCTCAAGGAGTATTTTCATTTGATACATTAGAAGAAATTGAAGACTGCTAGCTATTAGATTGCTTGCTTGGATATTATGGCTATGTTTATTTGATGCCTTGATCTTCATATTAGTTTTCTTGGATATTGCTTATGCTTGTTGCTTGCTAAAGTCCAAAGGAAAATGGGTTTCTATATGACATTCTTGTCTGTTGGATTGCATCCCATTGGTTAGATATTTCTAACTATTAACTTTTAATTTTTGTCTAGGATAGTCCCTTCACCTCCTTCCACTTCTTAAATTTCAAAATTTTCTCCCTCTTTTCAAAAACCTTCTTTGTTTGTGTTTTTCAAGCTAGAAATGTTTTAATAATTAGAAACTTTGGCCTTATGCCAATGAATTTTCAAACTTTTTCTTAATCAAATTTGCGAATGAACTTAACCATATTGACTTCAATTTCAAAAAGAAAAAAATAACTAACAACCCCATTCAAGTCTTTGGAATTTTTGTGCCTTTTCTTTTAAACCTTTTGATTAAAATCAATTCACCAACTTCTTTGAAATTTTTACCACGAACTACGAGGTTTTGATCCCTCATTTTTATGTTGGTACGTAGGCATAAGATCGAAGGTCTTGTCAAACACAAAAATATAATTAATGAATTCTTTTCTCATCCCCCACTCTATATTTTATCAAACATAATTTTGATCAAATCACTTGCGCACAGAAAGGGCTCCCTAGGAGTACCTAGGACACTTTCGGTGCTAACACCTTCCCTCTATGTACCCAACCCCCTTACCTATAATATCTAACATTTTATTAGTTTTTATTTGAAAACTTCTTATCTTTAGGTTTTGTTCTCACTTTTTCCTTTTCCTTTGGAAACAATAAAAGCGCGGCTGCGACTCAGGTTTTATTAACGTCAAATTTATCCATAGCTTGATGGTCATGGATTTACCGCTACATTATGGATGGTGAGGAGCTCCCCATCCTGTGAATATCGGTGCAGTCAAGAAATATTTTTCCTAAAAAATAAAAGAACAACTCGCTAAGTTGAAAATCCGAAAGGGTGGCTTAAACAAAAATGAGCATCTTGGTGGATTGAAAACCCGAAAGGGCAGTCCAGGAAAGAATTAGAGACATAAACAGAAAATAATCTTCCTGGTAGATTGAACCCGAGAGGGAAATCTAGGAAAAAGTTAGGGATTATGGAAATTAACTACATCAGGCCAAACTTGATCATTTGAAGCAATAATGCCTATCAAAGGTTCTCATTCAGTCATCCTCGACCGAAGTTCAAAGCATAGAGGAATTCAAAGTTGTTAGGGTGAATACTGGTCATTGTATTTCAATGTAGCCCTTTCCATATATTTACCATTTTCAAACTTTGTAATGATCCATGGAGTCACGCCATTTGCGGACTACCATTCTATCAATAAAATGTGAGCCTTTTGCCCATTCGTTTGCTATTCTTATCTTATTTCAGTTTACAATATTTCATTTATTAATGATAATAATTTTTTGAAAAAAAAGATATATAAACAATCATGTTTTGAACTTTATAAAAAAATATACTCTTCCCCGACTTGTGAATATAAGCGAGGAATGTTAAGATCTTAAAGAGCGAAGCTCAGTGGTCCCCCCAAACATAATTTTTTCCCCTTTTGTTGCATGTATCCAAGAATATTAGTTTCCCCAACATGGGATTACGGGAATGACATAATCCATATTGATGTCGCTAGTAGGTCTTCGGCACGAAGTTTTTTCGGATGTTATTTATCCCCGACAAACCCCCCTTAGAACGGAGTTCATGATTCTAAAAGATTAAGCTTTGGGTTTCCAAGAAGTATCTTTTTTTCTCTTTCCAGAAGGATTTTTTTAGCCTTGTATCAAGATTTATCTCCTCTGATGTGCTTATGATCTTTCATTATGGGTTTCTCTTTGGTAGAATCTCTAGCAAGATCCCCGGTAGCATCTCCATCTTGTTGGGATTAGCCGAGTATCCAATTTTGTTATGTTATTGATCTAACCCTTTGTGCCTGCTTTGTCAGCATATTCATACACATGTTCATATGCATATGCATGGCATCATGGTGTTTATTTATGCATCTTGCATTTTTCTTGATTATTTCCCCACCCTCTGGTGATGCTTTTCTCCCCGCGGAGTGTTTATGTCCTCTCTCCATTAGAGTGTCGACCTTAATCCGAAAACGTTTATCCTTTATAATTCCCCACAGAGTTTGATCATCGTGGAAGGTTTTGTTTCAGTTTTCCTTTCTAATTCATTATCTGGAAGGAATTAATCCCAAGTTGAGTTTATTTCCACACCGGACTGAGTCTTCTTTGGCCGTTTCTCTCCAATTTATTCATGGGTTGAACTTTGGTCTCTGAGCTTATTACCTTTGTTAAGATATCACTTGGCTGATAGTTGGTAATATTTCTTTTACCCTTGGTTTGGTTACCTTTGTTAAGCTATCACTTGGATGGTAGTTGGTAATATTTTCCCTTTGGTTTATTACCTTTGTTAGTCTATCACTCGACTGATAGTTCGTAATATTCCTCTTACCTTTGGTAGGTTTCCTTTATTAAGATATCCCTTGGCTGATAGTTGGTAATCTTTCCCTTCGAGCTTATTACCTTTGTTAAGCTATCACTTGGCTGATAGTAGGTAATACTCCTCCTACCCTTGGTAGGTTACCCTTGTTAAGCCATCACTTAGTTGATAGTTGGAAATCCTTTCCTTTTGAGCTTATTACCTTTTGTTGAACTGTCACTTGGATGATATTAGGTAATATCTTCTCTTACCATTTGGGTTGGTTACCTTTTTTAAGCTATCACTTGGCTGGTAGTTGGTAATCCTTTCCTTCGCTTATTACCATTGTTAAGTTGTCACTAGGATAATAATTAGGTAATTTCAACCCCATAATGGAGTTGGGCATCCCCTCTGATTGATCCTTTCCTCAGTGGAGTCTTACTTTGAGAAGTGTTTCCCCGTTGAGCCATTTGGATCGTTTGTTTTCTAACTATGCATTGGTTTCTTTCCTAACACAATGGTTATTTCCGAGTCCTTTCTTTTCCCTCCTGTGGAACTTTGATTGCCCCCAACTATTTTCCCCCTTTGGAATCTATTATTTCCCCTGCGGAGTTCCAGTCCCCTCTGTTCTCCAGCAGTTCTTTTTCTCTCGTGGCGCTATATTCCCCACAGAGATCCTTATCTGTATTCATATCATAAGCATTTTTCCGTATCATAGGGCCAAAATTTGGGTTTTCTGTATTTAAATATCTTCAATCTCGTCGAGACGAAGATTTCAATCTTCATATATACGAATAGAAGAAACTTAAATAGGGGCATCTGTCATATCCTAATTTTTAACCCTAAGATCCCACATATCATTTGCATCCTTGCATATAAACAAGATCACATCTTGGTATTCTCCCTCTCATATTTGGGTTTGTCTTTTTGCAGGGATCATTGATCGGTGAATTCGCAAGTGCACGAATCGCTTCAGAGTAATATAAAAGAATATCGATCCCACAGAGACCAAATCGTCAATCTATCGATTACTATCATTACAGTGTTTATCTAAGGCGGTATAAAAGAGATATTGATGTTGCAAAGTAACGGTAAATAATAAATGCAGGTAAAGACAGGTTGAATGTATTTCACGTCAGTTAAGTGATGTTTCGATCGTCTAAATAGAACTACTTATAAGGCAATATTTTCTACTCTTGAAAAGAATCCATTTAAAAGGAACTGTCGATATTTCGCGTATTCAGAACCGAGTTTACCCTTAAATTAAGGCCTTTTATTGTCACTTATAAAAGGTGCGCAGAACGCTAAAGTAGTAAACTTATTTTTAAGAAATAAGACTCGTAAACTTAGTTGAAAAGTGATTTTGATTTGGAAAGTTTTACCCAAGGAGTTTCCTGATTTTAAATCTATCAACGCGTCCGAAAACAGTTTCAAAAATCGTATTTCCTTAAAGTGATAAAAAATACTAGTTAACTAAGCTAGGGTGCTTTCGCACTCCTTGAATAGTTAAAACTAACCAAGTTTGTTTCAGAAAACTCAAGTTAAAAATTAAAACAACCTTTAAAGTATTTCTACAGATTCAATATGTGAAACATCTCTTTAACCGCGATCCTTACATTCTAACCTTTAAAAGATTTAGCCAGACATGGTAACACCAACAAACACAACGATATTGATCATGATGAAAAGTTGTTTTAGAATGTGATGCGTAAAGAACAAGTAAAGCGTGTAAAATAAATAAAGTAAAGCGTAGACAAAATTTAAATAAAGTAAAGCGAGACGGAAAATAAATAAAGTAAAGCGAGACGGAAAATAAATAAAGTAAAGCGAGACGAAAAATAAATAAAATAAAGCGAGGCGGAAAATAAATAAAGTAAAGCGATAAATAAGAACCTGCTGCAAACGGAGGCTTTAAATCTGGTACAAGGAAAATAAACCTCCGACTCTGAAGATAAAGACGACAGCAACTCGAAGTAATCCAACTCAATCTCACTAAGGTGCGATAACCCCCCGATGTGACAGATTACCGCTTTTACAGATGAAGAATATAGTCTTAGTGTTGTAAACTAAGTTGGATGATTTGAAAATGAAATGGAACGAACTATCTATAGAGGATTTCAGCAGCTTGCAAAGACCATGGTGCCCCTCAACTTCTCCTTAGTGGGAACGTGAAATACAAAGGTGGCGCTCGCCACCCCTTCATGGCGCCCGCCATGTGTGGAAATGGGTAATATCATGGGAACATGGCGGTTAGCTCCTTGTTGAGGGCCGATGAGTCATGGCTTCTCCTATGGCGGCCGCCATGTGTACAATTTTTACGGAAAAACCCTAATTTTAGGTCTTTTTGCTTTGTTTCTTCTAAAAGGGTCTTGAAAGAGATAAATATATGAAAACAACATAAAATAGAGCATAATACAAACAAAATGATAATAAAGTCCTAATAAACATGTGAAATCCGAGTCAAAAACACGGTGTAATTCAGTGTGATCAAATTCTCCCACACTTAAACCTTTGCTTGTCCTCAAGCAAAACTCTTCATAGTTTTTGCAAGAAAAACAGTATCAACTAGAGTTAATTCAAGGCAAAAAGAATTATAAGTTCATTCAAGGAATGTATCGATATGTACTAACGAATCGAACTAAAGATATTGTAGTGACACTTCCCGCAATTGCGGTCATAGGCTTCGTTCCTATACAAATCAATCCACATTACCCCACCATACCTAGGCCTTCTTTTCGTTTTCTTAAAGTCCTTTTCATTCAGGTGCAATCACATTAAGCCTATTATTCGTACATACTCATAGTAAAGTGACCGGTTAGTGATTATGATCTTAAGCATGGGGCTTTGGTACATAAGTTGGTGTAACCCCTTTATTTAACCTAATTTGCATTTGTGGGGGATTGGATCGTAATCCACCCTACCAAGTTCAGCACCAGATACCTCTGAACCAACCAACAAATAGGCTTATTATTTATTTTGCTAAGCATGGGGCTCTGGTACATAAGTTGGTGTAACTTCTTTATTTAACGCAATTTGCAGTTGTGAGGGATTGGATCGTAATCCACCCTACCAAGTTCAGCACCAGATACCAATGAACCAACCAACAAATAGGCTTATTTGTGTGTGTATATATATATATATATATATATATATATATATATATATATATATTTTCTTCTGCATGTTTCACGTATGTCTTTATTTTGCTGGGTTAAATGACCGTGTGAGAGTCACCTAGCCCGGATTTGCATATGACTTGACAACAAAGCAGGAATTTTTGTGATCATTCAATTATTTTCATCGGTCCCCTACGTAGAGCATACTTAAGCCGGAGCTGATTGCAAGGATAAACTACTTAAGGACTTATTTGGAACAAAAATTAGGGCCACAACATATGGGGTATTGGGATCGACTCTTATAATCATGAAGCCTACGGTGTTAAGGCAATACCGATTTTTAGAAAAAGTTTTCCCAAGTCTTTTACATCCCGTCATAAACCTGTCTTATAGCCTGAATATTCAAGATGCACAATTTTCTTTGCTCAAATTTTTTTGGTAAGGTTAAAGAAATAGGAGAAATACAGATACACTACACAGATGACTCGTCAAACACATGTTATTTTATTGAAAGGAAAAACAAACAACTAAAACACACAAAACATACTAAAAATAAAGGAAAGCGATAAAAAGCGATAAAATAAAGGAAAGCGATAAAAAAATGATAAAAATCTCCTCCGACACATAAATCGAACATTATCCTCGATGTTGGGAAGCTACCATAAAACTCAAATTATCTGTCAGTTGTTGGTTTATGGTATTCAGGAGGGTATCACGCCTTTCCTAACGAGCCAGGTGCTCGCACCACATCTCCTCGGTGATGTAAAAACCGGGAGTGGTACCTGCAAAATGGTCAGAAGAAGAAGGTGTCGTGTGTGTAGGTGATGCAGTAGGAATATCATGAGCAGGTGACTGGTCGCACCGGTCATACTCATCATCGGTCCCTTGCTCATCGTCCATAGGAACGTTAGATGGAAAAGGACCGATAAAGGGTGGAGCATCAAGATCATACATCCAGTTCCTTACATGTCGTATATCTGTACGCTGAGAGCAAGGTAAAACAACACTAGGTATAGCTACACCATGGATCATGAGGTGAAAACCACCTGCTCGCCGCACCTTGTATAATTTCATATCTTTCAAAAAATTTAAGTCAATGGTGCGGTGAGGGAGTGGTTCCAAGGTGGCTAACTCAGCGTTGAGATTTAACGCTCTAGCAATCGAAGTAATCAAACCAACGAAAGAGATGGTTCCTCCCTTTTTAAGAATGACAGACATATGGGCCAACATAAAAGGAACATGATTGATCCTTCTATTGGTGAGGCAACCCTGTAAAAATAGCAATTCTCGGGCATTTACTATGTTAGAATTCTCCTGACCAAATATAGTACATGCCAAAAGGTATCGAAAAGTACGTATGGCTGGGTTATGAATATTAGAAGCTAAAATTCCTTTAAAGGAAGTCACAACCACATTTGATAATCTATTCCAAGAAGTAAATGCTTTGAGTGCCCATTCAGCATCTAAGGGTGTCTCACAGATG
Source organism: Lathyrus oleraceus (assembly GCF_024323335.1). Taxonomy (NCBI): domain Eukaryota; kingdom Viridiplantae; phylum Streptophyta; class Magnoliopsida; order Fabales; family Fabaceae; genus Lathyrus; species Lathyrus oleraceus. Next base: position 448,987,865 of record NC_066585.1, on the reverse strand, counting down.
GCACCCTCATCGTAAGGCATTCATAGCAAACCCGCTAAGGCAATGGTAGTGTACTCGTATTCCATATTAAACATTCTAAAACAAACGGTACCTACTGTGCTAGCAGTGCCAAGGTAAACAGTGTAAATTAGGGAACTCAAAAATTCCCTAGTTAGCCTATCATAGGTGGGTGCTTTACTAGCAAAAATATTGTGTAATCCTAAAGTATCAAGTATGTGGAAAACACTACGGTATGTCCCTAAAGTGTACAAGGAATCTTCGTCTACATACCTGGTAGCGAGGATTTCCCGAGATTGTAATTTTTGTAAAATCTTGTTTTGTCGCTCTCCGGGTTTTCCTCCATGAAGAATGATGTTGTTGAACTCCATTCCGGCCATTAATGGTGATTGAAGAGAAAAATGGGTATTTATGGAAAGGAAATGAAAAATGGAGTTTTAGTGGGTTTTTGGTGGAGAGATGGATGAGTGAAGTTTGGAAATGTTAATGGCTTGGAGTTGAAATGAGAAAGTTGGGATTTTTCGTGAACTTTGGTGGAGTTGGGAGAAGGAGAAAATGGGTTTGGAGAGGTTGAAGAAGGTGAAAATGGTGAATTTAGGGGTTCTGTCTCGTTAAAGCTTCAGACATTATGGCACCCGCCATGGCTTCGGAATTGGTTGGGCCAGATTTGCTTCTTGGGCCTCAACTTTTTGTCTTCATTTTTGTAAGAAGGGGGGTGCACATAGGTTTCTATGGTATGCTGTTTTTTTTTTTGTTTAAGCTTGACAAAACAAAATAAAATAGTAAAATGAAACAAAATAAAATAAAATAAAATGGACATAAAAACATAATATTAATAATAATAATAATGCATATATATATATATATATATATATATATATATATATATATATATATATACATATATATATATATATATATATATATATATATATATATATATATATATATATATATATATATATATATATATATATATATATATATATATATATATATATATATATATATATATATATATATATATATATATATATATATATATATATATATATATATATATATATATATATATATATATATATATATATATGAAGAGTTAATAATAAGTCACGGGTCCAGAGATCTTAGGAAAGGTAAAACAAGCATAATGTCAAAGGAAACAATAAAAATAAGCATAAATAATAAATAAAGGGAAAGAGGAAAATCAAACGGCATTTCTCGGTTGGTGATGGCATCAATACTCAGGGTATAGTGGAGTCTCCTCGAATTCGTACCCTCGATGCTCTGCGATCTGGCGTCGGAGGTTGGTGATTTCATCCTTCAGCATATCGGTTTCAGTGTCATGTGAGGCGACTGATAGTTCGACTTGCAAAGCAACGTCAGCAAGCTCCTGGCGAAGCTGGGCTATCTCCATACGAAGCTTAACCAGTTCAGACTGCATGCTCGGACTCTTGAGATTTGGATTATTGGTGCAGACTTTGATTCTAATAGGTGCAACTTTCGGCTCGTCAACTGTCTCTCCCTACCCTTCTTTGGCGTAGGCCCAGTTGGCCTGATCAATAACACAAGTTACCTGAGGGTCCGGTAAAGTGAAGTAGTGAATAGTCTCACCCTTGATTAAGAGCCTGTATTGATTCGGTTGGAAGGAAGATCTCCTCATGAGGCCACGGTCCAGACAGAAGTCAATATCCATCAAGGTGTAGCTGCAATAAGACGTCAGGTGAGATAATCTTCTATCAAGTCCCAGGGATGAGGCTATATGAGTCACCGTGCTTTTAACGTGTATAGGGCTCACAACAGAGCGAGCATTAAGATATAGACTCTCGATCAGGAAAGCTTCGCAATCTACTGGGCGTGATTGAGTGGTACAATACATGAAGAAGATCTCTTCAGCACTCACATGCGTATCAGGGTCACTCTTCCCCAGGAAGGTGTGGGTAATGATCATCTGAAAGTATCTGAAAGCAGGTTTGTGAATCTTGTTGGAGATTTGGGTGGAAGGGTCAGGGCTACCTCCACATCTGATGTCACTCCAAAACTTCTCAACGTCTCTGCTCAGGAAATAGCTCATGGGGAGTTCAGATGAAGCATCATAGGCAGTCTGAAATCCAAGCAAGTCACCTAAACGCTTGTGGTTGAAGGTGTATTCTGTCCCAAACAACCTGAAATTTATGTAGCCACCATCACTAGCGTGACCAACATAGGGCTCGTAGGTCAGCGAGCTCAAGAACTCCAAAGTCAGGTTCCTGTAAGTCACATGTATCGCATCAGTATATTCATCCCATTGCAACTGATTGCACAAATGCCTGACACTAGGCTCAACGCCTAATGTCTTCATACAGCTCGAGTCAACATATCTGGTGGGAAGCATTGGACGCTGGGAAAGCATGGCGTAGCACTGCTCTTGAATTGGGTCACGAAAGATTACTGGCATAGTGTCACAATTTTCCATCCTGAAAAGTTAGATTAGAAACATAGGACACCTAAAATCGCAAATATTATAACTGTTAGTCTCCACATAGATATACATATATATAAAACAAATAAAAATATAAATTGAAATAGTAAAAGTAAAGGAAAGGAAATCATGAGTTGTCTCCCATGCAGCGCTTGTTTAACGTTGTTAGCTTGACGATTCGAACTTTATATGTTAGAGGTAGGAACTGGAGGGTCGAAAAGAGTTTGATCAGAGTATTCTGTAGGGATGTCACCTCTTTGATATTGCTTCAGTCTTTGTCCATTTATCACAAACGGATTACAGGAATTGTTCCAGATTCCAACTGCTCCTAATTTTAGGATTTTGGAAACCTCAAAGGGGCCTGTCCATCTAGAACGCAACTTACCTGGAAAAAGTCGTAATCTCGAATTGAAAAGGAGAACAAAGTCACCTATATTAAATTCCTTTTTCACAATCCTTTTGTCATGCCAAGCTTTGGTTCTTTCTTTGTATATAACGACATTCTCGTAAGCGTTCTGACAGAGTTCCTCCAATTTGTGGATATCAAGGATTCGCTTCTTGCCAGATGCTAGGTAATCCAAATCCAGGGTCTTGATGGCCCAATATGCCTTGTGCTTGAGTTCAAAAGGTAAGTGGCATGACTTCCCGTAGACCAACTGGTATGGTGTAGTTCCAATAGGGGTTTTGTAAGCAGTTCTGTAAGCCCACAGTGCTTCTGTTAGCTTTTCAGACCAATCTTTTCTGGATATTGAAACAGTTTTCTCCAAGATCTGCTTAATCTCTCTGTTAGATACTTCCACTTGACCATTAGTATGGGGGTGATATGGTGTTGCTACTCTGTGTTTTACTTCATATTTTCTTAAGAGTTTATCAAATATCCTAGATATAAAATGTGATCCACCATCACTTATGATAAGTCGTGGTACTCCAAATCTGGGAAAAATATTATTCTTGAACATCTTGATGACTAATCTTATGTCGTTGGTGGGTGTGGCTATAGCTTCTATCCACTTGGACACATAGTCAGCGACTACCAAAATATACTTGTTTCCCATCGAAGATGGAAAAGGTCCCATAAAATCAATACCCCAAACGTCAAATAGTTCTACTTCTTGGATGTTCTTCAAAGGCATTTCGTCACGTCTTGAGATGTTTCCAACACGATGGCACCGGTCACATTGGATAATATAAGTACGGACATCACGCCATAATGTTGGTCAATAAAGACCAGCTTGAAGGATCTTAGCGTATGTGTTGGATGTGCTTGAATGTACACCATAAGGAGAAGAGTGACAATGCTTTATGATATTTCTGACTTCTTCTTCCGGGACGCAACGTTGAAAGATGTTATGAGTTCCTCTTTTGAAAAGGAGTGGTTCGTCCCAATAGAAATGTCTTATATCTTTAAATAACTTCTTCTTCTGTTGATAGTTAAGGTCAGGTGGTATGATATCAGCGGCTAGATAGTTCACAAAATCAGCGTACCATGGTACTCTGCTAATTTCTGAAACTGTCCCAAGGTTGTCTCTATCAGGTTCAAGGGGAACGGTATCTAACTTAGCTATCAATCTGTCATAGGTGAAGTCATCATTTATAGGTAAATGGTCTGGCTTCAAATGCTCTAATCTGGAAAGATGGTCAGCAACTACGTTTTATGTTCCTTTTTTGTCTCTAATATCTAAGTAAAATTCTTGTAGCAAAAGGATCCACCTGAGTAATCTAGGTTTTGCATCCTTTTTGCTTAGAAGGTAACGGATAGCTGCATGGTCTGTATAGACTATAATCTTAGATCCTACAAGATAAGACCTAAATTTATCGATTGCGAAAACTACAACTAGGAGTTCCTTCTCTGTTGTTGTATAATTTAATTGAGCGGCATCTAGGGTTCTACTAGCGTAATATATTACATGTAGTTTCTTATCTTTTCTTTGCCCTAAAACAGCTCCTATAGCGAAATCGCTAGCATCACACATTATTTCAAAGAGTTTAGTCCAATCCGGAGTTTGTAGAATGGATGCTGAAATTAATGCCTGTTTTAAACGGTTAAAGGCTTCGATACATTTTTCATCGAAAATGAATTCAATGTCTTTCATCAGAAGGCCGGTCAGGGGTTTTGTTATTTTAGAGAAATCTTTGATGAAGCGTCGGTAGAAACCGGCGTGTCCAAGGAAACTACGGACTTCTCTAACTGTCTTAGGAGGGTTAAGGTTTTCTATAACTTCTATCTTTGCTTTGTTGACCTCAATGCCTCTTTCAGATATTATATGTCCTAACACTATGCCTTCTTTGACCATAAAGTGGCACTTCTCCCAGTTTAACACAAGGTTAACTTCTACGCATCTCTCTAGGATTTTCTCCAGATTAATGAGGCAATTATCAAAGTCGAACCCACACACCAGAAATCGTCCATGAATAGTTCCATAATTCCATCGAGGTAATCAGCGAAGATTGACATCATACAACATTGGAAAGTAGCTGGCGCATTACAGAGTCCAAACGACATTCGTCTGTAAGCAAACGTTACGTAAGGATAGGTAAAGGTTGTTTTCTCTTGATCCTCGGGGTGTATGGGTATTTGGAAAATTCCAGAATATCCATCAAGATAACAAAAGTAAGAGTGTCTGGCAAGACGATCCATCATTTGATCTATGAATGGAAGAGGGAAATGGTCTTTCCTAGTTGCCTTATTGAGCTTCCTATAATCTATGCACATATGCCATCCGCCTTCTATACGTTTAGCTACATGCTCTCCCTTCTCGTTCTGCACAACTGTGATGCCTCCCTTTTTGGGTACCACATGTACATGACTTACCCATTTACTATCAGAGATCTAATAGATTATACCAACCTCTAGTAGTTTAAGGACTTCCTTATTTACCACCTCACTCATCACAGGGTTGATTCTTCTTTGATGTTCCCTGGAAGGTTTTGAATCCTCCTCTAGAGAGATCCTGTGCATACACACGGATGGGCTTCTACCTTTTAAATCAGAGATATTGTACCCTAAGGAAGAGGGGTATCTTCTTAAAACATTCAAGAGTCGGTTTGTCTCGTCTTGGTTTAAGGTGGAACTAACTATTACTGGGCGATTCATTTCTTTATCCAAAAACTAATATCTTAGGTTCTTAGGTAGTTCCTTAAGTTCTTGAGATGGTTTTTGAGAATTTGGTGAAAGGTCTGGAGTAAGATCCAAACATTCGTTAGTGTGAGGTTCCGTTTCCTCTAGCTCGTCATTCTTTTCATTTGGGTTTGACAATCGTTTGATCACAGGTTCTTCTCGATCAAATTCCCTTATGCACTCATCTATGATATCGATCGCATAACATGCATCTCCTAGAATTGGTGCCATTTGGAATTTTGAAAAAGAATGAACTCGATCTTTTCATCCCCTACTTCGAAAGTTAATTTTCCTCTTTTAACATCTATTATAGCTCCGGTTGTTGATAAGAATGGTCTACCTAAAAGGATAGGGATATCGTCGTCTTCCTTGATATCCATGACCACAAAGTCTGTTGGGAAATAAAGTTGACCGATCCTAACTGGGATGTCTTCTAAAATTCCCACAGGATACTTAACAGACCTATCGGCTAATTGGAGGGACATCTTAGTTGGTTGTAATTCTCCTAAGTTTAACCTTTTCCACATAGCTAAGGGCATTAAACTCACACTAGCGCCTAAGTCTAGGAAAGCTTTGTCGATCACATGACTCCCTAAAATGCAAGGTATACAAAAACAACAGGGTCTTTCTCCTTCTTAGCAAGTTTATCCTCGGAAATAAAGTTGCATTCCAAGGGTTTTGGATCGTCAAGCCTACGCTTGTTGGTTAAGATGTCTTTTAGAAATTTGGCGTAAGACGAAATTTGGGTGATAGCTTCGGTGAAAGGAATCTCTACATGAAGCTTCTCTATTACTTTTATAAATTTTTGGTATTGGTTATTGATTTTGGTTTGTTTAAGTCTTTGCGGATATGGGATTGGTGGTTTGTACGGGGGCGGTGGTTTGTAAGTTTTATCCTTGGCTTCTCCTTCTTGGTCGGTTTGTTTTCCGGGTTCTACCAGTTCCTCTTCTTGGTTGGTAGGTATATTTTCTTTAGAAGTTTTGGACTCGCTTATCGCTGGGTTATGAGGCCCTTCATAAGCGGTCCCACTTCATAATGAGATAGCGTTAGCTTGCCCTTGAGGGTTTGGTTGAGGTTGTCCAGGGAATTGGCCTCCAGGTGTAGTTTGTGGGTCTTGGTTTTGTGCTACCTGTGAGATCTGGGTTTCAAGCATCTTGTTGTGACTGATTATCTGATCAACCTTGGTCCCTAATTGCGTTATCAATTCGTTTACGTGAATGTTCTGGTTTAGGAATTCTTTATTTTGCTGAGTCTGGTCCGATATAAACTCTCCATTATCTTCTCAAGGTTAGACTTCTGAGGCACAAGTTGTATAGGTTGATTTGGTTTTTGGGATTGATAACCTTGTGGTCTTTGAGGTGCATAATTTTGGATAGGGTTCTGGTTTTTATAGGAAAAATTCGGATGATTCTTCCATCCAGGGTTGTAGGTGTTTGAAAATGGGTTACCCTGGGTGTAATTCACTTGGTTGGTGTTCAGGTCGTTCAGAAGGTTACACTCCGCCGATTCGTGTCCTTTAGATCCACAAAGTTCGCACTCTGTGTGGACTACTGCTGCGGTGTGAGTGTTTGTAGACATACGTTCTATCTTAAGGGCTAAAGCGTCCATTTTCGCCTGCATCATGTCTAGAGAGCTTACCTCATGTAATACACCTTGGGTGTCCTTTTTCTCTATTAATGCTCGTTCAGTTCCCTATTGGTAATGGTTTTGGGCCATATCCTCAATTAGGTCACAAGCTTCAAGGTAAGGTTTGTTCATCAACGCACCACCTGCGGCAGCATCGATGCTCATCTTTGTGTTATAATGGAGTCCATTGTAGAAGGTGTGAACGATCAGCCATTGTTCTAGGCCATGGTGTGGACATGCTCTTAATAGCTCTTTACATCTCTCCCAAGCTTCAAAAAGCGATTCTCCTTGGTTTTGAGTAAATCTACTTATTTGGTTTCGAAGAACAACAATCTTACTAGGGGGAAAATATCTAGAAAGGAATACTCTCCTAAGGTCTTCCCAGGTAGTTATTGAATTAGATGGAAGTGAATCTAACCATGAACGTGCTCTATCCCTGAGGGAGAAAGGAAATAATCTTAAACAGATCGCATCAGGTGAAGCGCCGTTAGATTTAAAAGTGTCGGCCAGTTGGATAAAAACTTTTAAATGTTGATTTGGGTTCTCAGTAGCGAGACCCGTGAATTGGTTTTGTTGCACTAATTGCAACAAAGACGGTTTTAGTTCTAAATTGTTTGCAGGAATAAGGGGGTTTACTATACTAAAACTAGGTTCCTCGTCAGAGGGTTGGGCAAATTCCTTAAGAGGTCTCCGGTCGCGATTCTCGGCCATAGCTTTCTTAATTCAGATGAGTAAGAGGCGTGTACGAGTGTAACGTTCAAGTTCCGCTAAAGGATCTACTAAATTTCTGGTACTACGTGTTCTTCACACTTACCGGCTAGTAATGCCTTAGTCTAGATGGTGTAACAACAGGGTACGGAATTTGACGAAGTTGGTCCCCGGCAACGGCGCCAAAAACTTGATCGGTGAATTCGCAAGTGCACGAATCGCGTCAGAGTAATATAAAAAAATATTGATCCCACAGAGACCAAATCATCAATCTATCGATTACTATCGTTACGGTGTTTATCTAAGGCGGTATAAAAGAGATATTGATGTTGCAAAGTAACGGTAAATAATAAATGCAGGTAAAGACAGGTTGAATGTATTTCACGTTACTTAAGTGATGTTTCGATCGTCTAAATAGAACTACTTATAAGGCAATATTTTCTACTCTTGAAAAGAATCCATTTAACAGGAACTGTCGCTTTCGCGTATTCAGAACCGAGTTTACCCTTAAATTAAGGCCTTTTATTGTCACTTATAAAAGGTGCACAAAACGCTAAAGTAGTAAACTTATTTTTAAGAAATAAGACTCGTAAACTTAGTTGAAAAGTGATTTTGATTTGGAAAGTTTTACCCAAGGAGTTTCCTGATTTTAAATCTATCAACGCGTCCGAAAACAGTTTCAAAAATCGTTTTTCCTTAAAGTGATAAAAAATCCTAGTTAACTAAGCTAGGGTGCTTTCGCACTCCTTGAATAGTTAAAACTAACCAAGTTTATTTTAGAAAACTCAAGTTAAAAATCAAAACAGCCTTTAAAGTATTTCTACAGATTCAATATATGAAACATCTCTTTAACCGCGATCCTTACATTCTAACCTTTAAAATATTTAGCCTGACATGGTAACACCAAGAAACAAAACGATATTGATCATGATGAAAAGTTGTTTTAGAATGTGAGGCGTAAAGAACGAGTAAAGCGTGTAAAATAAATAAAGTAAAGCGTAGACAAAATTTAAATAAAGTAAAGCGAGACGGAAAATAAATAAAGTAAACCGAGACGGAAAATAAATAAAGTAAAGCGAGACGGAAAATAAATAAAATAAAGCGAGGCGGAAAATAAATAAAGTAAAGCGAGACGGAAAATAAATAAAGTAAAGCGAGACGGAAAATAAATAAAGTAAAGCGATAAATAAGAACCTGATCCAAACGGAGGCTTTAAATCTGGTACAAGGAAAATAAACCTCCGACTCTGAAGATAAAGACGACAACAACTCGAAGTGACCCAACTCAATCTCACTAAGGTACGATAACCCCCCGATGTGATGGATTGCCGCTTTTACAGATGAAGAATATAGTCTTAGTGTTGTAAACTAAGTTGGATGATTTGAAAATGAAATGGAATGAACTATTTATAGAGGATTTCAGCAGCTTGCAAAGACCATGGTGCCCCTCAACTTCTCCTTAGTGGGAACGTGGAATACAAAGGTGGTGCCCGCCACCCCTTCATGGCGCCCGCCATGTGTGGAAATGGGTAAGATCATGGGAACGTGGCGGTTACCTCCTGGTTGAGGGATGATGAGTCATGGCTTCTCCTATGGCGGCCGCCATGTGCAACGCCATGTGTCCAATTTTTGCCGAAAAACCCTAATTTTAGGTCTTTTTGCTTCGTTTCTTCTAAAAGGCCCCCAAAAGAGCTAAATATCTAAAAACGACATAAAAGAGAGCATAGTACAAACAAAATGATAATAAAGTCCTAATAAACATGTGAAATCCGAGTCAAAAACACGGTGTAATTCAGTGTGATCAATCATCAAGCACCTCTTTGTTAGTGTTTTACTTTTGTATTTATATTTTTCATTACTTATCTAGCCACTAATCAAAATAGCAAAAACATGTCATGTTTCCTTAATTTCATTGTGCAAGGTAGGGCTTGTCATCAAAAGTATCAAGCATGGCTTCTCAGTTAGGGTTTCTGTTGATAATCAAGTTAAAGTGTGGCCAAACATTGATTCTCAAGGGGATATCTTTAAATGCATGATCTCTAAGGTCTTAAAGCACCTTTTAATCTCATTTTTATCAAGAGTACATAAGAGTTTTATTGCTTACATCTCAAGAAAGTCGATGGTTCATGTGTTTATTTCCATGCCTTCTTCAACAAGTTACATCAAACTTTGAGCAATTTTAATTAAGAGCATCCAAGGATATCTTATTTTGAGTTCATGTGACCATGCATGTGCTTTTAAGTGCAAGGAAAGTCCAAGTACACAAGTTTTCTCCAAGTGGTTTGACCAAAAAAGTCAACATTTGAAGTCAAAGTTTCAAGGATCACAACTCCTTCAATTCTCAACATTTTTGAATGCTTCTTTTTGCATTTGACTCTTCTCATTATCCTTTACAAATTATATTTACATGATAAGAGGCAATTATTCTTGGAGGATCATCAAAAGTTTAGAGACATCATAGGTCATTTGTGGACTTATTAGAATTTGACCTATTTTCAAGTGACTTTTTCTCAACTTTCAAGGATTGTAACTTCTTCAATTTTCAACATTTTAGGCTGATCCTTTTTGCATAATATCATTTGTGATCCCTCTACATGTTTTCTCCAATGATCAAGGTCAAATTATACTTTAAAGACCATGGAATTCATTGAAACATTACAGGTCATTTTCAGGCATTTGATACTTAGAATTTTCTACGTTACATAACCAGTTTTTCGTGTCAACTTCCACATACCACAACTTTGTGCTCAAGCATCCAAATGCAATATTTCTTGGCACATTATATCTTTGTTATAATGTCAACACATTGCAAAAATAATGGGACCAAAAAGCCTCCTGAGCAAGAAGCTCCATTGAGTTGAACATGGTGACATAGAAATGAAGAAATCACCATTGCCCAAAATTTCAACTTCACTCGTCTTAATTCTAAGCCAAATCAGCTTATGTTTTGGACCTAAACATGTTTAACCAAGTCTCCAGAAGTTAATTGACCCTTAAAACGCATCATTTGGACGAGATTTGATGGATTGCAAGTCACACTTTTCTCACATTCTGGTCAAATTCATTTTGCACAAATTAAGCTTGATTCCACACATAATTGGATCCAAACACATTCTGTATAAATAGAGGAAGTTACTATGTTCATTTCCAAGATTTTGAGAACTAATAAACCCTTGCTGCAATCAGAAATTTTCCAGAAAAGTTCAACTATCGTGTTTTGAATTCTAGTTTATTTCAATACAATTTCTTGATTCCATTAGCATCTTTGGCATCCTCTAAAGCTTTTGCAACAATTCTCATGCTCTGAGACCTTCCGAAGTTCTCTAACCAGAACAAGCTTCATGAACTTCTGATCATCATTTGGACAAGGTAGTTCTGAGCATCATTTGAACTCAAACAAGTAACCACAATGTAGTCCTTCACTCTCTGATGCTTTCCCCTAACATATCTGGTGTTGATTGGTCATGTTCATCATTTAATTTAATTTTCCGTGGCTTGCTTGCTTCTGAAACTCCTCTGAAACTCACCATGTTGAGTTTAGATAAATGAATTTGGAGCATAAGGTTGAATTTGTGATGAGGAGGCGATCACGTTGGTGGTGGTCTCGTGTTTTATTTTGGTTAATTTCCACCGTACGTCCCAGCCTTGTGATTGTTGGATCTGCCACTTCAATTAATGAAGTCAGATCCAACGTTCCATGTTTTTTATGATTTTATTTCTTTTTCTATTTTTATTTTTAATTGCATTTTCTTTTAAAATACATAGAAAATCCATTTTGCATCCAAAACATTCCAAAATAATTTCTAAAATTCTCTTTTAATTTTCTTCATCTAGTTTTTGTTTCACATTTTATTTTATTGATTTTCTATTTTTCATGAAATTTCTCTTTTCTCCTTTGTTTTAATTGGTTTAAAAATAGTTTTCGGCATTTTAAAATTCTGAAAAATTTATTATATGCTTCTTATTTTATTTCCAACCTTCCATAATTTTTTCGCCATTTATTTGGTATTTTAGAGAATTTTATGAATTTTTCATTTTATTTCTATTTTAAAATTCATTTAAATTTTTTTTTGTTGCATTTACTTTCATTTAATTCGATTTTATATTTGTTTGACATTTGTGGACTTCTTTTGACCTTGAATCATGGTTGTTTTGATAATAGGTCTCATCAAACTCAATGGATCTTGGGTGTTGATGGGGTGAAAAACCTAATCCACCAAAATGGATGATTTATTTTGAGGATGACTTGATTAAAACTTTGATCAATTGAATGACTTCTGTCTATCTTGTTCATGATGTATGGATTGATACTTGATGAACTTTCATCATTTCAAATCCACCTCCTAATTGATCATGAATCATTTAAGGTACTTTGGATTGATGCATAAGTTTGTCCTAAGTACTATGAAGTATGGATTGAAGTAATGGACCATCCTCCTAGCCTTTGTGCTTAATCCACCCTTTTTTCTTTTTGTGTAGCATGACTTTAGGAGAATGATTTAGATATCATTTCTCTAGCATGTATTAACACAAACATTATTATTGACCAACCTCAGATAGTTGTGAGTTCTACATAAGTCCAATTACGATTGCTTAACATAGCGTTAAATTTGTCCCAAAAGAAAGTCACTTTTATAAGTGAAATTGTAAGTCTCCTACTCCTCATGGTATTGTATGAAAATATTGCCTCCTTTTTATTCATGAGAGCTAGTGGCATACTTGTTAATTTTATCCAAGTTGGATCCCTTCTCATAAGTAATTAAGAGGTTCATATTTTCATACTTGTGGGTAAATAGTTGAGTGTTCTCCAAAAAGTGATCAAACCTTTTTTTTTCATTTTTTGATTACTAATATTTAATAACTTATCTTTGCACTAACTTTACTTTACTTACATTTACCTTATGCTCTTTACTTTTTTGCCATCTATTTTATGCTTTATTTTTAGCATCCCATATCATATTATTTGTACTTATGTTATTTGTTCTTCGTCCATTTGGAATTTCATTTCCTTGTAAAAGACATTAATAAAGAAAAACCCTTAAAAATTTTGGTACTCTTGATTTATGGACTTGAGGTTACTATCCTTAGCATTGTTATGGAGTTATGGACTTAGAGTTGGGACTTTGACCTTTGCTTTGGGAGATTGTGAATTGAGACCTTGGGATTCATCTGATACCTTTGACTTTGGACTTCTCTGTGAAGACATGGGTTGGTTACTTTGGTTTCATCGAATACATGTATTATTATTTGCTTAGTTGGCTTCCTTGAGGCCTAATCTAAAGGAGGGAATTCTCGCTTAACTTATGTCATAAAGCTTGCTATCTCTTGGTTAGATCTTTCCTACCTATCTTTTACTTTATGCTCTAGGATAGTCTCTTCTTCTCCTCTCCTTCTTTAATTTTCAAAATATTCTCTATTTTTTTTAAAACTTATTGTTTTCAAATCTGAACCACTTTCTGAACAAACCTTGACTTTTGTCAAGTGATTTTTCAAACCCTTTTTCTTAATAAATGCTAATCCCTCTTAAGCATGTTCAGACCAATTTCAAAAGACTAAAAAAGGTGCATAACTCACTTAAATAATTTTGTGCCCGTTTGTGCACTTCTTCTTTTAAAACCTTTCTCAAAGTTTAGACGTGAGTCATTTCAGTAGTTGAGATATAATTCTCCTATCCCCGTAGTATTGCTGATAATTCTTTTTCCATCTAAGAGAGCTAGTGGCATACTTGTTGATCTTTATCCAAGTTGGAGTCCTTCTCATGATAATGCAAAGTTCTCATACTTGTGGGTTACTAGTAGAGTATTCTCCTTAAGCTGACAAAATGTCCTTTCATTAAAAATGAATCAAAACAAATATTTTTGTTATTTTTACCATTAACTACGAGGTTTTGATCCTCCATTGCACTTTATTGGTAGGCATGAGACTCTAAAAGTCTTGGAAAATATAAAATTAAAAAAATATTTCTTTTCCCATCTCTCTAATCTTTTGCAAACAACACCTTTTTCAAACTAAAATGTACACATTTTCAAAGAGGTTCCCATGGACTACCATGGATGTTTAGGGTGCCCATACCTTCCCTTTGCATAACTAACCTCGAACCCTTATCTCTTTTTATTAGTTTTGTTTTAAAACTTCTTTGGGTTTTGTTCATACTTTTTCCCTTTTCCTTTGAAAATAATAAAAGTGCGGTGGCGACTCTTACTTTGTGAGTTAAGTTAATCAATAACTTAATCTCAAAAAATTTACCGCTACACATATGATTAATTATCTCTTTAGGTTTCATTATAAAGAATTCATACTTATGGGTTAATGTTCCCAACCTATCCCTGTTCACTTGAGTAGTACCTTCATGGGTGATTTGGAATATGTCCCACATTTCTTTTATAGTTTTGCAGTGAGAAATTCACAAAGAACCATCCAGACCGAGAACGATAATTATGACAAGTTTCACTTTCAAACTGCGCTAAACATTTTCTTTATCATCTTTGGTCCAATTCATGTTTGTTTTCTACAACACCATTAACTATGTGTGTAGGAACAAATTGACCTTCACTCACAGCCTTTCAAATACCACGATCCTTCTATGAAAAAATTCTTCTTCTCTTTCCACAAATTGTACCCTTCTCCATTAAAGGATGGATGTTTGTTTAGTGAATAGCTTGAAGACATTTTTCCTCCTAAGATAATTAGTCCTTAAGAGTAGTAAGGCTCTGATGCCAGTTGTTGGACAAGAGGAGGGGGGGGGGGGAATTGTGGTATTCAAGATTCATTATTAATTTTAGCATTTTTATCGTTTAAGATCGTATTAAAATTTTTATCTGTGTAATGGCAGTGGAAATTTAAATAATGAAAGTAAATTGCACAAAAGGAAAAATATATTGCACCAGCGACTTATACAAGTTTGAGATTTTGAAAGTTATTCCCACAAACCTTTAATTTATACTTATCCCCAGTCAAATGACAACTTGTACCCAGGTTATGCTATCGAACCATTTAGAGATTTATAGCTGATCTTAATAACCAAAACAAAACTTTATTTTAGCAAAACTTAATAAACCAATAACAAAGATTTTATAAAGGTTGATCTCAAGAACCAAACTATATCTCTTAAAGTTATCACACACTTAAGAATATAAATGACCAGCAAGAAAAGTATCTCCCTCAAAAGTAAAACTTCACTTAGTAGCACTAAGGCAATTAGAGGTGAAATAGAAAATACTATCCAAAAGAGAGAGAGAGATAAATTCCGAAGATATATGAAAATTTTGGAAATTGGCGTGATGTGAAGTGAGTAAGACCCTCCCATATATAGTAGTTTGAATTTCCAAGAATTGAAATGATCCATGGGTTGAATTGATTATCTAGTCGATTAGCAAAACTCTCTAAATGATTAGACAACTCAAATATGATTGACTGTAAAGCCCAAATAGGAAAGTTCGAATATAAAGTGGTTGTAAGTCATTAATATGCTATCTTGGCTGATTATACAATCAATTAGCATCTTTCTAATCAATTGTATAAATTCTCTATTGATTATATTGATCAAAAGTTATTGGTAATCAATTAGCATATCTTTCTAATTAATTAGATGGTTAATAAAATATTTGGATAGCTTTTATATCACTTAGTGTCGTTTTAGAAAATCATTTTCAAGGTAGACAATTATTTTAATGTATGTGCATGTATGTTGCCTTAGTACTCTTAAGCTAGTACCTTACTTTTACAATACTCAATTCACTCAGACAAACTGACATACATGACCTGGCGAGCTTTCACATCTTTCACCACAATAGCTTTAAGACTTTTCTAGATAGTATTTGAACATATAAGCACTTGATCTTGAGTTCTCTTATAAGATGCTTTTATTATCACCAAGATATTGTCATGCATTTTCATCATCAAAACTCTAGATGTTGATCTTTATTACTTACAAACACATAGATCCATATTCTCCCTTTTTTTATGATGACAACACATCTCTCATGGGAGGTGGTAACAAAAACAAATACAAATATTTTGGAGGGATTAAAATCCCAAACATAAAGAGGTTTTAAAGGGGTTTTACATTACAATTTTTATTGACCATGCATATAGAGGAATTAAACATACTTTATTACCTTTGTTACACATCTTACTTAATATTAATTAACTTATGTAATAATGCTGACATTAATCAGAACAACTAGTGGGTAAGATTATGGATCTCACCATGACTCAAATATCCAATGATTTCTTCTTCTTGTTATTAGGCCAATGAATTTATTCCCTCGTAGGAGAAGAACAATATAACATATTTACTTCTTCACTTGAAGAGAAACTATCGATATCATCACCTACATCACAATTTGACTTTTCTACCTTTGGTACCCATATATTTTTGGGTACTTTGATGTTAATGTAATACATATTATGAGAATACATCTTTATATTTTTATGTTCACAATGTTCTTTATAAAAGTATGAAGGAGGATGTCCTTTTTTGCTCTCATGACTCTTTTTGATGAAACAAAACATGGAAATATGGTTGTCTTTATTAGAGTAATTAGATTTTAGGTTTTTGCATTTAGATGCTGGTTGGGCATTGAAAATATTACTAATGTTTTTACTATTGTTCTTAGGTTCATAACCAAGACCAACCTTAATGTAAGATGCCCTTACATTTCCTAACAAAAGATTTAAGATCCTTATAACCAATTCTTCATTTGAAAATTTTCCTCAAAGTTCTCATATGATTCACGATATGGATAAATTATGTTTGCATCTGATTAATTTTCTCTTTAGGTTTCATTATAAAGAGTTCATACTCATGGGTCAATGCTACCAACCTATCCCTCTTCACCTCAGTAGTACCTTCATAGGTGATTTGGAGGATGTACCACATTTCTTTTACTGTTTCACAGTGAGAAACTCATAGAACGTGAGCGGTAATGATGACAACTTTCACTTTCAAAATGCGCTGGATATTTTCTTTATAATTTTTTGTCCAATTCTTTTCATGTGTTTTTTCTATAGCACCATTTACCATGTGTGTAGAAACAAATAGATCTTCATTCATATCTTTTCAAATACCAGGATCCATCCCTTCTATGAAAAATTTCATTTTCTCTTTCCATAAACTGTGCACTTTTCCATTGAAGTATGGAGGTTTGTTTAGTGAATAGCATGGAAACATTTTTCCTCCTTATAAGATTAGTCGTTAACAGTAGTTAGGCTCTGATGTCACTTGTTGGACAAGTGACTTCGACCATAAAAGGGGGGTGTTAATTGTGGTATTCAGATTTTGTGAATAATTTAAACCCTTTTCTTATTTAAGATTGTATTAGTAATTTTATCTGAGTAATGGAAACAAAAATTTATATTATGAAAGTAAATTGCAAAAAAGTAAAAGTATATGGTTAGAAATATTGCACCAGAGATTTATACAAGTTTGAGCTTTTGAGATTGTGCCCACAAACCTTTAATTTAGACTTATCCTCAGTCAAATGATAACTTTTACCTAGGCTACCTATTGAACCATTTAGAGATTTATGGTTGATTTGAATAACCAAAACAAAGCTTTTCCAAGCAAACCTTACAAACCAAACAAAGATTTTATAAAGGTTGATATCAAGTGTAAGACCCCAATTTTTACCCTAAGATCCCTCATGCAATTTCATCATAGGCATTAGCATTTAGATCACACCTTGGCATTCTCCTTACCCCTCTTTCATTGGGTTTGTTTGGGGAGAGATCACCATGCACTATGTGATTGTATCATACTTGTATATTATCTTTTTTTTACTAACTGAAATACTAAAAATATGTCTTTGCATTTGCCTAACCCCTTTGTAGGTAGGGCATGATCCCCATTGATCTATCAAGTTCATATTTAGGGTTTAAGACCCTCATGGCTAAGAGCACCAACAAGGATTGATCCATAATGTCTCTAAGCATCATATATGAGTCACATTGATCTCTATATGTCATGTTGATCAAGTATTCTTCAAGAGTTTGGAAGTAATTTGCCTTGGAAACCCTAGTTTGACTAGGTATCTTAAGTAACTTCTCCAACAAGCTATCTCACCAATAGATAAAATTTCTCAAGGCACATATCAAAATCTATCATCTTATGAATATATGGTCTACCATGAGCCTATAAAGTCAAGAGAATTTAAGGTTAGCAAGTTGGTTGATGGTAGTTGGCCAGATGAATTCATCTGATCAAAACTGGGTCTCCCTAGACCCTATGTCCTACACTTTTCACCATATGAAAATGATTCTAACAGAAACGTTTCTCTAAAGGAAATTACAAACAACTTTCATGTTGAAGTCTAGAGCTAATTTTACTTGGAAAGTCATTTTACATGCAGAAACATTATAGGTCATTTTGTCTAAACCCTAATTTGAAAGTCAACTTCCGAAGGCCATAACATGCTCAATTTTTATAATATGAAAGATTTACAAGTTGCAAAATCAAATTCAAGGTGTCTACTTAAACGTTTATGTTTGGGTTGAGAGCTAAATCAACTTTTATGAGCATGTGATATGAGGATACATTATAGGTCATTTTTGCCCTATACCATTGAACAAGTGATTTTCCTCAACTTCAAAAATGCATAACTCTATCATTATAAATTCAAATGACATGAAATTTGTGACCATTTTGAAGGTATTTAAAATAGATCAGCTTTGGTGAAGACACTGTTCTCATTTGGAGCTCACATAAAAAGTTAAGTAAGGTGGAATATTGAGGTATATGACTTGAAACTTAGAAAAGTTTTCAACATGTTGAAATTTCCAAACTTCCGACTCAAAATTAACCATGATTCAAGTCCCCAAAGAAAATATGTTCAACATAAAACTTGTTTCCCTTGATCTAAGCTTTCCAAAGAGTCCTATTTCATGCTTTTTGGATGAGGTTTGCTAGGTCCACGCATGGTCTTAACAGGTCTGTATCATTGGAGAAAATCAAATGTCCAAAACTCCATTTCACTTTGCCGCGCCATTCAATCATGATTTGAACTTCAGTACAATTGCAATTGGATAATAATGGATTGCTTCATGGGCCTGTACACGCCCATGCAAGCTCATGCATCACCCTTGCCATTTTTAACAATTTTTCAAGTGTGCAATTATCAATCCCAAATGCTATAAATACAAGGCCTTTGAGCTCATTTCAAACACACCTTGCGCACCAGCTTTTCCCTGAATTGAAACCCTCACAATTCAAAGGAAAACTTGAGAATTTTCAACTTGAAAATTGTGTTTGAATCTCACTGTTGGGAAATTCAAAAACTCCAGGATCCAAAGCTTTGTACCATTGCCAGACAACTTCTACAAGCTACTAGAGTGTGATCAAGTCAAGTTTGAAGAAAGCAAGAACCATTTCTGCACAGCGTTGAAGCTAATTTTCAGAAATCTTCTTCTCTTTGATTCTCACTCAATTCTCATCAATTCTCTTGGATCTTTGGTTGTCTGAAGTCCTACCAATGTAGGCAAGAAGATTGAGTTGCTTTGAGGTTAAAACGAAGCAACTCAGTTGACACACCTCAAAATTGAACTCCTCATATCTTTCTATATATTTGGAGTTAGTTGAAATTGAGGTCTGATTCGTGCTCTACGCCATTTTTTCTTTCAAATCATGTCCTCTTTTTTCATTTTCTTGATGGTGACGAGTGAACCAGTCCGGTGGACCTCGCCTGAGAAGGTGACCAGAGGTCCAGCGTCGGTGATGTGCTGGATAGGTTCTGAGCCATTGATCTTGTTTAAATTTTTTTAATCTTAAGCGTTGCTTTTGAATACCATTGGTGTGGCCCTCTGACTCGTGTGTTTGGTGGAACGCGTGTTTTAGACCACTTGATCTGCCACCTCAATTAATGAGGGAGATCAAGTGGTCCACGTTTTTTTGATTTTTTGATTTTCATTTTATTTCATTTGATTTTCATTGATTCATATTAATTTTAATATTGATCCAAAAAATATGAGAGTTTCACCAAAAATTCTAAATAAATTCTTCTTTCATATTTTGAATTAAAATTATTTTTTGGATCATTATTAATATTTTTCATGATAATTAGATGATTTTGTGAATATTTTTAATTGTTTAAAAATAATTTGAAGTCTCCAAAAATTATGCAATTTTTTCTTCAAGGTCCTTTGACCTTGTTTGACCTATGATAAATCTCATGGCCATTTTTTTGGTGTTTTGATGAGATTTTAGGAATTTGATAAATCATATTTAATGTAATGCCTTATTTTTAGTATTTTTAAATTGAATAAATGCCAAATAATTGTGTTGAGCTATCTTGATGATTTGTATAAGTTTGACTTGTGTTATTGGGCCTTGGTCAAGGTTGATTTGACTTTGCTAGGTTTAGATCATTGGATTTAGAGGATTGATGGAATGTAGATTCCATCTCCCATTATGAATGAATGATCTTAATTTGGTAAAAGTCCTCCTTTAACGATTTTGAGTTTTGATCTATTCCCCTCCCTCTTCATCTAATTCCCCTTCTTTACGCATCCATCTCATTCGGCCTATGATATCTCAAAGTCCTAAGGCTAGTTGATTGAAAAATTAACATAAGTATGGATGAGATTAGGCCACCTCTTTTGCATATTCTTTTTGTGTGTGGTATGTTTCATGAGCATAGTCCATTATACTATGTCTCTAACATGCATTAACACCAAAATTTTATTTCCCGACCTCAGATAGTTGTGACTTCTACGTAAGTCCAATTATGATTGCTTAACATAGCGTTAAATCTTTGACACAAAAAGGCATAACATTCTAGTTAGTGATATTGTAAGTCTCCCGTCTTTCATGGTATTGTGTGGAAACTTGGCCTTTTTCCTTCCTTTGGAAGATGTCTATGTTCAAGGATCCATGCTTGTGATAAGTGGGTTGAGTGTTCTCCAAAGAATGACTTAAAATGAAAAGCCAAAGCAAAAACAATACTAACTTCTAACTCATTAACAACTAACATTTAATTTCAAGCAACTTACTTTTAATGCACTTTAATTTTTAAGCTCTATTCATTTGCCATTATTCATACCATTCTAATTGTTTATCTTAATGCCTTTTCACTTTGTCCACTTGGACCATATTGTGTGATATATCTTGTTTGTGTATATTTTGTTTGTTTTTGTGGTCTTTGACCATTAATGTACATAATCAGAAACAAAAACCCTAAAAAAAACTATTGTGTAGATTGTTGATTTGTTCTTGGACAATTGGACTTAGAATCTAGGCAACATCCCTATGCAAAAGGACTTGGCCAATGCCAACTTTCATGTAACCAAATGCTTGCAATTTGAAACTTCATCTGACACATCATTGAAGATCCAGCTGAGCTCATCTGCAACATGATCATTGTGAAGCTGTTATTCTGAACCTATAACTTGTGGAATTCATCTACTACATTGGTCAATTTGAAGAAGATCATGAAGTGGATAAAGCATGGATGTGTCTATCTTTATTTGATGCCTTGCTCTTCAAGTTAATATTGTATGCATTATTTGTTGCTTGATTCTAATATCCAAGGGAATTTGGGGTTTCTATATGACATTCTTGTCTATTGGATTGCAGCCCATTGGTCAGATCTTTTCAACTCTTAACTTTTAAATTTATGCTTAGGATTAGTCTCTTCATCTTCTCACCATCTCTTTAATTTCAAAATCTCTCCCTCCTTTTAAAAACTTCTTTGTTTGTACTTGTCCTTTTTTTAAAACATAGACCATTTTGCAAATTAGAAACTTTGGCCTTATGCCATTGCATTTTTCAAACTTTTTCCTTAATCAAACATGTAAATAAACTTAACTGTACTTGACTTGAAATTTTCAAAATCCAAAAAGAACCAACTCATTCAAACCATTTTCTAGGCCCTTATGCCTTTCAAACTTAATTTTTGATTAAAAATAATGCATCCACTTTGAAATTTGTATCACGAACTACGAGGTTTTGATCCCTCATTTTTATGTTGGTACATAGGCACAAGTCCGAAGGTTTTGTCAAACACAAAAATATAATTAATGAATTCTTTTCTCATCCCCCCATTCTATTTGTTTGTAAACATCACTTTGTACAAAATACATATGCACACAAGAAAGGGTTCCTTAGGAGTACCTAGGACACTCTGGGTGCTAACACCTTCCCTCTATGTAACCAACCCCCTTACCTATAATCTCTAGCATTTTATTAGTTTTGATTTGAAAACTTCTTATTTTTGGGTTTTGTTCGTACTTTTCCCTTTTCCATTGGAAACAATAAAAGCGCGGTGGCGACTCTTGTTATTTGATGTCTTACTTATCCATAGCTTGATTATGATGAATTTACCGCTACAGAAATTAAGTGGCGACTCTGCTGGGGAGTAGTACCAGTGGGTTTAGCCTACTTTGTTGTGTGTATATAATTGTATATATATGTGATGTATGTATATTTGTGTGATATAATCTACTTGTTGTGCTTGGTAATCTCTGAGTGGTGAGATAAGTTCTAACCCGAACTTGAGTGCAATTAAGATAGGAGGATGGTATAATCATTTTCGACTTGTGTGGAGTAGTCCTTAACAAGTTGGCTTGAGATCCATCTGCTCAGTGGAGACCCTTTTGGATATGGAAATGTCACACAAGTATTTGTGGTTAGGCATTACTATCTCTAATTTGGGTCCGAGAAGCTGAAGACCGTAGAACATTTACCCCCTCTTGTCACACAAGTATTTGTGTAGACTTGATAACAGTTGTTACGCGATACTACACTCAGACGGATTTCTCTTGAGAATATTATGGGTCGATGAGTCAATCATCTTAACCTGTAATATCCGATAGATGGAATTAAGACTCTGGGAACTTTTTAGAACATGATCTACAGGTTGTTATCCCTAGTTGACTCCTTTGGGATGGTTCTTACCCAGACTCCATGTTCGTGACATACAACAAACCCTTGATTCTTGGTTAATCCAATCAAGTCTTGTCAATATCAATGGAACTTGGATGTTGATAAGGTGTAAACCACAATCCACCAAAATGGATGATTGATCTTGACAATGACTTGATTCATCCCTTGCCCTTTGTTTGTTGTCCTTGTGTGTGATCCTTTACTTGTGATTGTTGCATTCATGCATTCATGCGCATCATAACATTCATGTTGCAAATATTTTTAGAGCATGGATTGTGGATGAAGGAACACTAAGAAGTACAGTTTCAGATGTCCCGACTTGAAAGAGTTAAGGAAGCTAGCATCTTTTGTATTAGATCCCTTGGACTTCAAACAACGTCATGGGAAGCTTCTATTTATCTTGTCTGTTGATGTGGTTGAAGGACTTTTGAGTGTATTGGTGCAATTCTATGGTCCTCTCTACCGTTGCTTCACTTTCCCAGATTATCAACTTGTGCCTACGTTGGAGGAGTATGCCCATCTTTTGGGAATACCTGTTTCTAACAAAGTGCCTTTTAGTGGATTGGAAGAGATTCCCGGATCTCATATTATTTCTAAAGCTCTTCACTTGAAGAAGTATGAGATAGAGGCTCATTGGGTGAATAAAGGAGGATTATTTGGGTTGCCATCTGATTTCCTCATAAAGGAAGCTATTGCTTTTGCTCAAGCAGGTAGTGTGGATGCTTTTGAAGCTATCTCTGTGTTTCTCATCTATGGATTAGCTTTGTTCCTTAATATTGACGATTTTCTTGATGTTAATGCCATTAGACTTTTCTTGATTGGGAGTCCTGTGCCTACTTTGTTGGGTGATATGTATTTCTCTTTGCATCTAAGGAACTCTAAAGGTGGTGGAACTATTGTCTGTTGCATTCCTCTTCGGTATAAGTGGTTTATTTTGCACTTGCCTCAGACACCTGCTTTTATGGAGAACAAACAATGTCTACGGTGGTCTCAGAGACTTATGTCTCTCACTACTGATGATATAGTTTGGTATGATCCTTCTTTAGGCAGTTTGGAGATTTTATTGATTATTGTGGTGAATTCTATAATGTGCCTCTCATTGGTACACAAGGAGGAATTAACTACGATCCTGCTTTGGCTCTTCGTCAACATGGGTTCCCCTTGAGAGAAAAACCTAATAACACTTTGTTAGAAGGTCTTTTCTATCAAGAGGGTAAAGATCCCCAACATTTGAAGCAGAAGATTGTGCATGCTTGGCATAATGTGCATAGTAAGGGAAGATTCGAGCTCGGTCCATCCAATTGTGTAGCTTTGGTAGCTTAGACTCTTTGGGTGAAGAAAAAAGCTTTGGAGTGGAAGATGCCTTATCCTTGTGAGAGACCTATATCTATGGTTGTGGTTGAGCCATTAACTCTCCCTAACCAAGATGTAGAGGATTGGAAGACGCACTCGCTAAGATGAAACAAGAGAAGGATATGTGCGAAGAACGTTTTCGTGCTTTGAGAAAAAAGCATGAGAAGTTGCAGTTGGAGTCTAAGGACAAAGATGCACTCCATGAGCTACTTGAAGACCGAGTGACGAAGAGACAGAGAGACCCAGAGGTTTCATCTTCTAGTATGCCTCAGCCTTTCGTTGCTTGGAAGAAGATTGTTGATCAGTTTTTCCTCGGGAAGACTCAGATGAAGGCTTCTTTTGAGACCGAAATTTGACGCATCCGAAGGAAGTCGCACCTTCAGCCAAATCTTCCGACATTGTTGTTAGGGATTTTTAGGATGACTAGTCGCCTTTTCTCTTGTATTTTTCATTTGGTTTCTGAAATTGTACTCAGTGTAATCCTTCCAATTATATAAATAAAAGAGATTGCAATTGTTGTTAAATATATATATATATATATATATATATATATATATATATATATGTATATATATATATATATATATATATATATATATATATATATATATATATTTGCAAATAATATAGTAATTTCGAGGAAATAAAAATAAAAATGAATAAACAAGCATTGCATTTCATGCATCATTTGCATAAGCAGGTTTCTCTTTCGCTAGATGTCTCATTGGTGTTTCTTTTGTGCTTCAGCCAAGCTGACTCAGCGGTACAACATTCACACCAATCACTCCAGAATCATGGAAAATCTTAAGCAAGAGAATAGAGAACTGAAGGAAGAGATCGCTCGACTGACTGCCATGATGGAGTCAGTGCTAGCATCTCAGAGCCAATCTTCTCCAACACCCGCAACTCCTCCTCCTCAGAGGACAGTTCTTTCAGAGGTGGCTACCTCTACCATGCCTGCTGCTACCGCTCATTTTGCACCTGCCATGCCTGCCCGATTCCCGCGGGGAATGCTGCCGAACTTCATGCCTGAAGGCTTTGCGCCTACCTTTCCTTCTATGTCGACATCTAGCACGGTCATGTCTGTGCCACCTCCCGTTGTGCACACCTTACCTCACGTAGGAGATACCATTTATCATTCCAAGCCATCTAAGGGCCCGAATGTTTATGAGAAAATGGATGAAATGAAGGATCCATTTCTTGAGCTGCATAAGGAATTGATGACATTAAGAGGAAAGGATCTTTTTGGGAAAAGTGTTGCTGAATTATGTCTGGTGCCAAATGTGAAGATTCCGGTGAAGTTCAAAGTGCTTGACTTTGAAAAATATAGAGGGAACATATGTCCGCTCAGTCATTTGGTGATGTATGCCCGTAAAATGTCTACCCAAACTGACAATGATCAGCTACTAATTCACTACTTCCAAGATAATCTGACCGGTGCGGCGCTCAGATGGTACATGAGGTTGGACAGTGCAAGCATTCACACTTTCAACGATTTGGGGGAAGATTTTGTCAAATAGTATAAATATAATGTGGATATGGCGCCTGATAGAGACCTATTGAGGTCCATGTCTCAGAAAGATAAGGAGACATTCAAAGAATATGCACAGAGATGGAGAGAATTAGCTGCTCAGATCACCCCTCCTTTAGAGGAGAAGGAAATGACAAAGATCTTTTTGAAGACCCTGAGTTCATTTTACTATGAACGTATGATTGCCAGTGCCCCCAGTGACTTTACCGATATGGTAAATATGGGGATGAGGCTTGAAGAAGGTGTCTGAGAAGGACGATTGTCAAAAGAGGAGGCATCATCGAGTAAGAGATATTGCAGCAGTTTCGGGAAGAAGAAAGACAATGAAGCCAACGCAATTTCCAGTGGGAGGTAGAAGAGGCCTCAGATCAAAAGGAATCAACCACCCCGTCAACACCATCATCAAGTATCCTCTGTAATTCCTGTATTTTCCGCAAGTCAATCAACACCAATTCAACAACAACCACGTCAATAACAACAACCACAGCAACGAACAAACACTTACAACAATACCAACAATCATCAAAAAAAAACTTTTGAGAGGAAAAAGGTCTCTTTCGAACCATTTCCTATGACATATGCAGAACTGTATCCGTCTTTGGTTCTCAAGAACCTACTCCAACCGAGGATTCTGCCACAAATTCCTGAACCACTTCCATGGTGGTACAAGCCTGACCTCTGTTGTGCCTTTCATTAAGGAGCACTCGAACATGATATTGAGAACTGATATCCACTCAAATACGAATTTCAGAAGCTAGTAAAGACTGGAATGGAGTCCTTTGAGGACCGTGCACCAAACGTGAAAGCTAACCCACTACTAGCTCATGGGAATTCATCAGTCAAAATGGTCGATGGCTGCCCTGGGGAGTTCAAAGTGTTTGATGTCCGTTTCATTAGAAGGTCTTTAGTGACGATGCATAAGGACATTTGTATGGTAAGCGACTGTGAGCATGACCATGATGGTTGTGCTATCTGCAGTGTCAACCCGAGGGGTTGTATGGTTGTGAAAAGAGACATCCAGCGGTTGATGAATGAAGGTATGATTCAAATTGTTCAGTCCTGTCACGTAGATGACGATGTGAATGTTATAGTTCTTATTTTCAAGAATCCAGAAAGAGTAGTCATTCAGTAGGACAACAGTAATAGTAACAACATCAGTCAGAGATCGGTATCACCGTTGGTCATGGAGTTAGCAGGTCCAGTCTCGTATTCATCTGATAAGGCTGTTCCATATCAGTACAATGCAACAATGTTGAAAGATGGTTAAGAGGTTCCATTTCCTACGACCAACTCTGTAGTGAGCATTACTGATGTTACTAAGGTGACCCGTAGCGGTCGAGTGTTTGGGCTGGTGTTCCCAAAAGATAAGGAAGAATCAACTGTCAGTAAGAAGGTGGAAGTTCCTGTTGTAGATCCAACTAGTACTTCAAAGTGTCAGTCTAGTGAATCCAACAATTTGAAGGCTAATGATGATGATGAGGTACTTCGTTTGATCAAGAAAAGCGAGTTTAATGTGGTGAAGCAGCTGCTCCAAACCCCCTCAAAGATTCCAGTACTGTCTCTGCTCATGAATTCAGAAGCGTACAGAGAAGCACTGCAAAGAGTTCTAGAACAAGCGTTTGTGGAACACGATGTTATGGTGGATCAGTTTGATCATATTGTGGCTAACATCACTTCATGCAATAATCTCAGCTTCTGTGATGAATAACTCCCTGAGGAGGGTAGGAATCATAATTTGGCTTTGCGTATCTCGATCAATTACAAAGATGACGCTTTATCCAATGTTCTTGTTGACACTGGATCATTGTTGAATGTGTTGCCGAAGTCAACATTATCAAAATGTCATATCAAGGAGCGCCCATGAGGTATAATGGTGTAATTGTAAAAGCTTTTGACGGTTCACGCAAAACAGTAACAGGAGAAGTGGAGCTTCCAGTGAAGATAGGTCCGAGTGACTTCTAGATTACTTTCCAAATAATGGATATCCACCCGACCTATAGTTGTCTGTTGGGAAGGCCATGGATCCATGTGGCAGGAGTTGTTACCTCCACATTACATCAGAAGCTCCAATTTGTGAAGAATGGAAAATTAGTCATTGTTGGTGGGGAAAAGGCATTGTTGGTTAGCCACCTATCATCTTTCTCTTATGTTGAAGCTGAGGATGAGGTTGGAACTCCTTTCCAAGCTTTATCTATTGCTGCTGAAAAGAAAGTTGGGGCACATATGTCCTCATTGAAAGATGCAAGGAAGATTGTTGAAGAAGGTAGTGTGGATCAGTGGGGGCGCATGGTAGAGGTCTCCGACAACAAAGGTAGAACCGGTCTGGGTTTTCAGTAAGGTTCATCAATTGCTAGAGCTGGAGATATGCAACTTAGCTTCCGTAGCAGAGGGTTTGTTCATAACAATGAACAACACTTAGCTGCTGTGCTAGAGGATGACGAAGAGGAAGACTGCACCAATTTTGTGACGCATGAAAAGGCTTGCAACAATTGGACTACTGTTGAGATTCCTATTATTTTGCATGAATCTAAGTAATTGCTTTTATTTGTTTTAAAAAAATCCTTCTCCTATGCTTAAGGGAGAAGTCAACATTGTTGGCCATTTTCAAATTTGATCATCAATAAAATTAATTCTATTCATCCATATCTATGATGTTTTGTTTTTACTTTTTGCTTTATTCGGAAAATGGTAATCATAAAAAACATAAATAAACAAAATAATTGTCCATCTACATAATATTTGGTCACAAATTCACTTCTCTAAAATCAAAATATCAAATCATTATGTAGGTTGGTTTCTAACCCCATTGAATACAATGATCCTTCTCCTTCTCCAAATTTTGAATTCCCTGTGTTTGAGGCCGAGGAGGAAAGTGATGAAGAGATGAATGATGAATTGTATCGTCTTCTTAAACATGATGAAAAAGCCATTCAGTTGTTCGAATAGCAACTTGAGTTAGTCAACTTGGGTTCTGAGGATGATGTGAAGGAAGTCAAGATTGGGTCTCGACTGTGTCCAGATGCGAAAAGGGGGTTGGTCGATCTTCTTCAAGAGTATTCAGATGTGTTTGCTTGGTCCTATCAAGACATGCCTGGTTTGGATTCTTAGATTGTGGAGCATAGATTTCCGTTGAATTCAGAATGCCCGCCAGTCAAACAGAAGTTGAGAAGAACGCATCCTGATATAGCAGTGAAGATCAAAGAAGAAGTGCAGAAGCAGATTGATGTCGGTTTCCTTGTAACCGCTGAGTACCCGTAATGGGTGGCCAATATTGTGCCTGTTCCAAAGAAAGATGGAAAAGTCTGCATGTGTGTTGATTATAGAGATTTGAATAAAGCTAGTCCGAAAGACGGTTTTCCTCTGCCGCACATTGATATGTTGGTAGACAATAGTGATAAATTCAAAGTCTTTTCGTTTATGGATGGATTTTCCGGATATAATCAGATTAAGTACACCTTGGGGGAAGATTCTGTTATAGAGTGATGCCTTTCAGAGATATGGAGAAGACCACATTCATTACACCTTAGGGAACATTCTATTATAGAGTGATGCCTTTCGGTTTGAAGAATGCTGGTACAACTTACCTAAGAGCAATGAATACTCTTTTTCATGATATGATGCATAAAGAGATTGAAGCTTATGTCAATGACATGATTGCTAAATCAATTGATGAAGAGGAACATCTTGAACATTTGTTGAAGCTATTCCAGCATTTGAGAAAGTATAAACTCCGCTTGAATCCCAATAAGTGTACTTCTGGTGTTCGTTCCGATAAGTTGTTGGGCTTTATTGTCAGCGAGAAAGGTATTGAAGTTGATCTTGCCAAGGTCAAAGCAGTACAAGAGATGCCTGCGCCCAAAACTGAGAAGCAAGTCAAAGGTTTTCTCGGCCTCTTGAATTATATGTCAAGATTCATTTCACACATGACTGCCACATGTACGACTATATTCAAGCTTCTTCGGAAAGATCAATCTTGTGATTGGACCGAAGATTTCCAGAAAGCTTTCAATAATATCAAAGAATATTTGCTTGAGCCTCCGATTTTGTCTCCGCCTGTGGAAGGAAGACCGCTGATCATGTATTTGACTGTGCTTGAAGATAGTATGGGTTGTGTTTTTGGTCAGCAAGATGAGACTGGAAAGAAAGAATTTGCAATTTACTACCTCAGTAAGAAGTTCATCGACTGTGAGACTCGGTATTCTATGCTAGAGAAAACTTGTTGCGCATTGGCTTGGGATGCTAAGCGTATGCGTCAGTATATGTTGAATCATACCTCTTGGTTGATATCCAAAATGGATCCAATCAAGTATATATTTGAGAAGCCTGCTTTAACTGAGAGGATTTCCCATTGGCAGATGTTGTTATCAAAGTATGATATTGAATACCAATCTCAGAAGCGATCAAAGGTAGTATCTTGGCTGACCATTTGGCTCACCAACCGATTGAAGATTATCAGTCAGTGCAGTATGACTTTCCTGATGAAGAGATCTTGTAGTTGAAAATGAAAGATTGTGATGAACCATTGCTTGAAGAAGGGCCATAACCTGGTTCCCGTTGGGGCATGGTATTTGATGGAGCTGTTAATCAATATGGTAATTGCATTGGGGCAGTGATTATTACTTCTCAAGGCACTAATTTTCCCTTTACAACTAGATTGACTTTCAAGTGTACAAACAACATGACATAATATGAAGCTTGCATTATGGGGCTCGAAGAGGCCATTGATCTCAGAATCAAGCATTTAGATGTCTTTAGAGTTTTAACTTTGGTTGTGAATCAGATCAAAGGTGAATGGGAGACGAATCAACCCGGTTTGATACCATATAGAGATTATGTGAGAAGGATTGCAACTTTCTTTACCATGGTTGAATTTCATCATATCCCTCGAGATGAGAACCGGATTGCAAATGCTCTTGCAATGTTGGCATCAATGATTATAGTGAAGTATTGGAATGAATTTCCCAATTTGATCGTGATGCGTCTTGATAGGCCAACTTATGTGTTTGTTGTGGAAGAGATCAAAGATGAAAAGTTGTGGTATTACGACATCAAGTGTTTCCTCCAAAGTCAGATTTACCCATCTGGGGCATCTTTGAAAGATAAGAAGACTTTGAGGAGATTAGCCGACAATTTCTACCTTAATGGAGATGTGTTATACAAGAGAAACTTCGATATGGTTTTGCTCAGATGCGTGGATAGACACGAAGCAGACCTGTTGGTGACTGAAGTCCATGAAGGTTCCTTTGGTACTCATTCCAATGTACATGCAATGGAAAAAAAATGTTGAGGGAAGGTTACTATTGGCTGGCAATGGAATCTGACTGTTGCAAGTTTGTGAAGAAATTCCACAAGTGTCAAATTTATGCGGACAAGATTCATGTTCCTCCGACACTGTTGAATGTTATTTCCTCTCCATGGCCTTTCTCCATGTGGGGAATTGACATGATTGGCATGATTGAGCCTAAAGCTTCGAATGTACATCGTTTCATTTTGGTGGCAATTAACTACTTCACAAGATGGGTTGAAGCGACATCATATGCGAATGTGACCAAGCAAGTTGTTGTAAGGTTCATCAAGAATCAGATCATATGCCGTTATGGTGTGCCAAGTAAGATCATTACTGATGATGGATCGAACTTGAATAATAATATGATGAAATCTCTTTGTAAAGACTTAAAGATTCCACATCATAATTCTTCTCCCTATAGACCCAAGATGAATGGGGATGTTAAAGCTACGAATAAGAACATCAAGAAGATTATTTAGAAGATGGTTGTGACATATAAGGATTGGCATGAGATGCTCCCATTTGCTTTGCACGGGTATCGCACATCCGTCTGCACTTCAACAGGGGCAACCCCTTTCTCACTCGTTTATGGTATGGAAGCAGTGCTCCCGATAGAGGTCGAGATTCCGTCGTTTCGTGTGCTCATGGAAGCCAAGTTGACTGAGGTTGAATGGTGTCAGACCAGGTTTGATCAGTTGAATTTGATTTAAGAGAAAAGATTGGCTACCATGTGTCATGGTCAGTTATATCAGTAGAGGATGAAGAAAGCTTTTGATAAGAAGGTCAGACCTCGGGTATTCAGGGAAGGTGACCTTGTGCTCAAGAAGATTTTATCGTTTAAACCAGATTCTAGGGGCAAATGGACTCCTAATTATGAAGGCCCATATGTTGTTAAGAGAGCCTTTTCAAGCGGTGCATTGATTATGATAACTATGGATGGTGAAGAGTTCACTCATCTTGTGAACGCAGATGCAGTCAAGAAATACTTCGCCTAAAAAAATAAAAAATAAATAAAAGAACATCTCGCTAAGTTGAAGACCCGAAAGGGAAGCTTAGGCAAAAATGAGCGTCTCGGTGGATTAAAAACCCGAAAGGGCGATCCAGGCAAAAATTAGAGACATAAAATAGAAAAGAATTTTCCCGATAATTTGAGTACCCCACCTTGGGGCAACTTATGCAAAAATTAAGGATTATGGCAAGTAACTGCATCCTGCTAATCTTCAATTTTTGGAGAAACTTTGTTGAGCAAAAGGGTTAACGTCAATTCATCATCCCTAGTAGCGGCCGAAAGCACATCAGATATCAAGAGTTGGTAGAAGGATTATCGATCATTTGTATTCAATGTAACCCTTTTCCACGTAAATTACCATTTTTCAACTTTGTAAAGATCTATGGAGTCTTGTCATTTATAGACTACCATTCCATTAAATAAAGTTGAGCTTTTATCCAATTGTTCCAGTCTTATTTACTTCAGCCAAATAGCTTAAATGTTATTATGATCATTTTTGAATTTGATTTTTTTTAGTCAAAATCATTTTCCTAAACATATAAAAGCAAGAATTTTAAAGCAATTAAAAAGAAATATCAACAACATTTCGAAAACAGCAAGTCCTAAGTGTGGAGCATTAATGGTTCCCCCAATCAGTTAAGCCTTCAGTTATTCCCCAGTCGAGTTGGTTGATACTTTCTCCCAACGGAGTTTATGGATATTCCCAAACAAAGTTTGTATATTCCTCAGCAGGGTTGATGTTGGTTTTGATCTCTAGCAGAGCAAGATTGGTTTCCTCAGTAGATTGCATTGGTTTCTCCACTAGTCGCCATCCTGCTCGATCCCCAGTCAGAGTTTCCTCCTTGTTTCTGAGCAACTATTTGTGTTTATCCTCTATACGGTTGTACCCCATTTGATATAGTGTTGACCTAAAATTTTCCGCATATTCGATAACATTTCCTTTCCTCAGCAGATCTCCTCCTTCCCTAGCTTGGGTTGAGCCTTTGGGATGTTGATCTCTTTGCTCTGGAAGTTATTCCCCTTTTTTATGGGTTTACCGAGGATTGTATCGATGATTCAAGTTTTTGCGACACCTTTGTATCCTTTGCGATCGTTTTGTCAGCATAATCATCTTATATCCATATACATATACATATACACTCATATAACTTCATAATTGCATGATTATATCATCATATTGGTTGATTCATTGTTTGAGACTCTTATTATCTGTTATGGAGGTACTTTATCCCCATACAAAACTGGCGTCTGTCCTCCTTCAATTGTAGAGTGTCGGCCCCTTAAGTAGAAAGACTTTAACCTTTCTCCTTTCCCCACTGAGTTATTTCCTCGTGGATGATTTCTGTTTTAGTTTCCTACCCAGTGAATTGTCTGGATAGAATTACTCCCTTTGAGTTCTATTCTCGTTGGTTTGAGTCTTTATTGACCATTTCTTTCTAGTTCTTACCTAGATAGATGCTTTGGGTCCCCTAAGAGTTTATTACCCAATAATTGGTAATATTCTTCTTAGTTTGCAGTTTGTTACTTCTTGCCCAAATACCCGACAAAGGTACCCCCGTTTTCCCCATTGGTAGAGTCCCTAGTGGATTCATTTCTTTTCCCGAAAGAATATCCTTGATATGTTCATCCTAACCGATGACGGATATTTTCTTCCCCTGTCTGAGTTTATCCTTCATATGTTCATCCTAACCGATGACGAGTATTCTCATCTTTGGTATTCTACCTAGTAAAAAGGTAGTTGTAATCCCTATTTTATTCCCTAGATAGCTAATCCTTGATATGTTCATCCTAACCGATGACAGGTTTCCTTCTCTTTGCGGTCTTCTACCCAGTACCCGGTAGATGTAAATCCTGCTTTTTCTTTCCCCTCAACAGAGTCTATCCTTGATATGTTCATCCTAACCGATGACGGATTTTCTCTTTGATGGTATTCTATCCAGCATTTGATAGATGTAATTCCTACTTTTTGCTCAGTTGGTTTATCCTTGATATGTTCATCTTAACCGTTGATGGATATCCTCCTTGACATCCCCAAGCAAGTCTATCCTTGATATGTTCATCTTAACCGATGACGGATTTACTTTCCTTCTGAGTCTACCCTTGATATGTTCACCCTAACTGGTGATGGGTATTCTCATCTTTGGTCTTCTATCCAGTAACTGGTAGTTGTAAATCCTATTTTTTGCAGTTTTCCCCAGCAAGGCTATTCTTACCCCGTAATCGATAATGAATACTCCCTTCTGGTAATTCTCTGCGAGTCATCCTTGATATGTTCATCCTAACCGATGACATATGTCCTCTCTATCATATCTTTATTATCTCCTTACCAATTAACAGGTAGTGGATAATATATTCCAGCTCCTTCTGTGTTGATGTTTATTTCTTCCCGAGTTGAGTTGAGTGCACATTTCCTTAGTGAAATCGTTGTTCCTGCATGATTCAAGTATGTCAATTTTACCCTGATCTACTCATATCCCCTGTAGATGTTTTGTTTCCCTAGATGAGTCTTTCCATTTTTCATGGAATTCCTCTGAGTCCCCCAACACTTTTAAAGTCGTAGCCTGGCCTACGCATAATCCTTTTTTCCCCTCAGAGTCTCTGTCTTCCTAGTGAGTTTTCATTAAGGAACGCATTATGCTCCTTCGGACCTTCGGTCTCTCTGACTTCTTTTCCTTTGTGGCAATATTTCCCCACAAAGATTTTGCTTTTACATTCATAGCATATGCATCATGTGGTCTCTTAGGGACCAAAATTTGTTTCTATATGTTGTTATTTAAGCCCATTTTATTGAGTCGATAAGAATATTTTAACCTTCACCTCCTCAGTTAGAATGTTCTTAAATAGGGGCAGCTGTAAGACCCCAATTTTGACCCTAAGATCCCTCATGCAATTTCATCATATGCATTAGCATTGGGATCACACCTTGGCATTCTCCTTACCCCTCTTTCATTGCGTTTGTTTGGGGAGAGATCACCAAGCACTATGTGATTGTATCATACTTGTATATTATCTTTTTTTTACTAACCAAAATACCAAAAATATGTCTTTGCACTTGCCTAACCCCTTTGTAGGTAGGGCATGATCGCCATTGATATATCAAGTTCACATTTAGGGTTTAAGACCCTCATGGCTAAGAGCACCAACAAGGATTGATCCACAATGTCTCTAAGCATCATATATGAGTCCCATTGATCTCTACATATCATATTGATCAAGTATTCTTCAAGAGTTTGGAAGTAATTTGCCTTGGAAACCCTAGTTTGATTGGGTATCTTAAGTAACTTCTCCAATAAGATATCTCACCAATTGATCAAATTTCTCAAGGGACACTTCAAAATTCATCATCTTATGCATATATGGTCTTCCATGAGCCTAGAAAGTCAAGAGAATTGAAGGTTAGCAAGTTGGTTGATGGTGGTTGGCCAGATGAATTCATTTGATCAAAACTGGGTCTCCCTAGACCCTATCTCCTACAATTTTCACCATATGAAAATGTTTCCAAGAGAAAAATGACTCTAAATGACATTCCAAACAACTTTCATGTTGAAGTCTAGAGCTAAGTTTGCTTGTAAAGTCATTTTACATGTTGAAACATTATAGGTCATTTTGTCTAAACCTTAATTTGAAAGTCAACTTCCCAAGGTGATAACTTGCTCAATTTTTATAATATGAAAGATTTCCAAGTTGCACAATCAAATTCAAGATGTATAATTCAACGTTTATGTTCGGGGTGAGAGCTAAATCAACTTTTATGAGTATGTGATATGAGGATACATTATAGGTCATTTTTGCCCTATACCATTGAACAAGCGACTTTCCTCAATTTCAAAGATGCATAACTATATCATTATAAATCCAAATGACATGAAATCTGTTACCATTTTTAATTTATTTTAAATAGCTACAACTTCGATGAAGATACTTTTCTCATTTGAAGCTCACATAAAAAGTTAAGCAAGGTGGAATATTGAGGTATATGACTTGACACTTAGAAAAATTTTCAACATGTTGAAATTTTCACCTCAAAATTAACCATGATCCAAGTCCCAAATGAAAAAGTGTTCAACATCAAACTTGTTCCCCTTGATATACGCTTTCCAAAGAGTCCTATTTCATGCATTTTGGATGAGGTTTTCTAGGTCTAGGCATGGTCTTAACAAGTCAGCATCATTGGAGAAAATCAAATGTCCAAAACTCCATTTCACTTTTCCTTGCCATTCAAGCATGAATTGAACTTCAGTACAGTTGCAATTGGATCATAATAGATTGCTTCATGGGCTTTTACATGCCCATGCAAGCTTATGCATCACCCTTTCCAATTTTAGCAATTTTTCAAGCGTGCAATTATCAATCCCAAATGCTATAAATACAAGGCCTATTAGCTCATTTGAAACACACCTTGCGCGCCAGCTTTTCCCCCCATTGAAACCCTCACAATTCAAAGGAAAACGTGAGAATTTTCAACTTGAAAATTGAGTTTGATTCTCACTGTTTGGAGATTCAAAAACTCCAGGGTCCAAAGCTTTGTACCATTGCCAAACCACTTATGCAAGCTACTCGAGTGTGATCAAGTCAAGTTTGAAGCAAGCAAGATCCATATCTGCACAGCATTGAAGGTAATTTTCAAAAATCTTATTCTCTTCGATTCTCACTCAATTCTCATCAATTCTCTTGGATCTTTGGTTGTCTGAAGTCCTACCAATGTAGGCAAGAAGATTGAGTTGCTTTGAGGTTAAATCGAAGCCACTCAGTTAACACACCTCAAAATTCAACTCCTCATATCTTTCTATATATTTGGAGTTAGTTGAAATTGAGGTCAGATTCGTGCTCTACGCCATTTTTTCTTTCAGATCATGTGCTATTTTTTTAATTTCTGGATGGTGATGAGTGAACCAGTCCGGTGGACCTCGCTTGAGAAGGTGACCGGAAGTCCAGTGTCGATGATGTGCTGGATAGGTTTTGAGCTATTGATCTTGTTTAAATTGTTTTAACCTTGAGCGTTGCTTTTGAATACCATTGGTGTGGTGCACTGACTCGTGTGTTTGGTGGAATGCGTGTTTTAGACCACATGATCTGCCACCTCAATTAATGAGGTAGATAAAGTGGTCCACATTTTTTTGATTTTTTGATTTTCATTTTATTTCTTTTGATTTTCATTAATTCATATTAATTTTAATATTGATCCAAAAAATATGAGAGTTTCACCAAAAAAAATTAAATAAAATTTTCTTTCATATTTTGAATAAAAGTTATTTTTTGGATCTTTATTACTATTTTTCAGGATTTAATTGATTTTGTGAATATTTTTAATTGTTTAAGAATAATTTTAAGTCTCCAAATATTCTGAAATTTTTTCTCCAAGGTCCTTTGACCTTGTTTGACCTATGATAAATGTCATGGCCATTTCTTTGGTGTTTTGATGAGATTTTAGGAATTTTATAAACCATATTTAATTTAATGCATTATTTTTAGTATTTTTAAATTGAATAAATGTCAAATGATTGTGTTGAGCTATCTTGATGATTTGTATAAGTTCAACTTGTGTTGTTGGGCCTTGGTCAAGGTTGATTTGACTTTGCTAGGTTAAGATCATTTGATTTAGGGGATGGATGGAATGTACATTCCATCTCCCAAAATGAATGAATGATCTTAATTTGGTAAAAGTCCTCCTTTGACCAATTTGAGTTTTGATATATTCCCCTCCCTCTTCATCTAGTTCCCCTTATTTATGCATCCATCTCATTTGGCCTTTGATA
This sequence comes from Lathyrus oleraceus, assembly GCF_024323335.1. Lineage (NCBI taxonomy): Eukaryota > Viridiplantae > Streptophyta > Magnoliopsida > Fabales > Fabaceae > Lathyrus > Lathyrus oleraceus. Next base: position 448,950,145 of record NC_066585.1, on the reverse strand, counting down.
TCTCAAAGTCATAAGGCTAGTTGATTGAAAAATCAACATAAGTATGGATGAAATTAGGCCACCTCTTTTGCATATTCTTTTTGTGAGTGGTATGTTTCATGAGCATAGTCCATTATACTATGTCTCTAACATGCATTAACCCTAAAATTCTATTGCCCGACCTCAGATAGTTGTGACTTCTACATAAGTCTAATTACGATTGCTTAACATAGCGCTAAATCTTTGACACAAAAAGGCATAACATTCTAGTTAGTGAGATTTTAGGTCTCCCCTCTTTCATGGTATTGTGTGGAAACTTGGCCTTTTTTCCTTCCTTTGGAAGATGTCTTGGTTCAAGGATCCATGCTTGTGATAAGGGGGTTGAGTGTTCTCCAAAGAATGACTTAAAATGAAAAGCAAAAGCAAAAACAATACTAACTTCCAACTCATTAACAACTAACATTTAATTTCAAGCCATTTACTTTTAATGCACTTTAATTTTTAAGCTATATTTATTTGCCATTATTCATACCATTCTAATTGTTTATATTAATGCCTTTTCACTTTGTCCACTTGGACCATATTGTGTGATATATCTTGTTTGTGTATATTTTGTTTGTTTGTGTGGTATTTGACCATTAATGTACATAATCAGAAACAAAAACCCTAAAAAACTATTGTGTGGACTGTTTATTTGATCTTGGACAATCAGACTTAGAATCTAGGCAACATCCCTATGCAAAAGGACTTGGCCAATGCAAACTTTCATGTAACCAAATGCATGCAATTTGAAACTTCATCTAATACATCATTGAAGATCCATCTGAGTTCATCTGTAACATGATCATTGTGAATATGTTATTCTGAACCTGTAACTTGTGAAATTCATCTGCTATATTGGTCAATTTGAAGAAGATCATGAAGTGGCTAAAGCTTGGATGTGGCTATCTTTATTTGATGCCTTGCTCTTCAAGTTAATATTGTATGCATTGTTTGTTGCTTGATTCTAATATCCAAGGGAATTTGGGGTTTCTATATGACACTCTTGTCTATTGGATTACAACCCATCGGTCATATCTTTTCAACTTTTAACTTTTAAATTTATGCTTAGGATTAGTCTCTTCATCTTCTCACCATCTCCTTAATTTCAAAATCTCTCCCTCCTTTTAAAAACTTCTTTGTTTGTACTTGTCCTTTTTTAAAACTGAGACCACTTTGCAAATTAGAAACTTTGGCCTTATGCCATTGCATTTTTCAAACTTTTTCCTTAATTAAACATATAAATAAACTTAACTATACTTGACTTAAAATTTTCAAAGGCCAAAAAGAACTAACTCATTCAAACCATTTTCTAGGCCCTTATGCCTTGCAACCTTAATTTTTGATTAAAAACAATGCATCCAATTTGAAATTTGTATCACGAACTATGAAGTTTTGATCCCTCCTTTTTATGTTGGTACGTAGGCACAAGTCTGAAGGTATTGTCAAACACAAAAATATAATGAATGAATTCTTTTCTCATCCCCCCCATTCTATTTGTTTCTAAACATCACTTTATACAAAATACATATGCACACAAGAAAGAGCTCCCTAGGAGTACCTAGGATACTTTGGGTGCTAGCACCTTCCCTCTGTGTAACCAACCCCCTTACCTGTAATCTCTGGCATTTTATTAGTTTTGATTTGAAAACTTCTTATTTTTGGGTTTTGTTCGTACTTTTCCCTTTTCCCTTGGCAACAATAAAAGCGCGGTGGCGACTCTTGTTATTTGATGTCTTGCTTATCCATAGGTTGATGATCATGAATTTACCGCTACATCAAGAACCATACTTTATCTCTTAAAGGTATCACACACTTAAGAATATAAACGACTAGTACAATCACTTACAAAAGTATCTTCCTCAAAGGTGAAACTTCACTTAGTAGAACTAAGACAATTAAAAGTGAAATAGAAAATATTACCAAAAGAGAGAAAGATATAAATTCCCAAGAAATATGAAAATGTTGGAAAGTGGCGTGATTTGAAGTGAGTAAGAGCTTCCCTTATATAGGTTTGGAAATGCCAATAAAGGAAATGATCCTTGAGCTGAATTGATTATCTAATCGATTAGCAAAATGCTCTAATGGATTAGACAACTCAAATATTATTGATTGTAAAGCCCAAATAGGAAAGTTCAGATATAGAGTTATTGCAAGTCATTAATGTGATATCTTTGCTGATTATACAATCAATTAACATCTTGCTAATTGATTGTATAAGTGCTCTAATCGATTAGATTGATAAAAAGTATTTGCTAATTGATTAACATATCTTTCTAATTGATTAGATGGTTACAAAAATGTTTGGATAGCTTTTTAATCATTTGGTCTCGATTTAGAAAATCATTTTCAAGGTAGAAAAATATTTTAAGGTATGTGCGTGTGTTGCCTTAGTACTCTTAAGCTACTACCTTACTTTTACAACACTCAATTCACTCAATTAGACCGACATACACGATGTAACAACCTAAACCCCGACTCTGAATATAAAAGTGATAATAATACATTTTTAGGAATGGTACTTCACACAAATCATTTATTCCATAAAAAGAGTTCCAAACTCACAACGGAAAGTCATTTAATCATCATAAGCATCAATAATATGACAAACTACCAAATAACTAAAATGAACTTCAGAAGTAAACTCCAAAGCAATTAACGTGCCTGTTCCCAGTGTTACATATCAAATCAGATAAATACCCACTAAAAGAGACAAATAAAAATAAATTAAGAAAACCTCAAAGGTCATCATCCAACTCACAAGTAACAACTCCTGTTGAGTACCTGATTTTCTATACTCTTGAGAAACACAAATGCCACAACAACAAAGAGGGTAAGAATACATCTTATAAATGTTAACGATGAAATTCAGTAACATGATAGTAATCATGACATCATAAATATACATAATTCACACGCAAATGCATGATCAAATAGATAACGACTCAAATGTTAATGATAATTCCACCAACTTCTCCTTAAAATGCATGTGGTACCAAGTTTCTGGGATCAGAGGTATGTTACTGATTTTCCCATATCTTTGGTTCCCCTCTAAATCATGTACCTCTTTGGATGTGATATCATCGTAGTTCCTCTCTGAACCAGGTCATCACTGAACCGAAGTACAACCTAACTCCGAAATAAACGAATCTATGGTCTTGAATAATATAAACAAGCAATATCATCAACATCATAGAATTATAACATCATGAACATCAAAACATCATAAAAAATGTTCTAGTCTTGAACCTATATGTCGCCAATGTCATGCCATTACTATAATCTCTCTAGATTACTATACTCAACATCACGAATTAAGGTCATCATTGTAATCCGTATGGATTACTATACTCAAAATCTCCAATTAAGGCCATCAATATAATCCCTCTGGATTACTATACTCAAAATCTCCAATTAAGGCCATCACTGTAATCACTTTAGATTATTATACTCAAAATATGTTTTAAAAATGATTTTAATCATTTTCATCAAAGAGGGCAAGTTATGTTATTACCCTAAACCCTCAACTCATCAAAATCTTTCAGGGAACTCAAAATGCCATAAAAAACTCATAATTCTCAAAAATAACACTTGAGTACCCTAAAAGTACTCTAAAATATCCAATTACTCTAAGGGTACATGTTCACAGGTGATAACTCTACTAAGGATGAAACCAGACAAATTTTCTCAATTTACTCAAAAGTGACCCAAAGATCAGCAAAAGGGCTCTAACAACAGAGTCGTTCGATTTTCTGGGGGAAAATCCCAACTCTACAATAGCAACCAACCAGACAAGAAAAAGAATCCATATGATATCATCATCATCATCATCATAAAAAACAAGCCTATAAATCTACAAACAACAAAACTTACAATGACCGTAGGGGATTTATGCCAAATCTCCTTTTGGGTTTCAAAGTAATCATATAGAAAGAACATTTCCATTAGTTGACCAATAAGGTTTTTCCCAACCCTTATTTGGTCCATTTATATAGATCATGAGAAAAAAGGGAAAATTTAGGGAAAACAATATAAACCTTAAGGCGCTGATAGGAGGACAAGGAACTCTAACTATCCTGCATACCTAAATCACGCATAAGCAGATAATCCCCATATCTTAGATTTCCAGGAATGATGATGATTCTAGCAACCCTTTGGATGCCTCTTCTCAAACCTAGCTCTCTTTCCCAAAAACTCCTTTCTTTTTCTTTCCTTTTTTCTAAGCACAAACAAGTTTTCTAAAAACCTAGCTTCTCCCAAATTTTAGAATTTATATGGGTTTTAACTATTTCTCAAAATTATAGTTTTTGCCCAATGTATTCCCAACCTCACTCCTCTCATGTCGTACTTTCATCCACTCACAGAAATGGCTAAATTCTCCTATTTATTTATTTAAATTATTATTTAAATTAAATAAATATTTAATTCAAATGATTATTTAATCAAAATTTCTATACTTTCTATCATTTCAACTTATTACAAAATAATAAAATATGTTTAATTATCTGCAATAATCTCAATAATAATATTTTATTTATCTGCTTTCAAATCTCATAACCCTAATAATTAGTAAATTAACAAAATACCCATACACTCTGAAAAACATCAAAGTTCAAATATAATGAATAAATCACACTAACAATTAAATAAAACACTATTTAAAAGTGAGGGTGTTACAAATGATATGGCGAGCTTTCATATCCTTCACCGGAGTATCTTCAAGACCTTTCTAGATAGTATTTGAATGCATAAGCACTTGATCTTGAGTTCTCTTATAAGATGCTTTGATTATCACCAAGAATTGTCATGCGTTGTCGTCAATAAAACTTTAGATTCTGATCTTTATTGCCTGCAATCACATAAATCTACATATTTTGGGTACCTAACCTTAAAAGGGAGGGGAAGATCGGGAGGAAGGTAATATAAAGCATAATGAGTTGTGAAAATGAGGGGCTTAAGCAATTAATAACGTCACAGAAAATCACCCTTATCCACAATGACGGGGTTGAACCACTAATGGAACAAATGAGAGTAAATGAGCCCCTGATTGCGAAAGTTATTCGGGGAAGTGTTCCTTAGATGGTAAAGAATAAATTAAGAGAGGACTTCTCAGATTTGTGCTCTTAACATAGTTGGAAGACCCTTATATATGCCAATAATCCTATATGAAGCTGGGAAGGAACAATCTTCAAATGACGTTGGACAACTAGCTCAAATTTAGAAAAGGGCAGTTGGAGTCCTATTCTTGTAAACATACACTCATAAAATGGGACAATGTAATCATCGAAATAGATTCATATTGATAGGTGGTCTTCACATCGTTCTTTCTAGTAGTTTTCCTTTAGTATTTTACCGTGTTTTGTTTGTTTTCCTTTCATTTGTCGTGTTTTATGCTTTGGTTTATTTTTTTATTGTGAATTCTATCTAATGAGCATCTAAGAGAAGAGGGACCAAAGGCAAGAGTAACATAGCAAAAATGGAACTTTGGAAAATTCTCTGGTACTAAAGTCAGTGGGCTGCTATGGATGGCATAACAGCTGTTACGGGCCGTAGAAGCATGTTCCCTAGTCCGCTTCATTTGATGATTTTTGAAGCAACAAGGCAGTGACCTGCTATGACCACCTGTAGTAGTTGCTACGCGTCATAGCAGGGGGCGAGAAAAAAACACAGTTTTTGTTTTGCATCCATAAGTGGAAATATTTTCTCTTAATTGTGGCTCTTAGGCTTGATTGGATATGAATCAAATATTAATATTTTGCATTTAACCAAGGATAGTTTGTAATTTTATTTTTTCCCTATAAAACTCATAGCCTGTTATGAGTTTAGAGTTTCCAACTTTTGTATTTTTCTCCTAGTTTCCAATGTTTCTATTTTTCTACTTTTTCTTTGTAACTCAAGTCTCAAAGGGAGAAATTTGTGGGAGAATTTTATGATTCAATCCAGGTTTTCAATTTAGTTTCTCTATATTGTTCATCTGTTTTGTTTGATTAATATGAGTTTATTTTTGAATATCTTTGTGGTTGTGTTTATCCTCACCATGAGCGAGTAATTTCCTAGGGACTAGGGGTTATGGGGATTATTTCATGATCTATCATATGATATGTTAATATCTCTTGTGAGAATTTTAATTAAACTTATTTTGTAATTAGAGTTTATGCATTCCAACTTCATTATGAAACTAAGTGGTTCTCAGGTATCGGTCGTAGTTTGGAAGGATACGTGTCGATACTAGAGCGCATATTTTTAAACAACCTAATTCAGATGATGTGAAAGTCGATAGATGAATTTGAGAAAACATATATCTAGGAAAAAGTAATGACTCATCAAATAATACTCCAGACGATGTGAAAGCTGACAAATTATTCGTCGATGATAGGGGCAATACACTAACGAAAGTAGGTAGTGCCAAGATTTATATATTTTCTATAATTTATGCAAAAGACTCGAAATAGGTGTGACAAGGATCATATGATTATGTTAGAAACATGAACCATAACCTCGGGTCTTGTTTGCCCTAATTTGGTACTTAAGTGATTTTTCTACTATTTTTATTGAATTGCTTTTTCATTCAAGTTATTTACTAAAAACTCTCTTTTTGATTTATCTTTACCTATTAGTTAAGGATTTGATACTTAAATTATTGTTCCATGTGGTTCGATATCTATTGTATTACTTTGCGATAACCGTGCACTTGCGGCTACCTCAAGTTTTTAGCACCGTTGTTGGGGATCAATTGCGTTTGATACAGAATTTTTGTTTGATCATCGTATAGACTAGAGAGTTTTTTTTTTTACATTTTTATTGTGTTTATTTGTTATGGTTGTTGCTGCTCTTGTATGCGTAGAACTTGTTCTGTTGCTAACATAGTTGAGTCCGTTGACAAAATCGAGTGTTTCTTACTCGAGAGATGCCGAAATCATAGATTAGAATCTATGGCCAGTCTGATTGATACTAAGCCTCATAAGGATTATGCTATTCCCACCAAAGAGGAACCACATTGTAGTGTTGTGCACCCGCCGATTACGTCTCATAATTTTGAACTAAAACCTTCCTTGATCGGTATGGTGCTACAAAACCAATTTGCCGGTTTACCTTTGGAAAATTCTAATCTTCATCTTTATATTTTTGTTGAAAATTATGATCAAAACGCCATTCGTCTTCTTCTATTCCCCTATTCTCTAAGAGACCGTCTACGGGCTTGGCTCCAATCCCTGCCCACCAATTCTATTACTTCATGGACGCATTTCTAACGCGATAATTTTTGCCAAGTAAAACAGCCCAAGTTAGGAATGAGATCAACAACTTTAGAGAAGAAGAAGGAGAGTCCTTATTTGACGTGTGGGAACATTATAAAGGTTTTATGAGACTTTGCACTTTCCATGGGCTTGAGAAGTGGACGATTATCCATAATTTCTACAATGGTCTCCTTTACTCTATAAGGATGACTTTAGACGTGGCTTCCAGCGGAGCCCTAATGAGTAGTCGTCAAGATGTGGCTTACAATTTGATAGAAGAGATGACCAAAAACTACCATGAATGGGGGAAGTGTGCAACAAAGTGCCGCTAAGTCTATTCCTAAAATTGGTGGTATGTATGAGGTTAATGTGTTTAATCACATGAACAGTAAGGTTGACTCTCTTTACCAAGAGTTAGATAGCCTAAGCATTGCAGCTTTCACACCTACTTTTCCAGCACTTATTACTTCGGTTGCCCCCGCCACGCTCTACAGTGAGATATACGAGTTAATGGGCATACTGATATATATTGTCAAATGATCCACACGGGAGGATCCACCCAAGAGAATACCAACTTTGTGAATAATAACCAAAGGAACAACCCTTACGCTAACACCTACAATTCAGGATGGAGTGATCACCCTAACAAGCCATGGGACCTCCGGCTTTCCGAAAAGCCACACAACCAGAGCTTTCCGAAAAGCCACACAACCAGAGCTTGAGAAGTCTAATCTTGAACTTTTTATGGAAATTTTTGTTTTGACACAAATCGTCAAAATTATGAGTTTAGAAATCAAAACCTCCTCACTAATGAGGTGCTTAGGAAATTTTAAACTAAGATTGATAATGTTGTCACTCATACTAAGATGTTGGACCACTATAACAAATAATTCTTTTTATGACGAAGCTTTCACCATGTACAGTATAAAATTGAGGGTGTATGTCACGAGAGCGCCTTGTTTTTTTATTAAAAATAAATAAATCTGTTACCTCAGTTTTTTGAAAAGCCGACATAAATATATGCTCAGGGTTTGAGATTTGATTCCCAGCTCCTGCAGTTTTATGTTTTATATGGTACCAAAAATCACCTTTAATTTTTATAGATTTTATGTCGGATATGTTACCTCAGTTTTCATGAAAACTGAGATAAATACTCTCTAATTTTTTATTGTTTTTGGAACCAAAAATGTGCCTTTATTTTTTAAAGATTTTACGTCGGTTATGTTACCTCGGTTTTCAGTATAACTGCAATAAATATTCTTGATATTTTTTACTCCCTCAGTGTCTACCTCATTCACTTCTAAAGCCCTTGCGAAAGAACACTTCTTCTTCAGCCAACAAAATAACTCTTATTCTTTAAGGAGCCCTAGCGAACGAAAAAACTCTCTCACCATTATACTTTGGTATGTTATTATTGTTGTTATTGTTCTTGTTGTTGCTTTGGTTCATTACTGTTGTTGTTGTTATTCTCCATTACTATTGTTCTTGTTGTTATTGTTGTTGTTGTTGTTGAGAAGCTTTATTTTTGTTGCCTGTGTACTATTTTTGTTTATTTCAGAAGCTTTATGTGGTTATGAATCATAGTTGGATGAGATCCAAAAGGTTAATTATAGAGTATGAGAATGGATTGAAACAATTTCTTGATCTCACTGAAAAAAACCTTCCTGACAATAATGAGATTTTTTGGTGTCCTTGTAAAAACTGATTTAATACAGGAAAAAATCATAGGGATGTTATATTCAATAATTGTGATTGTGATGGAATTATTCAAAATTACACGAAATGGGCATGGCATGGTGAAGCGACAAAAAAGAGACCTCTGTCACATACAGTTGAAGATGATGAAGTTATGATTGATACTTTAGAAGACATCATTCGTGATATTGGAGTTGATGCTTTCAAGAATGTTAATATGGTAGATACTTTGCGAAGAGACATGGAAGATTCGTTGTATTCGGGAGGTAAAAATTACACAATATTGTCAACTGTGTTAAGACTATTTAATCTTAAGGCAAGACGTGGGTGGATGGATAAAAGGTTCACTGAATTTCTTAAATTATTGAAAGAAATGCTTCCCGAAGGTAACACGCTGTCGAACTGTACTTATGAGGCCAAGAAGATATTGTGTCCAATTGGTTTGGACTATGTGAAAATACATGCATGTCGTAATGTTTGCATATTATATAGGAAATATATTGAAAACATGAATGAGTGCCTGAGGTGCGTGGAGTCACACTACACGAAGAAGGACAATGGTGTTGATGACGATGATGGTTTAACTAGCAAGGGTGTTCCTGCCAAGGTGATATGGTACCTACAGATAATTCCAAGGTTCAAGAGATTGTTTGATAATATTAGTGACACAAAAAATTCTAGGTGCCATGCAGATGAAAGAGTGTGTGATGGAATAATTTGCTATGTAGCTGATTTATTGCAATGGAAGAAAATTGATTCCTTGTATCCAAAATTTTCCCTTAAACCGAAGAAACTTAGGCTTGGAATTCCCACCAACGGAATGAACCCTTTTGGTAATTTATGTACTAACCATACATCATGGCCTGTTCTACTCATACTTTATAATATATCTCCATGGTTGTGCATGAAGCACAAGTATATGATGTTATCGATGATGATTTGGGGTCTAAATCAACTAGGGAACACATTGATGTTTATTTAACGCCATCGGTTGAATATTTAATACTTTTGTAGGAGGAAGGTATTGATGTTGATGATGCATATGCAGGTGATAAATTTAAGTTGTGTACCATGTTGTTTTGCACAATCATTGACTTTCCTACATACGGTATTTTTTCTGAATACAACTTCAAGGGATATAAGGCATGTCATATATGTGTGAAGTTTATACATGTCATCACCAATTATAAAATGGATAAAAGATAGTTTATCTTGGGCATTGAAAATTTCTAAGACCTAATCATCCATATCATAAATTACGTAAGGCTTTTAATGGAGAGCAAGAGTTTGATATCGCTCCAAAGTCCTTAATTGGGAAAGAAATTTCTAGAAAACAACAACACATTAAGTTTATCTTTGGAAATAAACAATTAAAGTTCATGGAGAAAAATATTTGAAAAAAGAGGTCGGTATTCTTTGATCTTCCATACTAGTCTAGTCTTGATATAAGACATTGTTTTGATGTGATGCATGTGTTGAAAAATGTATGTGATAGTCTGATTGGAACACTTGTCAACATTAAAGGAAATACAAAATATACGAAGAAATCCCGCAAAGATATGGTTGTGATGGGTATACGGAAAGAGTTATCCCTAAAAGAAGTAGAAAGAAACATCTATTTTCCCCATGCATGTCACACTCTTTCTAACAACGAAAAAAAAATTTTTGCGATTATTTATAGGGTATCAAAGTTCCCCAATGGTACTCATCAAATATGAAGAAAATTGTGTCGGAGAACGATAAAAAATTAGTTGGCTTAAAATCTCAGGATTGTCATGTCTTGTTGCAACAACTTCTACCAGTGGCTATATGTGGTATTTTACCAAGAAATGTAAGGGTAACTATAACCAGATTGTCCTTATTCTTTAATGCTATATGTAGTAAGTCATTGATCCTGGAAATTTAGATGACTTAGAACACGAAGCTATAGTTATCTTATACCAATTAGAGATGTTTTTCCCTCCATCATTCTTTGACATTATGGTTCACTTAGTTGTTTAACTAGTAAGGGAGATTAGCATTTATGGTCAAGTTTATTTACGGTGGATGTATCCAGTAGAGTGTTACATGAAGATTTTTAAAGGGTATACAAAGAATAATCATCGCACGGAAGCTTCGAGCATAGAAATTTACATCATAGAAGAAGCTATTGAGTTTTGGACAGATTATTCGTCAGAAGCTTCATTTATAGGAATTCTTGAGTTTCATCATGATGAATTTTATGATGGTAGAGGTATTCAAGGTTTAAATGTTAAGAAATTTTCCTGATAAATAGTTCTTCAAGAAAATTTGCATATATTGAATAACCTTATTGAAGTTCAACCTTACTTGACCACTCACAAAAGTCTTTTAAAGGAAAAATTCCCCCGAATGAATGAAAAATGGTGGTTGATAGAGCATAACAAAACTTTCATAAATTGGTTTAATGAAAGTATTTCTAAAGAGAGTAGTGCATATGATCTTTGTAAATGGTTGTCATGTATGCCTAAGTTTAATGTAATTACTTAGAGTGCATACGGCATTTCTAAATATTCATTTTATACAAAATCAAAGGATGATCGTAGCACCATGCAAAATAGTGGTGTTATGGTTTAGGCTGAATCCATGTGCTTTTATAGTTCCAAAGATAAAAATCTTGTACTAGCATCTAGGGTGTATTTTGGGGTCATTGAGGAGACTTTTGGAACTGACTATGTTTCTTTTAAAGTGCCTTTATTTAAGTGCAAGTGGATTGACATTAATACTGGTTAGAAACCGATGAATTAGGATTCATACGGGTTGATATTCGTAAGGAAACTTATAAGAATGAACCTTTCATCATGGCAACCCAAGTAAAACAAGTTTTTTACGTCACTGATCCTTCTAACACTAGATGATTTAAATGATGTGCATGTTATTCGTCATGATCATGAAGAGGGGATATGGGAAAACTAGTAAGTAAATGTTTTATATCCCTTTAAAACTTATAATTGAGCATTTTACTCCTTTTTAATCATTGTACTATATATTTAAAGTTGTTGTTGATTAACCTAATTAGTTTCAAATGTTATTCAAACTATAGGTGCTTAAAGACCATTGTCGAATCCTTTTGGACAGACTATAAAACTTTCCATTTTGGTTATTGCTTTTGTTTCATAATCTTTTGTTATAGTTTTTAAAATAGTTATGTAATTGGTTCTATAATACAGGTTCCAAAAAATATGGTTATATATTCCTGTAATTGGTTCTAAAATTATGGTTCTATATTCAGGAATATGGTTCCGTAAATGGTTATGTGATACAGGTGTGTAAGACCCCAATTTTGACCCTAAGATCCCTCATGCTAACTCATCATATCCATAACTTAAGAGGAAATATTATAGGTCATTTTGAGTCATTACCATTGAACAAGTGATTTTCCTTAACTTCTAAAATGTAAAACTCCTTCACACCAAATTGAAGAGATTTGGAAGAGCTACAACTTTGATGAAGGAACTTTTTGCATTTGAAGCCCATAGCAAAAGTTATTCAAGGTGGAAGAAATGAACATTTGACTTGGTACTTAGAAAATTTTCAAATATGTTTGATTTTCCAAACTTCCACCTCAAAATTCATCATGATCCAAGCTTCAAATGGAAAAGTGTTCAACATGAAAGTTGTTCCCCTTGATCTCACCTTTCTAAAAAGTCGAAGATCATATCATTTGGCCAAGAAATGAAGTACTTGCACATGGGTTCTTTTCAAAGGGTCATTTGGATGGATTTCACATTCACTTTTCAATCTCCACTGCATGAGTACATGACAGGATTTCAGCATTGCACATTGGTAATTTTGGACCTGATAGCATCATTTAATGGGCCTATCACATGCCCATCCAAGCATGCATGGAAATTTCTAAATTTGGAAAATTTTGAAAGTGTGTGAAAATGAATTGCAATGCCTATAAATACAACCCTCTTGGCTCAGAATTAAGGATCTCATGTCCAAGCTTTGAACCTGCAATCCAAACCCTCACCATTAAAGGATAATCTTGAAGGTTTTCATTTGAAAATCGAGCTTCAAATCTCATTCTATTTTGAGATTGAAACTCCAAGAGTCCAAGCTTTTCTTTGATCCAATTCATCTCCTACAAGCTTCTGAAGCCAAGCCAAGGACAATTGGAAGCAAGATCAAGCAAGGTTGAAGCTCACTCGAAGGTGATTTTCCAGAATTTTCATATCTTCAATTCTCTCTAAATTCTTCACTATTCTTTGTGATTTTCGGTTGGCTGAAGTCCTACCAATGTAGGCAACAAGATTGAGTTGCTTTGAGGTCAAATCGAAGCAACTCAGTTTATGATCCTCAAAATTCAAATCCCTACATTTTTTATATACTTTGAATTAGAGAAAATTGAGGCCAGATTTGTGATCCTGAGCATTTTCTCTTTGAAATAGTGTCCTTGTTTGTCATTTTCCATTGAAATGAAGTTGGACCAGTCCGGTGAAGGTCACCGGAGAAGATAACCAGAGCCCTAGCTCCGGTGATGTGTTGGTGTGCATCCTGGCCATCTGATCTCTTTGAATTGTTTTAATCTCAGTCTTTCCTTTTAATTACCAAGTGTTTGGCGCAGTTGAATAAGGTGCTTGTGGAACGTGCACGCTTGGCCATCAGATCTACCACTTCAATTAATAAGGGAGATCTGATGGCCCTTGTTTTTTTGTATTTTCTGAATTTCCATTTAATCCACTTATTTTATTTAATTCATAGAAATTTCATTTTTAATCCAAAAAATATGGAACTTTTACCAAAAATCTTTAAATATTTTTTTATTTCATATTCCGAATTAAAATTATTTTTTTGGGTTAATTTTGATATTTTTCATGAATTAAATGTTTTTGTGCTTATTCTTAATTATTTAAAAATACTTCTGACATTTCAAAAATCATGAAATTTTTTGTTTAAGGTCATTTGGCCTTGTTCGACCTAGGATAAATCTCTTGGCCATTTATTTGGTGTTTTGAAGACATTTTAGGTTTTAACCATATTAAATTGTATTTTTATGTATTTTTAATTTGATTTTTAATTGATTAAATGTATAAAAATTATGTTGAGTCATTTTTATGGTTTTGTGATGTTTGACTATTTGTTTGGGCCTTGATAAAGTTTGATTTAGCTTTTGTTGGATTAAAACCATTGGATTTAGGGGATTGATGAAAGGTACATTTCATCTCCCAAAATGAATGGATGGTTTTAATTTAATAAAATTCTTCCCATGGCCAATTTTTGTTTCTCTCATTCCCTTCCCTCTTCATCTTCATCACTATTATTTTCCATTTCCTCATTTGACCAATGAAATCTCTAATGTCTTAAGGCTAATTGGTTCATCAATGACCTTGTGTCAGATAAACCAATATAAGTATGACTGAGATAGGTCCATCTTTCTTGATCTTTTCTTTTAGCGTGTGGTATGTTTTAGGAGTTTGATTCATTATACCAAATCTCTAACATGCATTAACACTTATTTTTATTGCCCGGTCTCAGATAGTTGTGACTTCTACATAAGTCCAATTACGATTGCTTAACATAGAGCTAAATTTGACCCTAAAGGCATAACATTCTAGTAAGTGAGATTGTAAGTCTCCCATCCTTCATGGTATTGTGTGGAAACTTGACCTTTTTTTCTTCCTATGGAATATGTCTTGGTTTAAGGATCAATGTTTGTGAATGGATGGTTGAGTGTTCTCCAAGAATGACTTAATCAATTAAAAAGCAAAACACCACAAACACTTGACTAACATTTGACTAACTCTTATTAATATTGTTTTACTTTCAAGTCATTTACTTTATGCAATTTAAATTTTAGTCATTTATCATTCATCATCATTTACATTTCATTTAACTTGTTTATGTTTATGCCATTTTTACTTTGCTCCTTTGAGCCATATCTTATGATTGTATATATTGTTTGTGCATTTTGATTTTGTTTGTGGTCTTTGGACCTTAAAACACTTAATATACAACAAAAACCCTAAAAAATATTTGGTGGACTATTGATCTGGATCTGAACTTTTGGACTTAGGATTAGGCAACATTCCCTGTGCAAAAAGGACTTGGCCAATGCCAACATTTTGAGACTAAGTTATTGTGAACTGAGCCTTTATTTGATGCAATCCTTGGACTGTGTTTGAATTCATCTATTACTTTGTCTTAGTGCTAATTGTTATTTTGGTCTTGTGTCTGATGCTTTGTTCTGAGTTTATAAAGGGATATTTCATCTTTATTTGATGCCTTGATCTTCATGATTTTTGGGTATTGCTATTTGCTAATGATGATTGCTTGATTCAAAGTCCAAAGGGAAAGTGGGTTTTCTATATGACATTCTTGTTTGTTGCATTGCATCTCATTGGTCAGATCTTTTCAACTCTTAACTTTAAATTTTATGCTTAGGGTACCCTCTTCATCTTCTCCCACTTCTTAAATTTCAAAATCTCTCACCCTTTTCAAAAACTTTATTTGCTTTTGATTTCAAACTTAGACCTTATTTCAAATAGAAACTTTGGCCTTATGCCAATAGATTTTCAAACTTTTTCTTAAATCAAATTTGTAAATAAACTTAATCATATTGACTTAAAATTTCAAAATACAAAAAGAACTAACAACTTCATTCAAAATTTTAGCCCTTTGTGCCCTTTTCATTCAAACTTTTGTAAAAACAATTCACCAACTTTAAAATTGTTACCACGAAATACGAGGTTTGTATCCCTCATCCCCACATTCTATTTTTCTCAAACATCTTTTATACCAAAAAACACATGCACACATAAAAAAGGGCTCCCTAGGAGTACCTAGGACACTTTGGGTGATAACACCTTCCCTCTGTGTAACCAACCCCTTACCTGTAATCTCTGGAATTTTATAAGTTTGATTTAAAAACTTCTTATCTTTGGGTTTTGTATCGTACTTTTCCCTTTTCCTTTGGAAACAATAAAAGTGCGGTGGTGACTCTAGTTTTGTTGACGTTAAGCTTACCCATAGCTTAGTGGTCATGAATTTACCACTATAGAAATTAAGTGGCGAATCTCCTGGGGAGTAGTCCTGAGTAGGTTTAGCCTACTTTTTTTATGTGTATATATTTGTATATTTGTTTGTGTGATATAATTTGTCTATTGTGCTTGGTGATATCTGAGTGGCAGGATAAGTTCTAACTCGAACTTGAGTGCAATTAAGATAGGAGGATGGTATAGTCATGTTCAACTTGTATGGAGTAGTCCTTAACAAGTTGGCTTGAGACCCATCTACTCAGTGGAGACCCTTTTGGAGTTACTGATGTCACACAAGTTATTTGTGGTTAGGCATTACTTTCTCTGATTTGGGGACCGAGAAGCTGATGACCGTAGAACATTTAACTCAACTTGGCCTATTTAGGACGTAGTGAGGAGACTATTCAGGTGTAGACCTGATAATAGTTATTACGTGATACTACACACATACGAGTTTATCTTAAGAATATTATGGGTTGATGAGTCAGTCATCCTAACCTGTAATATCCGATAGATGAGATCAAGACTCTGGGAACTTTTTAGAACATGATCTACAGGTTTTTATCCTTAGTACACTCCTTTGGGATGGTTCTTAATCTGACTCCATGCTCGTGACTGTTAGGGACCAATTAGTACTACTTTTCATATAATTTTATTGGTCCCTTTTACCAATTTTTGATTCAATTTCACACTTTTATTCTCACAATTTTGTATAAATGCAATTAAGTTTAATTGATTTTGTTTTGAGTAGTTATTTCACGTATTTGTTAGTGTTGTAGAGTTTTTGGACAAGAGAGCATCGGAGTGCATAAGCATAATCTGGAAGAAGTGTCAATGGCAATTTGGAGGCATAATTTAGAAGACTAACACTTGGGAGAATTATTAAATGAAGCTTGCAAGGCAAGGAAGCTGAATTAGCTTCAGTTCGCGACGCGACCAAGGATGACGCCGCAAACCTTGCGAAACCAGCAAGCAGTTTGTTGGGGCCAAATGTTCTGTTTTCAAGCCAACTGTATTGTGACAGTTTTGTATCTGTTTTAGAGTGCTTTTCAGTTTTAGATGAAAATGAACATTTTAGGAAAGGTTCAACTCTTTAAGAAAACAGAATGGAAAATAGAAAAACATTCATTCCTAGATACACATATTGTAAGAGAAAAACAGAGTTTATTGAGCCATTACATTTTGTTGTCCAAAATGATGATGAGGAGCTAAACCCAATTTTGTCAAGATTGGAGGTAGTAGCTATTCCTATTTGTTTATGTATTTCATTTGACTCTTGTATATGAAAAAAGGTTATTGATGTTTGAATGATATTTTTGCCCTAAGTTGAATATTTAGATTTGAGTAGTTGTTGAAAAAGATTATTCAAGTCTTGACTTAAAATATACTTTCAAGTAGTGAATGAGTTATAGAAATAGATTTATACACTACTCTTCTTTTGCATCAAACATTAAAGATTGCTATATTGATAGTTAGGTAGAGAAATCATTTAACCATTAATATAGTGATTATCACAATATCATTTAGAGATAAATGATATTGAGGGGATACTTGAATATCATCAATAATCTTAAGTCTATATAGTTGTCATAAGGAATCATAAGCAATTTGAATAGTGAACTCCAATATTGCCAAGTCTTTTACATTTGATTAAAACTATTTTATTGTTTTAGTGACATTTTACTCAAAAGATAACTTTTCAAACAAAACAATTTGGTTACATTTTGAACTTATAACAATTTGGATTATAGAACGGCGGAAATAACAACTAATCTCTGTGGATACAATATTAAAATATTTGCCGAAATTATACTTTTCAACAAATTGGCACAAGGCAACTGGTTTAACACCGGAAGACCTCACTAGTAATCAAAGAAGGAAATTCTTGGCGGATGCAAAATACTATGTTTGGGATGATCCGTATTTGTTCAAAGTGGGTGTGGACAGTATTTTGAGAAGGTGTGTAACACTTGAGGAATAAAAAGACATCCTTTGACATTGTCATAACTCTCCGTATGGAGGTCACTATAGCGGTTGGAGAACAGCCACTAAAGTGCTCCAAGCGGGCTTTTATTGGCCGTCTTTATTTAAAGATGCATATGAACACGCGAAGAGTTGTGACACATGCCAACGAAGTGGAGGATAGGCAAACGGGTTGAAATGCCTCTAACCAACATGTTAGAAGTAGAAGTTTTTGATTGTTGGGGTATTGATTTCGTTGGCCCATTCCCCTCTTCCTTCTCAAATGAGTATATCCTCATGGCCGTTGACTATGTTTCGAAGTGGGTGGAAGCAATTGCTTCACCTAAGGCCGATGCGAAAACGGTGATAATCTTTTTAAAGAAAAACATATTCTCACGTTTTGGTGTGCCTCGGGTGTTGATAAGTGATGGAGGATCACACTTTTGCAATACACCTTTGGAAAAAGTTTTACAACACTATGGTGTAAAGCATAAGGTGACCACTCCCTACCATCCACAAGCGAATGGTCACACAGAAGTTTCTAACCGGGAAGTTAAGAGGATCCTTGAAAAAACAGTCTCGAGTTCAAGAAATGATTGGTCATTAAAATTGGATGAAGCTTTGTGGGCGTATCGTACCACCTACAAAGCTCCTATTAGACTAACCCCATTTCAGATGGTGTATGGGAAGACTTGTCATCTTCCGATGGAAATGGAGCATAGAGCACTATGGGCTTTCAAATTTTTTAATTTTGACTCCACTTTAGCTGGAGAGAAAAGAAAAGGACAACTTTATGAATTGGAGGAATCACGAAACAACGCTTACCATTCGAACAAACTATACAAGGAAAAAGTGAAAGCGTACCATGATGGAAAGGTCCGTCATAAAGAGTTTAAAGTTGGACAAATGGTACTTCTTTTCAACTCAAGATTGAAGTTGTTTCCTAGTAAGCTCAAGTCAAAATGGTCAGGACAATTTGTTGTCAAGGAGGTGCGAAACTATGGGGCCATTGTGGTTGAGGATCCAAAGTCACAGGAAAGTTGGACTGTAAATGGACAAAGACTAAAAGTCTACCATAGTGGTGAAGTGAATCGGGATGTTTGTGTCATTTCCCTAACCGGACCGAGATAACCATTGAGCCATCGAGCTCAAAACGACGTTAAACAAAGCGCGTGTTGGGAGGCAACCCAACGTTGTAAGTCTGCATTTAAAATTCTGTCAATTCAGTTGTTAAGATATTCTGTTTGTTTCTTTTATGTGAAAATTGAGATCTGTCCACTGCCAATAATTTTTCCAAAAATTCCTTCAGTTCGCCCCGCGAACCATTTTCGCCTCGCGAACTGAATGGAAAACTTCAGGTCGCGCCGCGAACAGAGTTCGCCCAACGAACAGAGCGTGGCAGAACCTTTTAAGTTCTATTTTATGTCATTTTCATTTCACTCCTATTTTCACAAACTTAAAATTTTCTTCAACAACCTCACTGCCCCACTTCCAAAAATCAAAACTATTTATCTCCATTTCCAAAATTCCAATTTGTTAACAAGAACAAAGTCAAATCAACAAGGTATGTGTACTCTCTCTTCTCTTTCCTTTTTGTTCCTCATTTAGGTGAAATAGGGTTTTGCAAAAATTTGGATTAGATGTTGAAAATAACCTTGCATGTCTACAGAGGATTCAAATTAGGATCGGGTAAGGGATTGTGGTTGTAATTGTTGAAAGGTGATTGCAGTGGGAACCCTGGAAGGCACCTGGAATTTTCCTGGTTCGCAGAGTTCGCGTTGTGAACGGGCCATCGCGCCGCGAACTGGGAAATTCCAGTTTCATGTTTTATGCTTTTGAATGCTAACTTCTCTTATGGCTGTTGTGTGGTTGTTCTGATTTTTGTTGCAGATGTCAAAAAGAACAAAAACCACGAGTTCCGGTCCTTCTCATTTCGTGCGATGATTCACAAGCGATGAGCATGAAGAGAGATTCGACAAATTGATCAAACGAACCATTCAACCGGAGAGATTCATCCGCTTGTCGCTGGGTGGAACTTATAGGAAGTTGGTGTCGAATTTTGAAAGAAGAAAATGGAGTAAGCTTTGTGAACCGGAGCCGGAAATAAATTATGACATTGTGCGTGAGTTCTACGCCAATGCTCTTCAGCTGGAAGAGGGAGTGGCATTCCATTATCATACAAGAGTAAGAGGAAAAATCATTTCTTTCAGTAGAGACGTGATCAACACGTATTTAGGTAATCCTCTCAACTTGGCGGAGAATGGGCGGTGCGAGTACCGTACCAAAGAAATGGCCAACGATTGCGACCTTCCAACTGTGAGCGCTCACCTATGACTTGAAGGAAGGACTTTTGATTTAAATGATGAGGAATTCCCAAAATCGTGGAAGAGAGAAAGTTTGAACCTGGAGGCAAGGGCATTTTTGGTGCTGCTATTGAATAATATCCGGCCAAGGAGCCACAACATCACTATTCCTTTGGATGTAGGATGCCTATTGTACTACATCATGATCGGTAAATTTGTAGATGTAGCATCCATTATTACGGGGGAAATATGCAAAGTGGCTACTAGCGGAACAAAGTTCGGTGGTAAAGCGGGTGTTCTAACATATCCGGGGCTGATTATGGGACTTTGCCGAAGGGTAAATGTTCCCATTCCGGATGAGGTACACTTGTCTATCACTAGTGTTATTAATGATGCTTATCTGAACAGGTTTTGCCAGAGCCAGATGGACAGAGCCGAAGGAGCTGGGACTTCTTCCTCTAGACCCCGAGCCCGCAATACTCCAGCCTTCGATCAGATGGCGTTCGCTACTTATTGCTGTGAGAGCTTTGAGGCCTCTAGGAGGTCTCAATCATTCATTTTTGATGCTATGCAGCAGCAATTTCAGAACACCTTCCTTGCACCTGAAGCCCGCACATTCCCTTCCCAGGCGGAGTATGTTGCTTATGCTAATTGGCCTGAGGGCAGGGCAGCTTTTAGGGGGGGTGCAGGAGGTGGTGCGACCGATGACAATGAGATGGAGGATGTTCTTGGATCCGTTGGTGGTTGCCATGAGGAGGAAGATTGAGGAGTTTGTTTGAATTAGAGTAGAATTGTATTTTGAGTTCTTTTTTATTATTATGGTTTTTGTTTTAGTATGATTGTACTTTTGGTGGCTCTAGTTTCACCATAACTTTGGGTTGTTAATTTGTTTTGTTAATTGCATGAATATTCTGTGAGATTTAAGTGTGTTACAATGAATTTGGTTTACCAACATTTGTTTGTTTAATTGTTCTTATTCTTAAGTCAAGCTTAAAGCAACCAAGAAATGTTTGCAAAGAAGGAAGCGTAGGACACTTCGAGTGGTGATGATAAGAATTATTGTCGGCATTTCAAGGTACACTTTATCGCTTTCTAGACTTAACATGAGTAGTTTGATGGTGTGTTGCAAATTCCATATCATAAATTCATTGAGACACATGTCATTTTTGAATCAAAATAGGACTTAACAAATTGTGAGGAAGCTTTCCATTGTACACTAAATGCGGGAAACCGAACATTATTTCAACTCATTCTTATCATGCTAAATCATGCATTAATCTATTTTTGTGAAAATTGTGAAAATGATAGAGGCATTGTTTGTTATGAGAAAAACCACTTGACCAAAAAGTTTTGAATCAACTAACCTTGTGAGGAGTGATCCTTAGTTAACCCCCTTTGAGCTTGTTTTAGGATTCACTTGATTGATAAGTGTAAAGGCAATTGAAAACTTTGTGAATAAATGAATCCTAATTTCTTTCGTTTCAATTGAACCCTTAAACCGAGTTGTTTGCAAACTTTGTCGTTTGCTTATGTCTAAGTAGGGAGCATTATTGAATAAATTTGGTTGTGGAATCTAAAGTTGGGGAGAGTAAAGTAAAAAGAGTTGATTAGAAAATTGGAAAAGTGATTTTTTATAAAAGGGTGAAAGTATGAAAAGAAACAAGAAAAAGAAATCACCCTTGAAAATAGAGCAAAAAAAAAAAAACAAAGAAAAAAAAAAAAGAAAAAGCTCATGGTTGTGTGGATGTAAAATAAGAAAAGAAGAAAGACGGGGATCAAAGAAATTGTGTAGAGTTGAATGTATGGGAATGCTCCCTTAGGATATGCATTTTTGTTGAATTCTCTTAATCATATCCTTTCTTGTAACCCAAGCCACATTATAACCCTTGGAAGACCTCTTGATTCTCATTTTTCACATGATTTGGTATTTGTTTTGATGACCGCATGATTCGAGTTGTTGTTGATTTAATTGCTTGGATGAGTGAAAGTAAACCTTCATGTTTATTCATCATTATTATGATGTGTGTGTAAGTTTGATTCAATCTTGACATGTATGGCTTTCAATTCCTTGGTATGATTTTTGCACCCAACCATTGTTCTTATTCATGTTTTGTCTAGCATTGAGATAGGTGGATTGAGAAAGTGCCATACACTTTTGAACCATTTGAATGTCATTGTTTAATCCTTGTTTCAATCTTTTGTTTCATTGCTTTGGTTGTGTTGGTGAAAACTTTTGTTTAGGGACAAACAAAATGATAAGTTGGGGAGAGTTATTAGAGACCAATTAGTACTACTTTTCGTATAATTTTATTGGGCCCTTTTACCAATTTTTGATTCAATTACACACTTTTATTCTCACAATTTTGTATAAATGCAATTAAGTTTAATTGATTTTGTTTTGAGTAGTTATTTCACGTATTTGTTAGTGTTGTAGAGTTTTTGGACAAGAGAGCATCGGAGTGCATCAGCATAATCTGGAAGAAGTGTCAATGGCAATTTGGAGGCATAACTTGGAAGGCTAACACTTGGGAGAATTATTACATGAAGCTTGCAAGGCAAGGAAGTTGAATTAGCTTCAGTTCGCGCCGCGACCAGGGATGGCGCCGCGAACCTTGCGAAACCAGCAAGCAGTTTGTTGGGCCAAATGTTCTGTTTTCAAGCCAACTGTATTGTGACAGTTTTGTATCTGTTTTAGAGTGCTTTTCAGTTTTAGATGAAAATGAACATTTTAGGAAAGGTTCAACTCTTTAAGAAAACAGAATGGAAAATAGAAAAACATTCATTCCTAGATACACATATTGTAAGAGAAAAATAGAGTTTATTGAGCCATTGCATTTTGCTTTCCAAAATGATGATGAGGAGCTAAACCCCATTTTGTCAAGATTGGAGGTAGTAGCTATTCCTATTTGTTTATGTATTTCATTTGACTCTTGTATATGACAAAAGGTTATTGATGTTTGAATGGTATTTTTGCCCTAAGTTGAATATTTAGATTTGAGTAGTTATTGAGAAAGATTATTCAAGTCTTGACTTAAAATATACTTTCAAGTAGTGAATGAGTTGTAGAAATAGATTTATACACTACTCTTCTTTTGTATCAAACATTAAAGATTCTTATATTGATAGTTAGGTAGAGAAATCATTTAACCATTAATATAGTGATTATCACAATATCATTTAGAGATAAATGATATTGAGGGGATACTTGAATATCATCAATAATCTTAAGTCTATATAGTTGTCATAAGGAATCATAAGCAATTTGAATAGTGAACTCCAATCTTGCGAAGTCTTTTACATTTGATCAAAACTATTTTATTGTTTTAGTGACATTTTACTCAAAAGATAACTTTTCAAACAAAACAATTTGGTTACATTTTGAACTTATAACAATTTGGATTATAGAACGGCGGTAATAACAACCAATCTCTGTGGATACGATATTAAAATAGTTGCTGAAAATATACTTTTCAACAGTGACTCACAAGAAACCCTTTGGTTCTTGGTTGATCCGATCAAGTCTTGTCAATATCAGTGGAACTTGGGTGTTAATAAGGTGAAAACCATAATCCACCAAAATGGATGATTGATCTTTATGATGACTTGATCCATCCCTTGACCTTTGTTTGTGTTTGCCTTGTGTATGATCCCTTACTTGTGATTGTTGCTTTCATGCATACATGAGCATCATAACATTCATCACAGAAAAATAAATCTCAAGGAACTGAGGTCTTATTTGCAAATATTTTTCAAACCATGGATTGTGGACGAAGGAACACTAAGAAGTACAGTTTCTGATGTCCTGATTTGAAATAGTTAAGGAAGTTGTCATCCTTTGTATTAGATCCCTTAGATTTCAAGCAGCATCATGGGAAGGTTTTCTTTATGTTATCTATTGATGTGGTTGAAGGACTTCTGAGTGTTTTGGTTCAGTTCTACGATCCTCTCTACCGGTGCTTCATTTTTCCTGAATATTAGCCTGTGCCCATATTGGAGGAGTATGCCCATATCTTGGGTATACCCGTATCTGACAAAGTACCTTTTAGTGGATTGGAAGAGATTCCCAGATCTCATGTTATAGCTAAAGCTCTTCATTTGAAGAAATCAGAAATTGACGCTCATTTGGTGAAGAAAGGAGGTATTCTTGTGTTGACTTCTGAATTTCTCATTGGAAAAGCTATTGTCTTTGCTCAAGTTGGTAGTATTGATGCTTTTGAAGCCATCTTTGTATTGCTCATCTATGGTTTAGCCTTGTTCCCTAACATTGACGGTTTTGTTGATGTTAACGCCATTAGAATCTTCTTGATTGGGAATCCAGTTCCTACTCTGTTGGGTGACATGTATTTCTCTTTGCATTCGAGGAATTCTAAAGGTGGTGGGACTATTGTGTATTGTGTTCCTCTATTGTACAAGTGGTTTATTTCGCACTTACCTTAGACGCCTGCTTTTTTAGAGAACAAACAATGTCTACGATGGTCTCAAAGACTCATGTCCCTCTCTAATGATGATATTGTTTGGTATGATTCTGCATTGAATATCTTGGATATTATTGATAGTTGTGGTGAATTCTCTAATGTGTCTTTCCTTGGTACACAAGGAGGAATCAACTAACCCTGCTTTGGCTCGTCGTCAACTTGGGTTCCCCTTGAGAGATAAACCTAATAACACTCAGTTAGAAGGTTTTTTCTATCAAGAGGGTAAAGATCCCCAATATTTGAAGCAGAGGATGATACATGCTTGGCATAACGTGCATAGGAAAGGAAGACCCGAGCTTGGTTCGCGCAACTGTATAGCTTTGGAAGCTTACACTGTTTGGGTGAAGAAGAGAGCTCTGAAGATGAAGATGCCGTACACTTGTGAAAGACCTATGTCTTTGGTTATGGCTGAGCCATCAACTCTTCCTAACCAAGATGTAGAGGAGTTGGAAGACGCACTCACCAATATAAAGAAAAAGAGAGATACGTGGGAAGAGCGGTTCCATGCTTTGAGCCAAAAGCATGAAGAGTTACAGCTTGAGTCGAAAGTCAAAGATGCGCTTATTGAGATTCTTGGAGACCGAGCAGTGAAGAGACAGAGAGAGCCCAAGGGTTTATATTCCTCTAGTATGCCTCAACCTTCCGGTGCTTGGAAGAAGATAGTTGATCAGCTAGTTCTTGAGAAGGCTCAGTTGAAGATATCCTTTGAGTCTGAGATTCGACGCATCCCAAGGAAGTACGCGTCCGTAGCCAGATCATCTGATATCGTTGCTAAGGGATCCTTAAGATGATTAGTTTCCTTTTCTCTAGTATTTGTATTTTGGTTTCTGAAATTGTACCCAGTGTAATCCTTCTAAATTTTATGAATAAAAAGAGATTTTTATGGTCAATCAAATTGCTACTATTGTTATTATTTAAATATGTATATTTGCAAATAAAATTTCATATGTTCCTTGAAATTAAACAAAAAACAAAAACATTGCATTTCATGCACCATTTACATAACAAGTTTTCTTCAGCCATATGTCTTATCGGTTATTCTTCTGTGCTTCAGCCAAGTTGACTCACCGATACAACACTCGTGCTAATCAACCAAGGAAAATGGAGCATCTAGAGCAAAAGAACAGAGAGTTGAAGGATGAAATTATCAGGTTAACAATATTGATGGAGTCTGTCATTGTTGCACAAAACCAGTCTTCACCAATTTCTGCAACTCCTCCCCAGAGGACTATTGTTTCTGAGGTTGCTACCTCAACCGTTCTTGCCGCTGCCAGCCAATCCGGTCCCTCTATGTCTGCTGGATTCCCTTGGGGAATGCCATCCAACCTTATGCCTGAAGAGTATGCACCCACTTTTGTCTCTTTACCGGCATCTAGCCCGGTCATGTCAGTGCCTCCTCTAGTTGTTCACACTTTGTATCGTGTTGAGGACACCATCTAACACTTTGAGCCATCTGAGGGTCCATACGTGTATGAGAAAATAGACGAGATGGATGATCAGTTCCTCGAGCTACGCAAAGAGTTGAAGAATTTAAGAGGAAAGGACTTGTTCGAGAAGAGTGTTATTGAGCTCTGCCTGGTGCCTAATATGGAAATCCCAATGAAGTTCAAGGTCCCCAACTCTCAAAAGTATAAGGGGAACACTTATCCGCTAAGCCACCTTGTGATGTACGCCAGAAAAATGTCTACTCAAACTGATAATGATTAGTTGCTGATTCACTATTTCTAAGAAGTTTAACTGGTGCCGCTTTGAGATGGTATATGGGTTTAGATAGGTCAAGTGTTTGTACTTTCAATAACTTAGGTGAGGCCTTTGTCAAGAAGTACAAGTACAACGTGGATATGGCGCCCGATAGAGACCAGCTAAGGTCTATGTCTCAGAAGAATAAAGAGACGTTCAAAGAGTATGCCTAGAGATGGAGGGAGTTGGCTGCAAAGCTAAGTTCACCATTGGAAGAGAAAGAGATGACAAAGATCTTCCTAAAGACGTTGAGTTCATTTTACTACGAAAGTATGATTTCCAGTGCCCCCAATGACTTCACCGAAATGGTAAATATGGGGATGAGGCTAGAGGAAGGAGTCCATGAAGGACGTCTGTCTAAAGAAGAAGCATCGTCTAGCAAGAAATATGGTGGGACTTTCTCCAAGAGGAAGGAGGGAAAAACTAATTCAGTATCAGTGGGGAGGCAGAGGAAGCCTCATGTCAGAAGAGTTCTCAACCTCGTTAACATCAACATCAAGTTTCATCAGTGATTCCTGTATTTTCCAATAATTCCAAACATAAATCAATTCCGATTCAGCAACAACAACGTTAATAATAACTGCAATAAAGAACCAACTACAATAACAACAATAAAAACCCGTAAAGCTTTGAGAGGAAGAAGGTCTCCTTTAAACCTATTCCTATGTCGTATGCAGAATTGTACCCATCCTTGGTTCTCAAGAACCTCATTCAACCCAGAAATCCTCCACAGATTCCTGAGCCACTTCTGTGGTGGTTCAAACCTGAACTTCGTTGTGCTTTTCACCAGGGAGCCCCTGCCACGACATAGAAAACTTCTATCCGTTGAAGTATGAAGTGCAAAAACTTGTGAAGAGTGGGATGGTGTCCTTTGAGGACAGAGCACCTAATGTTAAAGCTAATTTGTTGCCTGCTCATGGTAATACTACTGTCAACATGGTCGATGGTTGTCCAGGGAATTTCTGAGTATTCGATGTACGACGTATCTGTAGGTCATTGGTTGAAATGCATAGGACCTTGTATTTGATCAGTGATTGTGAACATGACCATGATGGTTGTGTAATCTGTAGCGTGAACCCCCATGGGTGTATGATTGTCAAGAGGGATATCCAGAAGATGATGGATGAGAAT
Source organism: Lathyrus oleraceus (assembly GCF_024323335.1). Classification (NCBI taxonomy): domain Eukaryota; kingdom Viridiplantae; phylum Streptophyta; class Magnoliopsida; order Fabales; family Fabaceae; genus Lathyrus; species Lathyrus oleraceus. The sequence continues at coordinate 448,922,588 of NC_066585.1, read as the reverse complement.
GTAATCTAGATTCAATAATCAAGAGATATAGATGATGTAAATGTGATGGTGCCTATATTTAAGACCCTTGAGCGGGTAGTTATCGAGTTTGATAGCAGCAACAGAAAACAATGTCAACAGATCGGTATCGCCTTTGGTTATACGGTTAGTGGGCCCTGTTCCCTATGCATCCGATAAAGTTATGCCATATCAATATAATGCCACGATGATAGAAAATGGTCAAGAGGTTCCTCTGCCAGTTGCAGACTCTGTGGTGAATATTGTTGATATTGCAAAGGTGACCCGTAGTGGTCGTGTGTTTGGTCTGGTTTTTCCGAAAGAGGTAGAAAATGTTGTAACAAGTAAGAAGGCAGAGATTCCATTAGCGAATCCAGTTAGTACTTCAGTGTGTCAGTCTAGTGAATCCAGCAAACTGAAGGCTAACAATGACAATGAAGTTTTGAAATTGATAAAAAGAAGCGAGTTCAATGTTATGGAGCGGCTTCTTCAAACTCTGTCAAAAATCTCCGTGTTGTCACTATTAATGAACTCTGAGGCACATACAGAGGCACTGCAGAAAGTGCTTGAGCAAGCTTATATGGAGCATGATGTGACTGTAGATCTGTTCGACCACATTGTTGCCAATATTACTTCTTGCAATAATCTGAGCTTTTGTGATGAGGAGCTTCCTGAGGAGGGTAGAAATCACAATTTGGCGCTACACATTTCAATGAATTGTAAGGAAGACGTTATGTCCAATGTGTTGGTTGACACTGGTTCATCTTTGAATGTGCTTCCGAAATCAACTTTGTCGAGACTTTCTTACCAAGGCGCCCCAATGAGATATCGTGGCATAATTGTTAAAGCGTTCGATCGTTCTCAAAAAACTGTCATTGGTGAAGTGGACCTTCTAGAGAAGATAGGTCCGAGTGATTTCCAGATAACCTTCCAGGTAATGGATATCCACCCAGCCTACAGACGTCTACTCTACACCAAAATCTAAAATTTGTGAAGAACGGCAAGCTTGTCGTTGTTGGTGGAGAAAAGGCACTATTGACAAGCCATTTGTCATCTTTCTCCCATGTTGAAGCTGAGGAGGAGGTCGGAACGCCGTTCCAAGCCTTGTCTATTGTTGTTGAGAAGAAAACTAGGGCACCCATGTCTTCTTTAGAAGATGCACAAAAGGCTATTGAGGCTGGCAGCATTGATCAGTGGGGTCGTATGATAGAGATTGTTGAGAACAAGAATAAGGCTGGATTGGGATTTCAACCAGGGCCGCTCAACGTCAGAATTGAAGTTATGCAACCAAGTCTCCGCAATGGAGGGTTCATTCATGGGAATGATCAACACTCTGCTGCTGTGATTGAAGACAGTGATAATGAAGACAAAGCTTGCGCCAACTTTGTGACACCTGGCCAGACTTGCAACAATTGGGTTGCTGTTGATGTCTCTACTGTTATTCATTGCTCTGAGTAATTTGTTTTTTCATTTTTTAAGAAAAATCCTTCTCATATGCCTAAGGGAGAAGTGAACATTGTTGGACATTTATATTATCATCAATAAAACACAATTTTATTCATCCACATCTATGATGTTTTATTTTTACTTTTTTCTTTTCTGAAAATGGTAATCACAAAAAAAAACATAAATAATAATAATCTTCCACCTGCAAATATTTGATCACAATTCACTTCTCTAAAATCAAAATATCAAATTATTATGCAGGTTATTTCTCAAACCCATTGAATATAATGATCCTACTCCCTCTCCAAACTTTGATTTCGCTATGTTTGAAGTTGAGGAAGAGACTGATGATGAAGAAGTATCTGATGAATTATCTCGTTTACTTGAGCACGAGGAAAAAGTCATTCAGCCATTTTAAGAGAAAATTGAACTAGTCAACTTGGATTCCGAGGATGATGTGAAGGAAGTCAAGATTGGGTCTCAACTATGTCCAGACGCTAAGAAGGGGTTGATTGATCTTCTTCGAGAATATTCAGATGTGTTTTCCTGGTCCTATTAAGACATGCCTGGGTTGGATTCTGAGATTGTGGAACATAAATGTCGTTGAAGCCAGAATTCCCGCCAGTCAAGCAGAAGTTGAGAAGGCCTCATCCTGATATGGCAGTAAATATCAAAGAGGAAGTGCAGAAGATGATTGATGTTGGTTTCCTTATTACCTCCAAGTATCCGTAGTGGGTGGCCAATATTGTGCCTGTTTCTAAGAAAGATGGAAAAGTCCGCACATTGACATGTGCGTAGACAATACAGCTAAATTCAAAGTCTTTTCGTTTATGGACGGATTTTCCGGTTATAATCAAATCAAGATGGATCCTAAAGATACAGAGAAAACCACATTCATTACACCCTAGGGAACATTTTGTTATAGAGTGATGGCTTTCGGTTTAAAGAATGATGGTGCAACATACCATAGAGCTATGACCATTCTTTTTCATGATATGATGCATAAAGAGATTGAAGTTTATGTTGATGATATGATTTCCAAATCAAGTGATGAAGAAGAACATGTTGAGCATTTGTTGAAGTTATTAGAGCGTTTGAGGAAGTAAAAACTCCGCTTGAATCCCAATAAATGTGCGTTTGGTGTTTGTTCTGGTAAGTTGTTGGGCTTTATTTTCAGCGAGAAAGGTATTGAAGTTGACCTTGCCAAGGTCAAAGCAATACAAGAGATGCCTGCACCCAAAATTGAGAAGCAAGTCAGAGGTTTTCTCGGCCGCTTGAACTATATCTCAAGATTCATATCGCACATGACTGCCATATGTGCACCTATATTCAAGCTTCTTTGGAAATATAAGTCTTATGATTAGACCAAACATTTCCATAAAGCTTTTGATAGTATCAAAGAGTATCTACTTGAGCCTCTGATTTTGATTTCGCCTGTTGAAGGAAGACCGTTAATCATGTATTTGGATGTGCTTGATGAGAGTATGAGCTTTGTGCTTGGTCAGCAACATGAATATGGAAAGAAAGAGTATGCAATTTACTACCTCACTAAAAAATTCACCGACTGTGAGACTCGGTATTCCATGCTTGAAAAGACTTGTTGCGCATTGGCTTGGGCTGCTAAGCGTCTGCGCTAGTATATGTTAAATCATACTACTTGGTTGATATCTAAAATGGATACAATCAAGTATATTTTTGAGAAGCCTGCTTTAACTGGGAGGATTGCCCGTAGGCAGATGTTGTTATATGAGTATGATATTAAATACTGATCTCAGAAAATTCTTAAGGGTAGTGTCTTGGCTGACCATTTGGCTAACCAACCAATTGAAGATTACCAGTTAGTGCAATATGATTTTCCTGGCGAAGAGGTTTTGTACCTGAAGATGAAAGATTATGATGAACCATTACTTGAAGAAGGGCCAGAACCTGGTTCCCGTTGGGGCATGGTATTTGATGGAGCTATTAATACATATGGTAATGGCATTGGGGTAGTGATTATTACTCCTCAAGGCACTTATTTTCCGTTTACAACTAGATTGACTTTCAAATGTACAAACAATATGGTTGAGTATGAATCTTGCATTACGGGGCTTGAAGAGGCCATTGATCTTAGAATCAAGTATCTCGACGTTTATGGAGATTCAGCTTTGGTTGTGAATCAAATCAAAGGTGAACGGGAGACAAATCAACCCGGTTTGATACCATATAGAGACTATGCGAGGAGTATTTCAACTTTATTTACAAAGGTTGAGTTCCATCATATCCCTCGAGATGAAAATCAGATGGCAGATGCTCTTGCAATGTTGGCTTCAATAATTATGGTGAAATTTCGGAATGAAGTTCCCAATTTGACTGTGATGCATCTTGATAGGCCAAATCATGTATTTGTTGTTGAAGAAGTCAAAGATGAAACGCCATGGTATTTTGATGTTAAGTGTTTCTTCCAAAGTCATATTTACCCGCCTGGGGAATCTTTGAAAGATAAGAAAACTTTGAGGAGATTAGCGGGCAACTTTTACTTGAATGGTGATGGGCTTTACAAGAGAAATTTCGATATAGTTCTACTCAGATGCATGGATAGACACGAAGTGGACCTATTGATGACTGAAGTCCATGAAGGTTCCTTTGGTACTCATTCCAATGGACATGCTATGGCAAAGAAGATGATAAGAGCAGGTTATTATTGGCTGACAATGGAATCTGACTGATGCAAGTTTGTGAAGAAATTCCATAAGTGTCAAATACATGCAGATAAGATTCATGTTACTCCAACACTGTTGAATGTCATTTCCTCTCCATGGCCCTTCTCCATGTGAGGAATTGATATGATTGGTGTGATTGAGCCCAAAGCATCAAACAAACATCGTTTCATTTTGGTGGCTATTGATTACTTCACAAAGTGGGTTGAAGTGGCATTGTATGCAAATGTAACTGTAGCAGGGTATTCGTTACCATTAGAGATATTGACTAAATCCAAGGTAAATCATACAAGTCGAGTCGCCACCGCACTTCTATTTATCCAAAGGAATGGTTAGAAAGCGAACAAAAACCTAAAAATTTTATCGAATCAAAAACTAGTAAAAATGTCAGAAATCTGGGTAAGGGGGTTGGTTATGCAATGGGAAGGTGTTAGGCACCCAAAGCATCTTAGGTACTCCTAGGGAGCCCTTTTCACATTTGTTGCAAAGGTTGTTTTTTTTTTTTGAAAATTTATTTGTGCAAACATGATTGAAGGGATGAGAAAAGCGTGTATGTTTATCTAATGTACTACTTACTAAAAGAAGGGTCAAAAGAAAATGACTAGCACGGACGTCGCATCCACTGCATACGTATCTCATCTGAATCTGAGAATCAGAGTCTTCGTAGCTCAGCTACCTATGGGTTAAAGAGGAGTGTGCTCCCTAAGACATCGCGTCTTATGCCTACGTATCTCATCTGGGATGAAAATCAGAGCAAGACGTAGTTCGACCGCCTATGGGGTAAGGGTTGTGTTTTGGGGTGAACGACGTTACTACGCAATCTACCGGATGCTCAACCTTTGGAGACTTACTCGCCTGTAGTAGAAGGAGATAACGTGTTCTTAGGAGAAGAAAAATCAATGAGTTTGGGGTGTTTAGGGATGCTCATGCAAAAAGGCAGTCCTAGATGAAGGAACCGCGCTACTTTAAATGATATGCCACGAGAGGCTATACGAAACCTAAGTAAACGGTAACATGCGGGAAAAGTAAAGGGATCGAGAGATCTACCGTACAGATAAAGATCTGAAGTAATAGCAATTAGATAAATAAGAAACCCAAAGACTCTTCCAAGCTAAACACCATCAAAGAAAGCGAGTCAGTACAGGTAATCGGAATAGACCTCCAGGTGGTACCCCACAAATAAAGTGGAACACCAAGCAAGCTATCCCTACAAGAGTATGTGAGCCCTCACAAAAACTCAACAAACAGGTTAGAGTAATATGAAGGAATTAGGAGAAAACAATGCCATAACAAACACAAAATAGGTTAGAGCAAACAGGATAGGGTAATCAAGAGTTGCCCCCAAATCAAAATGTAACCACATGAATCATGCCATTAAAATTCACAAAAGCTCACAAAAAGCAACCAAGGGAAGGAGGCCTAAACCTCTTATCAAACACATGCATCAAAAGGGTATCAAATTCACCCATAATACCTCATACATTCAGAGCATTCAAATTAAAAGCATAAAGTAATGGGAATAAGGCAAACCTGACTGGAGAGATCGAATGAAATTGAATTGCCTGGTTGGGTTTGCAAAGCAATCTGAGGGTTTATATGAGAGGGAATTGGTTCTTTGCCGATGAGTTCCCTTCAGTCTCTGGAGGTTGCTCTGAACTCTGTTAGCTCTTCTCTCACTATCTTTTTCCCTGCCAGGGTAATAGGAATAGAATGCCTTTTGTTTCACTGAAACTCTAAATTTATAACCTGATTTTTGTGGACCTGTGGGCTCAAATGAGAGAGGCCCAAGTCCACAAAGTACTTTTGGATGATACTTTTGGACTGATCATCTAAATAGAACCCACAAAGTGTCTTGGATGATACTCAAGCTTCAAACAAAAGATGTTAGTGACACATTTTAGTGCTTTTGGTTAGTAAACAAAAGTAAGAGAAACAATGATGGATAATTCAAGCATGCTTGGTGATCTCAAACCAATCACAAGGAGTCCCACCCCAAGGCAAAGGGAACCAAGATGCTAAAGATCCTTGAGGCAATGCAAATGCAATGCTATGATGCCATGAGGGATCTTAGGGTCAAAATCGGGGTCTTACAGATGCCCCTATTTAAGGTCATTCAAGCCGGAGAAGTGAAGGTTAAAATCTTCGTCTCGACGGGGTAGAATGGGCTTAAATAATAACAAAGAGACGAACTTTGGTCCCTAAGAGACCTCATGATGCAAATGTAGGTATGAAAAATGGTAGCACTCTGTGGAGATATGTGTCCACAAAAGCAAAGAAATCAGAAGCCACTGATAATCCATATTAGCAATTCACTCCATGGGACCAAGACCCTGGGGACTCTCCTGGGGATAGAAAAGGGATAAAAATGCGCGAGCAGGTCACGATTCAAAGCGTGGGGAACAAAATTCCAAAGGGAAAAGATCCAATGGAAAGACTCGAGTTGACTCGAAGATGCATGTATTGGGGAATATGCCAATACAGCAAAAAACTATCCACAGCGGATACTTCGGATAAAATCCGGATGAAAACAATCCACTAAGGGACTTCGCTGGGGATGTCCACAAGGACACTCCTGGGGAAGCAGCGGGACGAGGTACTACCGGTTACTGGGTAATAAGCTCAAGGAGACATGTGATCTGAACGCCAGGTATGAGGGTGAGAGATACAACATGCTTAGGAAGAGACGAATATCCAAGACCGGCATAAGGGTGAGAGATATCAAAACTTCAAAACGTCTGAGGAAAACCTAAAAGGTATACTTCAACTTAGGGATTCTGACTCCACAGGGGACAAAAAGTCATAATAGGGAGCAGAGAGGAAGGAACACCAGGGATACCGGTTACTGGGCATATAATAGGTGACCAACCAATGTGTGAATTGGGGAATATTCCCAAAACACTCATCATCCAAAAGAGGGCTAAAAGCAAACTCGATTACAGGATGGATATTCGACTCCACAAAGGGGATACGAATCTTACTCAACTGGGGAAGAACAAAAGGCTTCAGACCCGAGAGTGCATGAGATATACTATCTATTACCGTCAGAACGTAGATAATATACTCGCATGGACGATTATCCACAACCGGTTACTGGGTTAATAAAGGATAAATCGACCGAAAAGAAAAGGCATCGGGATACCCAAACTAGGTATATAATGATGACCAATTCAGGGGAGAAACAACCGTTACCAACAAAAACAAGGTAGACGAGAGATGACCCGCTGGGGATAAATTGCGTAATCAGGGCAATTATCCAAGCAGATGAGGGGATATCATCACCGAATATTGGATGAAGATAACTGTCACCAATTAAAGATGAGCAAAAATAGTTACTCTACAAAAAGGGAAGAAATAGGGTTTACAACTACCGGTATGAGGGTAGAGAAACACAAACTCCGCTGGGGATAATAATTACTAATTATTGAGAAATTATTCATTTACCATGGGGAAACAGGAAAAGAGTCTCAAGAGACCGATCTAGGATCAAACTAGATAGGCACACCAAATCAAGACTTGTCCCGGTGAGGATATAACTCAATGGGGAAAACTATCCCAATATATGTGTCGGGAAGGAAAAAAAACAATCGACATCCACGAGGATATAACCCGGTGGAGAATATGGAAGAAAGGATAGACGCTTTCTGCTTATGGAGTTGACTCTATATGGAGAGATCAGACACACACATCTGCTCGGGGAAGTATATCACCAAATAGCAGGAGACAGCAAACAACGATATATGGCAAAGAATGCAACATGAATATCTGAATGTTATAATTATGCATGAATATGCGTGGTTTATGTATGATGTATGTTGACAAACAGACATATCTAACACAACCAGGTCCAGGAATCAACCACCCGGTACTACATCTCAAGAGAGAAAGCCAAGTTCACCGGGGAGTATCTAATCTGCTGGGGATCAGAGATACCAAGAAGCAAAGAACTCTGCAAGGGATGAATCATCAATCATTCCAGCTGGGGACTAGAGTTATCATAGACAAGGTCCACCACACCAACAACTCTACTGGGGAATTTATCCGAGGAGATAAAGGATTTATCGGGATCAACCATCAAATACCGCTCTTGCCCAAAGAGGGTCCAAGCTGCTGAGGACGAAAGATTGCTACTCTGCTGAAGGGAATAGAGGTGACTCTTAACAAGAAATCCACTTGGTAGGATAAACCATAAAAGGTTCCGGAGGGAGGAGATACAGTCATGCCAGGAATATGGGCAAAAATCTTAACTTGTTGGGGATCGTACCACCCTTGGGAGAGCACTGAGGATCTCCTAAGTATCTTTTCATCATTGTGAATGTTCACTTTGTTTAAAAACAAATTATAAAAAATTTGATCGTTTAAAACAATGATATTTTCTTAATCAAAACATGCAAAACATTTGCTGAATAGAAACAGATAAGAGTGCCAATAATTGGATAAAAGGCTCAAATTTATTTGATAGAATGGTAGTCTGTGAATGGCAAGACTCCATAGATCTTTACAAATTTGAAATTGGTGATATATATTGGAAAAGGGCTACATTGAACATAATGACCATTTCTCCACCAATTCTGAATCCGATGTATTTGAAGCTTTGGCTGATAATGAGCAAGGATTTCTAACGGATGACAGTTGTAGAACAAAGTCTTGTCAGGATGCAGTTACTTTCCAAATCCCTAATTTTTGCCTAGATTGCCCCAGGATGAGGTACTCAATCTAGTGGGATACATATATCATTATTATATATTTTTTGTGTCATTAAATTTTTCCTGGATCGCCCTTTCGGGTTTTCAATCCACCGAGACGCTCATTTTTGCCTAAGCCGCCCTTTCGGGTTTTCAACTTAGCGAGCTATTTAGTTTTTATTTTTTTTAGGCGAAGTATTTCTTGACTGCATCTGAATTCACAGGACGAGTGAAATCCTCCCCATCCATAGTTGTAAGTATCAAAGCACCGCCTGAAAAGACTCTCTTAACAACATACGGACCCTCATAGTTCGGAGTCCACTTGCCCCTGGAATCGGGCGCGAAAGACAAGACTTTCTTGAGCACAAGGTCACCTTCTCGGAACACACGAGGCTTGACCTTCTTATCAAAAGCCTTCTTCATCCTTTGCTGATATAACTGACCGTGGCACATGGCAGTCAATCTCTTTTCTTCTATCAAGTTCAGCTGGTCATAACGACCCTGAACCCATTTAGCATAAGTCAACTTGGCCTCCATCAAGACTCTCATTGATGGGATCTCCACCTCTATTGGGAGTACCGCCTCCATGCCATAAACAAGAGAGAAAGGGGTTGCCCCTGTTGAAGTGCGGACAGATGTACGATAGCCATGCAAAGCGAATGGCAACATCTCATGCCAATCTTTGTACGTAACAACCATCTTCTGGATAATTTTCTTGATATTCTTGTTAGCAGCTTTAATAGCCCCATTCATCTTGGGTCTGTAAGGAGAAGAATTATGATGTAGAATCTTGAACTCACTACACAACTCTTTCATCATCTTGTTATTCAAGTTAGATCCATTATCAGTAATGATCTTATCTGGCACACCATATCGGCATATGAGTTGATTCTTAATAAACTTCACGACCACCTGCCTGGTCACATTTGCATACGACGCCGCTTCAACCCACTTGGTGAAGTAATCAATTGCTACGAGAATAAATCTGTGTCCATTGGACGCTTTCGGCTCTATCATGCCAATCATGTCAATTCCCCACATGGAGAAAGGCCATGGTGATGAGATCACATTCAAAAGTGTCGGGGGAATATGAATCTTATCAGCATAAATCTGACACTTGTGGCATTTCTTCACAAAGTTGCAGCAGTCAGACTCCATTGTCAGCCAATAGTAGCCTGCTCTCAACATCTTTCTAGCCATGGCATGTCCATTGGAATGAGTACCAAATGAACCCTCATGGACCTCAGTCATCAACAGGTCTGCTTCGTGTCTATCCACGCATCTGAGCAGAACCATGTCAAAATTTCTTTTGTAAAGCACTTCGCCATTGAGGTAGCAACTGCCTGACAATCTCCTCAAAGTCTTCCTATCTTTTACAAATGCCCCAGGCGGGTAAATTTGGGTCTGAAGGAAACACTTGATATCATAATACCACGGCTTATCATTTTTTACTTCTTCTACTGCAAATACATGAGCTGGTATGTCCAAGCGCAATACGGTGATATTGGGGACTTCATTCCATAATTTAACCAGAATCATTGAAGCAAGCATAGCAAGAGCATCTGCCATCCGATTCTCATCTCGAGAAATATGATGGAAGTCAACCTCAGTAAAGAACGTTGAAATCCTCCTCGCATAATCTCTGTATGGAATGAGGCCAGGCTGATTCATTTCCCATTCACCCTTAATCTGATTAACAACGAGGGCCGAATCACCATATACATCAAGATGCTTGATCCTTAGATCAATACATTCCTCCAATCCCATAATACAGGCCTCATACTCAGCCATATTACTCGTGCATTTGAAAGTTAGCCTTGCTGTAAAAGGAATATGCGCGCCTTGAGGAGTAATAATCACGGCCCCAATACCATTTCCATACTGATTTACAGCGCCATCAAACACCATACTCTATCTGGAACCAGGCTCTGGCCCTTCATCAAGTGTAGGCTCATCGCAATCTTTCACTTTCAAATACAGAATTTCCTCATCCGGGTAGTCATATTGAACTGACTGATAATCTTCAATAGGCTGATGTGCCAAATGGTCAGCCAAGATACTACCTTTAATAGCCTTCTGAGCTCGATACTCAATATCATACTCAGATAACAACATCTGCCAACGGGCAGTTCTCCCTGTTAAAGCAGGCTTCTCGAAGATGTACTTGATTGGATCCATTCTGGATATCAACCAAGTCGTATGATTTATCATATACTAGCGTAAGCGCTTAGCAGCCCAAGCCAAAGCACAACATGTTTTCTCAAGCATTGAGTATTGAGACTCACAATCAGTGAACTTCTTACTCAGGTAGTAAATAGCATACTCCTTCTTCCCTGATTCGTCTTGCTGACTAAGGACACAACCCATCGAGTCTTCAAGAACAGTCAGATACATGATCAATAGTCTTCCCTCTACAGGCGGAGACAGAATCGGAGGCTCAGACAAATATTCTTTAATACTGTCGAAAGCTTTCTGGCAATCCTCGGTCCAATCATGGGACTGATCTTTCCGGAGGAGCTTGAATATAGGCGCACATGTGGCAGTCATGTGGGATATGAATCTGGAGATATAATTCAAGCGGCCAAGAAAACCGCGGACTTGCTTCTCAGTTTTGGGCGCAGGCATCTCTTGTATTGCTTTGACCTTTGCAGGATCAACCTCAATACCTCTTTCACTAACAATGAAGCCCAATAACTTGCCAGAACGGACTCCAAATGTACACTTGTTGGGATTCAGACGAAGCTTATATTTCCTCAAACGCTGGAAAAGCTTCAACAAATGCTCTACATGGTCAACTTCCGTTCTTGACTTAGAAATCATATCGTCAACATATACCTCAATCTCCTTGTGCATCATATCATGAAAGAAGGTGGTCATAGCTCGTTGATACGTGGCTCCGGCGTTCTTCAAACCGAAGGGCATCACTCGATAACAGAATGTTCCCTAAGGTGTGATGAATGTTGTCTTCTCCATATCCTCGGGTGCCATCTTAATCTGATTATATCCGAAAAATCCGTCCATAAACGAGAAGACATTGAATTTAGTTGTATTGTCTACCAACATATCAATATGTGGTAGAGGGAAATCATCTTTCGGACTAGCCTTATTCAAGTCTCTATAGTCCAAACACATCCGGACTTTTCCATATTTCTTAGGCACGGGCACAATATTGGCCACCCATTGAGGATATATAGAAGTCACCAGGAACCCCGCATCAATTTGCTTCTGAACTTCCTCTTTGATCTTCACTTCCATATCAGGATGAGTTCTTCTGAGCTTCTGCTTTACAAGCATGCACTCAAGCTTTAGAGGTAGGAAATGTTGCACAATATCAGTATCTAGACCAGGCATGTCTTCATACGACCAAGCAAAGACGTCGACATATTCTCGTAGCAACTTAATCAACCCCTTCTTAACAGATTCTTCCAGAAGTGCCCCAATCTTTACCTCTCGCACACAATCTTCAGACCCCAAGTTGACTGTTTCCAGATTCTCAAGATGCGGCTGAATGATCTTCTCTTCATGCTCAAGTAGCCGGGTGATCTCATCATGAATCTCTTCAACATCATCTTCCTCTGCCTCAAATACAGGGAATTCAAAATTGGGAGATGGTGTTGGGTCATTATGTTCAATGGGTTTAGAAATCAACCTGCATTATGATTTTGGATATGAAAAGATTTAGAATTCAAACAAGGCAAATCATTATGCAGATGAAAAGATTGATTTTATTCCATTTTGAGGTTTTATGTGATCACCAATTTCATGCAAAAGCGAAAAGGGAAAATGAATGGAAAAACAACATTCAACATGAATTTATTGAATGAAAATATCATTGTATTTATGCGCCATCAATGTCATCACTCCTCCTTTTGGCATGGGAGAAGGGTTTTTAAACAAAGTGATCATTACGTTGACTTATGGACAACTGTTGGAATATCCACAACGACCCAATTGTTGCAGACCCCTCCAGGGATGATGAAATTGCCAGAATCCTTTGTATCTTCTTCTAAAACGGTAGCAGCCTCCTCATCTAGACTAGTGTGGATGAAACCTCCACTCTTGAATAACCCTTGCTTGTTGAAAGTACCAGAAGAAAAACCTATGCCAGCCTGGGACTCGTTGTCTTCTAACTCAATCATTTTTCCTAAACCAGTGGTTGCACCACGCTCAATGGCCAACTTTTTATCTTTGTAGGAAGCAAATGAAGGAGTTCCCTTCTCAATAGGCTCAGCAATAGATAAAGCTTGAAAAGGAGTTCCAACTTCAACCTCAGCATCTATATAAGAGAAGGAAGACAAATGGCTAACTAGGAGAGCCCTTTCTCCCCCTACCACCACCAGTTTCTTGTTTTTCACGAATTTCAATTTCTGGTGTAGGGTGGACGTCACGGCGCCTGCCTCGTGAATCCATGGTCTTCAAATATTGGCTTTAGTGTAGTACCGGTGAGTCAGCTTGTCTTCAAAATAAATGAAGGACACAGAGTTAGACCACAGGGCAAGGGACCGGAAACAAAACCTGCTTATGCATATGATGCATGCAATGTTTGTGCATATGATTTGTTTTTTATTTCAAAGGAACTTTAGAGTTTTATTTGCAAATTCTGGAAATATTAAGCATTTTATCACATATGAAAATATCTCATCAAATAATATCAGGGAAAAGAAGTGCAGTATCGTCAATCATATACAAGAGAAAAGGAAAATAATCGTCTTATGGATCCCTAGAAACAATCATCTAAAGCTCGGGACACAGGAAGATAAGATGCGCGAAGCCTCTTCACCTCCCTCTCGTAGGTTGCCTCCATATCGGCCTTCTCTTTGGCAAGTCGATCATACCTCCTCTTCCACAACTTAGAAGACTGAGGAAGTAAAGAAGTCCATACATCATCAGGGTCATCAATAACCTGATGCTCAAGAAACTCAATCAACGCATCCTTCTCCTTAATCTGCTGAAGCAACTCTTCACGTTCACGGATCCAGGCACGTGAACGGTCTTCGTCTCTCAACTCCTCTACTCCTTGATTAGGGAGGGTTGAAGGCCCAGCCATAATCATAGGTGTAGGTCTCGGATACTCGTAAGGCATGAGATACTCAGACGCCCTATTCCTAACCCAAACAGTGTAAGGCTCCAAAGCGATGCAATTCTTAGGACCTAGCTCTTTCCTTCCTTTCCTATGAATCTTGCGCCAAGCGCGGACCATGCTAGCTTTCAAGCCTTGGGGATCTTTACCATCCTGAAAGAATACACCCTCTAACAGAATGTTATTGGGTTTATCCTTTAAGGGGAACCCAAGCTGCCAACGTGCCAAAACAGGATTGTAGTTAATCCCACCACATGTACCAAGAAGAGGTACATTGGAGAAGTCTCGCACACCATCATACACATGGTTATACTAAGAGATATCATCATTAGTGAGAGACATAAGTCTCGTGGACCACCGTAGACATTCCTTGTTCTCCTTGAAAGCGACCGTCTGAGGTAAGTGAGAAATAAACCGCTTATACAACAGAGGCAAACAACACACAATGACGCCACCACCCTTTGCATTCCTCATATGCAAAGAGAAGTAGGTATCGCCTAACAGAGTCGGAACGAGATTAAGAGTAGAGAAGATCCTAATAGCGTTCACATCCACAAACTTGTCGATGTTGGGGAATAATACTAGCCCATAGATGAGAAGTACAAGTATGGCCTCAAAGGCGTCCTCACTCGTGGCCTTCCCATATATAGTAGCTTGAGCAATGAGGAACTCAGAAGGGAGACCTTGAATTCCACCTTTGGTAGTCATATGAGCACCAACCAGAGATTCATCTATGTGTAACATGTCAACTATCTCTTGAGAAGTAGGAATACTCTCCAAGCCACTGAACGGCAACTGGTCTAGAATAGGTATACCCATAAGGTAAGCATACTCCTCAAGGGTAGGCAAAAGTTGGAAATCCGGAAACGTGAAGCAACGGTACAAGGGATCATAAAACTGCACCAATACACTCATCAATCCTTCATCCACCTGAGTAGTCAGAAGAGGAAGAAGCTTCCCAAAACGAGCCTTGAAACCCAAAGGATCTAATACATAGGATGTCAGATTCCTTAACTCTTTCAAATCTGGTTGCCTGAAGTTGTACTTCTTCGTATTCCTTCTTTGTCTTTCCATGTCTGAAAATTTTGCAAATAAACCCCTTAAGTTCCTTGAAAATTTTCTTATTTATTGATGATATGGATGCAAATGGGTGCATGAATGCATGAATGCAACAATCACACTCAAGGATCAAGCAAATCACACCAAACAAAGGTCATGGGATGGATCATGTTATCCTTAATATCAATCATCCATTTTGGTGGATTATGGTTTACACCTTATCAACACCCATGTTCCATTGATATTAAGGATTCATGAACGGACCAACCATGAATAAAGGGTTTGTTGTAAGTCACGAGCATGGAGTTAGGTTAAGAACCACCCAAAAGGGAGTGTACTAGGGTTTAAACCTGCCAAACATGTTCTACAATAGGTTCCCATAGTCATCATCTCATCTTTCAGATATTATTGGAGAAACGACTACTCGTATTCCGAAAATATTCTCAAGAGAGACTCTTATGAGTGTAGTATCGCGTAACAATCCTATCAAATCTTACACTTGAACGACTTTCGCACTACATCCTAAGAATAGGCCAAGATGGGCTTGGTAAACTAAGGTCCTTGGCTTCTAAGGTCTATATTGGAAAGAGTAATGTCTAACCACAACTTACTTGCGTGACATTATTGATCCCAACATAACCTCCACCAAGTGAATGGACTTGCAAGTCAACTTGCTAAGGAATAACTCCACACAAGTCAACAAGACTACGCCATTCTCCTATCCTAAGTGCACTCGAGTCCGGGTATAGAACTCATCTCACAAAGATCACCAAGCATACAAGGAATTAATATTCAAACAATTCAATCATTACATACAATACAGTAATCCCAAATTGCACAAAAATATATCACAAAAAAACTAAAAAATAAATATACAATACAATACAACAAATATGAAAAGTAGGCAAAACCCACTAGGATTTATCATTCCCCAGCAGAGTCGCCACTTTTCTGTAGCGGGGTATTCATTACCATTAGAGATATTGACTAAATCCAAGATAAATCATACAAGTCGAGTCGCCACCGCACTTCTATTTATCCAAAGGAATGGTTAGAAAGCGAACAAAAACCTAAAAGTTTTATCGAATCAAAAACTAGTAAAAATGTCAGAGATCTGGGTAAGGGGGTTGGTTATGCAACGGGAAGGTGTTAGGCACCCAAAGCATCCTAGGTACTCCTAGGGAGCCCTTTTCACATTTGTTGCAAAGGGTGTTGTTTTTTTTTGTTGAAAATTTATTTGTGCAAACATGATTGAAGGGATGAGAAAAGCGTGTATGTTTATCTAATGTACTACTTACTAAAACAAGGGTCAAAAGAAAATGACTCGCACGGACGTCGCATCCACTGCATACGTATCTCATCTGAATCTGAGAATCAGAGTCTTCGTAGCTCGGCTACCTATGGGTTAAAGAGGAGTGTGCTCGCTAAGACATCACGTCTTATGCCTACGTATCTCATCTGGGATGAAAATCAGAGCAAAACATAGTTCGACCACCTATGGGGTAAGGGTTGTGTTTTGGGGTGAACGACGTTACTACGCAATCTACCGGATGCTCGACCTTTGGAGACTTACTCGCCTGTATTAGAAGGAGATAACGTGTTCTTAGGAGAAGAAAAATCAATGAGTTTGGGGTGGTTAGGGATGCTCATGCAAAAAGGCAGTCCTAGATAAAGGAACCGCACTACCTTACATGACATGCCACGAGAGGCTATACGAAACCTAAGAAATCGATAACATGTGGGAAAAGTAAAGAGATCGAGAGATCTACCGTACGGATAAAGATCCGAAGTAACAGCAATTAGATAAATAAGAAACCCAAAGACTCTTCCAAGCTAAACACCATCAAAGAAAGTGAGTCAGTACAGGTAATCGGAATAGACCTCCAGGTGGTACCCCACAAATAAAGTGGAACACCAAGCAAGCTATCCCTGCAAGAGTATGTGAGCCCTCACAAAAACTCAACAAACAGGTTAGAGTAATATGACGGAATTAGGAGAAAACAATGCCATAATAAACACAAAACAGGTTAGAGCAAACAGGATAGGATAATCAAGAGTTGCCCCCAAATCAAAATCTAACCACATGAATCATGCCATTAAAATTCACAAAAAGCAACCAAAGGTAGGAGGCCTAAACCTCTTGTCAAACACATGCATCAAAAGGGTATCAAATTCACCCATAATACCTCATACATTCAGAGCATTCAAATTAAAAGCATAAAGTAATGGGAATAAGGCAAACCTGA
Organism: Lathyrus oleraceus; assembly: GCF_024323335.1. Taxonomy (NCBI): domain Eukaryota; kingdom Viridiplantae; phylum Streptophyta; class Magnoliopsida; order Fabales; family Fabaceae; genus Lathyrus; species Lathyrus oleraceus. The sequence continues at coordinate 448,905,379 of NC_066585.1, read as the reverse complement.
CTGGAGAGGTCGAATGAAATAGAATTGCCCGGTTGGGTTTGCAAAGCAATCTGAGGGTTTATATGAGAGGGAATTGGTTCTTTGCCGATGAGTTCCCTTCAATCTCTGGAGGTTGCTCTGAACTCTGTTAGCTCTTCTCTCACTATCTTTTTCCCTGTCAGGGTAATAGGAATAGAATGCCTTTTGTTTCACTGAAACTCTGAATTTATAACCTGATTTTTGTGGACCTGTGGGCTCAAATGAGAGAGGCCCAAGTCCACAAAGTACTTTTGGATGATACTTTTGGACTGATCATCTAAATAGAACCCACAAAGTGTGTTGGATGATACTCAAGCTTCAAACAAAAGATGTTAGTGACACATTTTAGTGCTTTTGGTTAGTAAACAAAAGTAAGAGAAAGAATGATGTATAATTCAAGCATGCTTGGTGATCTCAAACCAATCACAAGGAGTCCCACCCAAAGGCAAAGGGAACCAAGATGCTAAAGATCCTTGAGGCAATGCAAATGCAATGTTATGATGCCATGAGGGATCTTAGGGTCAAAATTGGGGTCTTACAGTAACCAAGCAAGTTGTGAGGTTTATCAAGAATCAGATTATATGCCTTTATGGTGTGCCGAGTTAAATCATTACTGATAATGGATCTAACTTGAACAATAATATGGTGGAAGCTCTTTGCAAAGACTTCAAGATTGCACATCATAATTCTTATCCCTACAGACCTAAGATAAATAGGGTTGTTGAAGCTATGAATAAAACATCAAAAAGAACATTTAGAAGATGGTTGTGACATACAAAGATTGGCATGGGATGCTCCCATTCGCTTTGCATGGGTACCGTACATCCGTCCGCACTTCAACAGGGGCAACCCCTTTCTCTCTCGTTTATGGCATGGAAGTTGTGCTCCCAGTAGAGGTTGAGATCCCATCATTGCATGTGCTAATGGAAGACAAGTTGGTAGAAGCTGAATGGTGCCAAACCAGATATGATCAGTTGAATTTGAATTAAGAGAAGAGGTTAACTGCCATGTGTCATGGTCAGTTATATCAGCAAATAATGAATAAAGCTTTTGATAAGAAGGTCAGGCCTCGAGTGTTCAGAAAAGGTGACCTCGTGCTCAAAAAGATTTTATCTTTCAAACCTGAAGGCCCATATGTTGTTAAGAGAGCCTTTTCAGGCGGTGCTTTGATTCTTACAATTATGGATGGTGAATAGTTCACTCATTCTATGAATGCCAATGCAGTCAAGAAATACTTCGCCTAAAAAAAAGAGCAGCTCGCTAATTTGAAAACCTGAAAGGGCGGCTTAGGGAAAAATAAGTGTCTCGGTGGATTGAAAACTTGAAAGGGCGATCTAGGCAAAAATTAGAGACATAAAATAGAAAACTATCCCGGTAGATTGAGTACCCCACCTTGGGGCAATCTAGGCAAAAATTAGAGACATAAAATAGAAAACTATCCCAGTAGATTAAGTACCCCCACCTTGGGGCAATCTAGGCAAAAATTAGGGATTATGGCAAGCAACTACATTCGGTTGATCCTAGTCATGGAGATAGTTTTGAGCAGGTCATCTGGTTCTGATACATTATTCTCAACCGAAGCCAAGAGTGTAACAACCCAATTTTTAGTATTTAATTCTTATATTATTGTTATTATATTTTATTTTATTTATTTGGAGTGTTAATTAATTAATTGGTTGTTAGGTAGTATAATAATTGATTATATTAATTAATTTGGTGTGTTAATTAATTATTTAGTTGATATGAGATCTAATTGAATAATTGATTATATTAATTAACTTGGTGGATATATTGTGTTAGTTTAATTTAATTGAACTAATTAAAGATATTTTAATATTAGGTCTTAGTGGGCCTAATAATTAAATTAGAGGTATCATTCTTTAAGCCCAAATATAATACTAGAATATAAGAGGTAGGAGAGTGAGAAGTAGGATTCATTTGATCATTTGACGGCAACAGAGAAAGAAAAGAGGTATAGTAAGGAGAAGTGGGGAAGAACAAGAGAGAAGCTAAGGTTTCCAGAAAATTGAAGAGGTAAGGGGGAAAATCCTTATTATTATGGGTTAGGATGATTAGGTCAATGGGTAGAAATATGTTTAGGTTGAAATCCCTAATTCTTATGATTTTGAAATTATTAGGTTTTGATGAGTCTTCGTGATTTGTGGTGATTTAATTGTGTTAAATCTGTAAATTAACTTTATACACTTAGAGTATTGTATGAGTTATAATTTTCTGAGCGTTTGGCTTTTTACGGAATCGAAATCGGAGGTCCGAAAGTCCTCCATCGATGAAAAACGCAGAAAATTCTGCATTCTGTTTTGTGTTAACGCAGGAATTGCATTCTATTTTGGGTTAACCGATTAACCAAAAGTGTTAACCGGTTAACACTGTTGAAATCTGCCAGGAAGTGCAATCTATCTCGCGTTAACCGGTTACCTTAAAGCGTTAACCGGTTAACACTGTTGAAAATTGAAAAAATGAGATTTTAAAGGCTATATTCACTTTGAAATGAAATCTAAGTGTGCGTATTTGATAATTAGCCTATATTTGTGAATGATATCTTCTTATGAATGTGTATATGTACCATTGGTGGATAATTCATAGAGTTGAATTATGGTGATATGTGTAATGTTAAGATGGTAGAAATGATCTTAATTGCATATGTGTTGGTATTTGTACATTCATTCATGGCATGGTTGGCTTCATGGTGGAAGCGGTGAAACTGTGGGTTCACATGGTAATAGACGTTGATCCTTGAATGGAAATAGGCGTAGCAGACGTTGATCCTTAATTGGAAATAGACGTAGTGGCTTGGATTCTAGATATTGAATCGGAAAGCGGTGAAACTGTGGGTTCACATAGACGTTGATCCTTAATTAGAAATAGGCGTAGCAAAGGTTGATCCTTAATTGGAAATAGACGTAGTGACTTTGATCTTGTCCGGATCGGAAGCGTGACTTGGATTCTAGATATTGAATCGGAAAGCGGTGAAGCTGTCATACCCCAAAATTTGCCCATTAATATTTCAAGACATTTTTCAAGGCACTCCGACTTGTTCTGCAAGACACTGACCTCAAAGGAACAAAAGCCCAGCTCACAACAGGCCCAATCCAGAAAATGGCCCAAACTGGCCTGCTCGCTAGGCGAGCAATTCCTTCGCCTAGCGAACACTTCGTTATGACACTCGCCCCAGCGAAGCACCAGATCCAGTAAAAGCCCAAAATAGCTTGCTCGCTAGGCGAGCAACTCCTTCGCCTAGCGAAGCTTGCGAATAGCAGAATTTCTGGGCTTCATTCTGAGCCCATTAGGTCATCACAATCACTATAAATAGCCAAGTTTCAGTCATGAAAAGGGGGGAGGAAGACGGAGAGAAGGACAGACGGAAACCCTGGCACAGAAACCCTGGAGGCTACCTTAGAGAGTTCCGAATAAAGAAACCCTGAAGGCCGCTCCTCCGCTCCTCCGCTCCGAAGCTACTGCCGCCCAACTCCATCCGATACCAAAAGTGATCAGTCTCTCCAACATAGCAGCTTAGTTGCAAACAGGTTTGCGCATCACTGTTGTTTTATGCTTTTAATCGGTAATCTCTATATACATAAAGCATCATGATTGAAGTTTCGAATATGTAATTTGTTTTCACATGCGAATTTAAATATGCTTGAATATCATGAATGTTTGTCCATGCTATCCCTGTAATCAAATGCCATAAAAGTTCAGGTTTTCGGAGGTCATGCTGCTGTCAAACTCCAAACCCGTGGCCGCTCGCTAGCACATCGCTAAGCGAGCCTGTAGCGAGCATTCGCTGAGCCTTCGCTAGGCGAAGCAGAGGCGAACGGGACAGTGGCTGCTTTGTTTCTTTTCTATTCTGCCTTATGTCTATCTAACCAAGATTTATTATAATTCTGCATCATTTGGCCTGAGATTATGACTGTTGTGTTGTAGTGCAATTTTCAATTGTACTTTACTTTGATGCTCTAACTAGTGTGTTGAATTGTGCAAAGGTTTACATATTCCCGAGGAAACGGCCGGCTAGGTATCCCACTTTATGTGTGGGAGATCCTTATGGAGATTCACCCTGAATTACTCAATTGATTTTAATGTATTCATTTCATGGCGAAGATCCACCCTAATGGCTTAATTGATCTTAATGTATTGATTTTAATATGGACCTAATTACCTATTTGATTACGGTTACCTAATTAATTGTAAAACTTTGCCTTTGAATAAGTGATCTTGGACCTCTCTTTGTTACCCTACGATTACGGTATTATGGCCATGTCCCGCGAATATGGGGATACACTTAGCAAAGACCCTTCGGTTAAATCATCATAGTCCCTCGAATGTTGCCTTTGTCCCTCGATGACCCTTCGGTGTAGCCTACGGTTAAATGATGATAGTCCCTTCGAATGCTAAGGTATCCTCACAACTGTTGCCTTCGATGACCAATCAATGACCCTTCGATGACCCTTCTACAACCAAAGGATAAAACTACTTACTTCTCAATAGTAAGGACAGTTTTACCCTCATAAGGATAGGAAATGCCCGGAAAGACCTCGGATAGGTATAACTCTTAATTGCTTATTTACAATTTAAAACTACTTTTCACACCTTACACCTTTCAAAACCTCCATTAGAAAATCACCGCTTGGCATACATTCGCACTAGAATCATTGCCGAGTTATATTTTTCTAAACTATTTTCAAAACTAAACGAGATAACCACTTTGCATACATTCATTCAAGAATCATTACAAAGTTAAATTCTCCTTTTCAAAACATTCCCTACACATTTCTCAACCACTTTTTCAAACAAGAAAAACATAAATGATTGAGCAATTAAGAGCCCATGGATAACCATGGATACAAAGGGTGCTAATACCTTCCCTTTGTATAATGTACCTCCCGAACCTAAGAATCTAAATTAAGGTCTTTCCTGTTCTTTTCCACCTTTCCTTATTGGATAAAAGAAAAGTCGGTGGCGACTCTTGCTAACCGCGACATTGCGATTAAAAAACACAAAAAGTCAGTTCACCGTATGACAGAACTGGCGACTCTGCTGGGGACTTACAAAGAGAGGTCACCTTAAAAATCATTTATGTTTTAAACTGTTCCTTCTTTTGAGGGTATTTTATGCTTGAGTGAAAGATCCTACCCCCGGATCTAGTGTACCTTAGGTAAGTAACAATAGATCATCGCGACTATCCGGCGTATACTGGAATGGTTAAAATGATGGCTACGGTTAATGTGACACTTTGGATGTCCTGATGTTCCTCATGTTTACTTGAGGAAAAATTTGGCATTCGTGTGGTGTCATCAAAGCATTAACCAGACCTTTAGAACCCTAATTGACTCATCCTAGCCATTAGAAAGTAGTGAGATAATTGACTTCGGTTCCGACTGGGGTTGGTTGAGACTCAATACTACACTCTTTGAGATTGGACTTTAGGGAAGCTTTGGTCAACCACTTGGCGTTGCACTGAAGTGGACTTAAAGAAAGGTCGATGATCTGAGATCCTTCTAGAACCCGGTTACTATTCTAGGACAGGTTGAACCAACCAAACTTCAGTGGGGAGGGTACTTACCTATGGAACTCATGCAAGCCTTAAAACTTAGGAATGATGGTTGTGTGACTTGCTTGTGCTTGTTATTTACTTAACATCATAACATCATCATAACATCATGGCATTGAACTAACCATTTCGAGGACTTAGGGATTTAACTTTGCTCTATTTTGTAAAAAAAAAAAAAAAAAAAAAAAAAAAAAAAAAGAAAAGAAAAAAAAGTTTCCTTTTTGGTAGTTTATGCAAAGTTAAATTCCAAAAGTCCTTGAAAACATTTCATACATTGCATAGCATAACAGGTGTTCTAAAGGGATCAATGTTCTCACGGTTTTCCTCCAAGCAGAAAAATGGACCTCGGACAGACTGTCAAAGATCTCCATGCTCAGAATGCTCAACTCCAGGACATGATCTTGAACTTATCCAAGGGGCAGGAAGAACTGAAGGCTCTCTTGCTCGAGAAGAAAAAAGACAAGAAATCTGTGAGGCACATTAACCCGGGAAGAAGGCAGTTTACGAAGATCAACATGACTTTAGCACAAGCACTGCAGGGTATGCTAAAAGCAAATTTAATTACCCTCAGAGATCCTCCTGCAAAACCCAACACTACTTCTCCTAGTTATAATCCCAATGCCAGGTGTGCGTATGACTCCGATAGCCCCGGGCATAATACAAACGATTGTTGGTCGTTGAGGAATAAAATTCAGGATATGATCGACGCCGGAGAATTTGAATTGGATCCTCCTGAGACTCCTAAGGTCATCGCTGCCCCCCTGCCTAATCATGACAAGACTGTCAATGTTGTGGAAGATGTTGATAACGATTGTGACTGGGATAGCTGGATTTTCCCAACAATTGGTGACGGACTCAATAATTGGAAGGCTGAAGACACTATCCCGATTTCCTTTAGTCAGGAGTAATGGTTATTGCCTATTTTAGTGTTGCGACTTTTTAGTTTTTACAATTGAACTTCTTAAAGCATTGTGTCTATGCCCGGGGCACAGTAGCTAATTTTAAGGGTTTGTCATTTCATAAGCATATTTACATTCAATAAATCAATGGACCTTTTGCATTCAAATATTGCGCTCTTTATCTTTCCTATCATCTTTTAAACAAGCTATGTTTTCTTGCACACACTCACGTAACAAATTGCAGATCCATAGCCACTCTGGATCCTGTTGATAATAATTCTGCTACTGTTCATTATGACTTTGAAAATCCGATCTACCAAGCCGAGGATGGAAGCGAGGAAGATTGTGAAGTCCCTGGAGAACTTGCCCGACTACTGCAAGAAGAAAAGACTATACAGCCGCATGAGGAATTAATTGAAATTGTAAATCTGGGTACTGAAATAAACAAGAAAGAAGTCAGAGGTTTCTTGGGGCACTCCTATTACATTGCCCGATTCATTCCACACTTGACTGCTACCTGCAAACCCATCTTCAAATTACTGAGAAAAAATCAAGAGATGGTATGGAATGATGAATGCCAAGAAGCTTTTGACAAAATCAAGAAGTATCTCCAAGAACCTCCAATTCTGATACCACCAGTTGAAGAAAGACCTCTCATCATGTATTTGACCGTGTTAGAAAATTCAATGAGGTGTGTGTTGGGGCAACATGACGAGTCTGGTCGAAAAGAGCATGCCATATACTGCCTTAGCAAAAGGTACCGACTGTGAAACAAGATACTCACAGCTCGAGAAAGCTTGCTGTGCTTTGGCTTGGGCTGCTCGCCGACTAAGACAGTATATGTTGAATCATACCACTTTATTGACTTCTAAGATGGATTCTATCAAATATCTATTTGAGAAACCTGCTGTCTCCTGAAAGAGTTATCACTGACAATGGTACTAATTTGAACAACAAGATGATTACTGAACTCTGCACGCAGTTCAAAATAAAACACCATAACTCTTCTCCATACCGGCCAAAGATGAACGGCGCCATGGAGGCTGCTAATAAGAATATCAAGAAGATCATACAAAAGATGACAGTAACGTACAAAGACTGGCATGAGATGTTACCATTCGCTCTCCACGGTTATCGCACTTCAGTGCGCACTTCGACAGGGGCAACTCCGTTCTCTTTAGTCTATGGAATGGAAGCCATCTTACCAGTGGAAGTTCAGATTCCCTCTCTAGGAATCATGAAAGAGGCGGGCTTAGATGAAGATGAATGGATTCAGACTCGACTCGATCCGATAAATTTGATTGAAGAGACTCGCGGCTGTTTGTCATAGGCAGATATATCAGAAGCGCATGATCCAGGCATTTAACAAAAAGGTCAAGAGACAGGTATATCAAATTGGCGACTTGGTGATCAAGCGTATCATTCTACCGCAAGGTGATCCCAGAGGTAAATGGACTCCCACATACGAAGGGCTATTTATGGTTAAGAAGATATTCTCTGGTGGAGCCATGATACTTGCTACAATGGACGGCGAAGATTTCCCGCATCCTGTGAACGCGGACATAGTTAAAAAATACTACGCATAAAAGAGACCCGCTAGGTCGACGTATCTAGGCAAAAGTAAGGGCATCCCGGCGAACCAAAAGGGTTCGGGCAAAAATTAGGGATAAACATATAAAAACGTACACCCGGGAAGTCGAAAACCTGAAAAGGCGGCTTGGGCAAAAAAGGGTATCCCGATGGACTGAAAACCTGAAAAGGCGGTCCAGGCAAAAATTAGGGATTAAAGCGTAAGACTATGTCCCGTTCTCAGTCAGCTTCAACCAAGTTCCAAGGACTGAACAAGCCAATCACTTCTATCCGACAACAGGAGATGAGACGCTTGAAGACATAATGGCAGTAGTGGAATTAAAATCAATAGGACTTTTTCTGCATAGCTTTCTCTTTGTCTTCTTGACGATTTCCTCTTACTAGGATTTCTGTCTCCTTGTACACAAATTGCCTGTTTACAGGCCCTCTTTCAAAATCAATACAATTTCATTTCCAAAAAGATGCTTTTGTTTTTACTTTTCTGTTTTGTTTGCGTAAACGTCCATTGATTTAATTTGAATTGATTTATGCATTTGAATATGATCAATGTTTACCAAAAATGCCTAGAATGGTAATAGCAATTACTACACGACTTCAGGATCGAGGAGAAGGTCTAATCACGCTTCCCAATGAATCCGTTGCTAATTCGATTCCCCGGCAACGCCAGTTATTCCCCAGAAGAAATTGGCATCACTAGACTGGTGATCTCTTCTACCCCCAGCCAGGCTCTGTTGAATATCTCTGCCATCAGATAAAAGTCAAATACCCCTAGCTAAGAAAGGGTCATCAATACAAATATCTCCAACCAGAAGAATGAGATTTATTTTCCCAGTAGAGTCCCCTGGAAGAACGTTTCAGAAGCATAGTGCATTCATTACATCATTTCACATCACATACTTGCATACAATGTTCACATTTATTTCATTCCGCATCATATACGTTACATCGTTTCATAGCATGCATCATGACATAGCATGAAACTAACTTTATTTTTCAGGTCAATTATCCTCCTGACACAGTCAAAACAAAGGTCCATTCAGACGGGCATCTTTATCTATTACATTCAAGATTTAACTATATCCCTCAGATACTGCCTAGCGTACGGTATATTCCGAGGTGCAGTCTAGCGTACGACTACTTTCTTCTTCAGATACATCTTTCAGATATACTCCATGTCAACATTCATTCTGACATCCTCCTAACGATGGCATCTATAAGTTCATCCCAGACATTCATTGCAAATACAACATATACAAATACTAGCAGATATAGCCTAGCGTACGGATCATTCTGATTCAGCTCAACATATGCCTTCAACAACTCAGATACGATCTAGCGTACGATCCATTCTGACCTTCAACCACTCAGATACAGTCTAATGTACGACCAAGTTAGACCTTCAAGTCCTCAGATAGTGACAGATACGGTTTAATGTACGACCCAGTTAGACCTTCATCTGCTCAGATGTTACCTAGTGACAGGTACATTTCTGAATTGTAGTCTAGTGTACGACTACCCCTTTTATAAGCAGATTCAGCCTAATGGAGGACTCATTCTGCTCAGATACAGTCTAATGTACAACCAAGTTAGACCTTCAAGTCCTCAGATAGTGACAGATACGGTTTAATGTACGACCAAGTTAGACCTTCAAGTCCTCAGATGCTGCTCAAATACAGTCTAATGTACGACCAAGTTAGACCTTCATCTCCTCAGATGCTACCTAGTGACAGGTACATTTCTGAATTGTAGTCTAGTGTACGACTACCCCTTTTATAAGCAGATTCAGCCTAATGGACGGCTCATTCTGCTCAGATACGGTTTAATGTACGACCCAGTTAGACCTTCATCTGCTCAGATGCTACCTAGTATACGGTATATTTCTGAAGTGTAGTCTAGCATATGACTACCCCCTTTTATAAGCAGATTCAGCCTAATGGACGGCTCATTCTGCTCAGATATGGTTTAATGTACGACCCAGTTAGACCTTAATCTGCTCAGATGCTACCTAGTATACGGTATATTTCTGAAGTGTAGTCTAGCATATGACTACCCCCTTTTATAAGCAGATTCAGCCTAATGGACGGCTAATTTTCTCAGATACGGTTTAATGTACGACCCAGTTAGACCTTCATCTACTCAGATGCTACCTAGTGTACGGTATATTTCTGAAGTGTAGTCTAGCATATGACTACCCCCTTTCGTCGTCAAATTCAGCCTAATGGACGGCTCATTCTGCCCAGGTACGGTTTAATGTACGACCCAGTTAGACCTTCATCTCCTCAGATGCTACCAAGTGTACGGTATATTTCTGAAGTGTAGTCTAGCGTACGACTACCCCCCTTTCATCATCAGACCCAGCCTAACGGACGACTCATCCTGCAACCCCAATACGGTCTAGGATAAGACCCATTTGGATCTTCAACTCAGATACGATCTAGCATACGATCCGGTCTGATCTTCTATCCCCAGTGAAATCACCCGCTTAATGGAGGTCTCATTTTGCAACTCAGAGACGATCAAGCGTACGATCCATTCTGATTTTTCATCCTCGGCAAAGTCATCCGCTGATGAACAACTCACTCTGGTATTCAGATACGGTCTAGCATATGATCCATTCTGATCCCTTACCCCCAGCAGCGTGTAACACACTCTGACTCCCCAGCGAAGTCGACAGCATAATGGATGACTCACTATACGGTCTATCGTATGACTCGGTACGACACCCATGTCTTCAGATATCGTCTAATGTACGACGCACTCTGAAGTTCTCATCATCAAATTCCCTGGATGGCATCTTTAAGCCCATCTCCATCAAGACTAGCTCCTGGTTGACAAGCGCAAATTTTTGGGGCATTTTAGTGTTCAATAATCTTCCACCTCCAGACCACGAATGATGCACATACCATTCTACTCTCTCGGTTCAAGAATATTGAACAGGGGCAGCTGTCATACCCCAAAATTTGCCCATTAATATTTCAAGACATTTTTCAAGGCACTCCGACTTGTTCTGCAAGACACTAACCTCAAAGGAACAAAAGCCCAGCTCACAACAGGCCCAATCCAGAAAATGGCCCAAACTGGCCTGCTCGCTAGGCGAGCAATTCCTTCGCCTAGCGAACACTTCGTTATGACACTCGCCCCAGCGAAGCACCAGATCCAGTAAAAGCCCAAAATAGCTTGCTCGCTAGGCGAGCAACTCCTTCGCCTAGCGAAGCTTGCGAATAGCAGAATTTCTGGGCTTCATTCTGAGCCCATTAGGTCATCACAATCACTATAAATAGCCAAGTTTCAGTCATGAAAAGGGGGGAGGAAGACGGAGAGAAGGACAGACGGAAACCCTGGCACAGAAACCCTAGAGGCTACCTTAGAGAGTTCCGAATAAAGAAACCCTGAAGGCCGCTCCTCCGCTCCTCCGCTCCGAAGCTACCGCCGCACAACTCCATCCGATACCAAAAGTGATCAGTCTCTCCAACATAGCAGCTTAGTTGCAAACAGGTTTGCGCATCACTGTTGTTTTATGCTTTTAATCGGTAATCTCTATATACATAAAGCATCATGATTGAAGTTTCGAATATGTAATTTGATTTCACATGCGAATTTAAATATGCTTGAATATCATGAATGTTTGTCCATGCTATCCCTGTAATCAAATGCCATAAAAGTTCAGGTTTTCGGAGGTCATGCTGCTCTCAAACTCCAAACCCGTGGCCGCTCGCTAGCACATCGCTAAGCGAGCCTGTAGCGAGCATTCGCTGAGCCTTCGCTAGGCGAAGCAGAGGCGAACGGGACAGTGGCTGCTTTGTTTCTTTTCTATTCTGCCTTATGTCTATCTAACCAAGATTTATTATAATTCTGCATCATTTGGCCTGAGATTATGACTGTTGTGTTGTAGTGCAATTTTCAATTGTACTTTACTTTGATGCTCTAACTAGTGTGTTGAATTGTGCAAAGGTTTACATATTCCCGAGGAAACGGCCGGCTAGGTATCCCACTTTATGTGTGGGAGATCCTTATGGAGATTCACCCTGAATTACTCAATTGATTTTAATGTATTCATTTCATGGCGAAGATCCACCCTAATGGCTTAATTGATCTTAATGTATTGATTTTAATATGGACCTAATTACCTATTTGATTACGGTTACCTAATTAATTGTAAAACTTTGCCTTTGAATAAGTGATCTCGGACCTCTCTTTGTTACCCTACGATTACGGTATTATGGCCATGTCCCGCGAATATGGGGATACACTTAGCAAAGACCCTTCGGTTAAATCATCATAGTCCCTCGAATGTTGCCTTTGTCCCTCGATGACCCTTCGGTGTAGCCTACGGTTAAATGATGATAGTCCCTTCGAATGCTAAGGTATCCTCACAACTGTTGCCTTCGATGACCAATCAATGACCCTTCGATGACCCTTCTACATCCAAAGGATAAAACTACTTACTTCTCAATAGTAAGGACAGTTTTACCCTCATAAGGATAGGAAATGCCCGGAAAGACCTCGGATAGGTATAACTCTTAATTGCTTATTCACAATTTAAAACTACTTTTCACACCTTACACCTTTCAAAACCTCCATTAGAAAATCACCGCTTGGCATACATTCGCACTAGAATCATTGCCGAGTTATATTTTTCTAAACTATTTTCAAAACTAAACGAGATAACCACTTTGCATACATTCATTCAAGAATCATTACAAAGTTAAATTCTCCTTTTCAAAACATTCCCTACACATTTCTCAACCATTTTTTCAAACTAGAAAAACATAAATGATTGAGCAATTAAGAGCCCATGGATAACCATGGATACAAAGGGTGATAATACCTTCCCTTTGTATAATGTACCTCCCGAACCTAAGAATCTAAATTAAGGTCTTTCCTGTTCTTTTCCACCTTTCCTTATTGGATAAAAGAAAAGTCGGTGGCGACTCTTGCTAACCGCGACATTGCGATTAAAAAACACAAAAAGTCAGTTCACCGTATGACAGAAACATTGGGTTCACATTACGGTACCACATGCATATAGTCACATGTCTTGCATTGAGTCACATTAGAGCTATGTGATAATTGAGTGTATGCATTGATGTGATTGTGATGTGTGTATGAGATATGGTAATTGAATTTGGTGATGTTTGGATACATAATTTGTCAAAATATGTGATTAGGTGATAATTGTAATTATGTGTATTTTTGGGAATATAGTATTGGATTTTAATATTGTACTCCTTGAGTTTTGATGGATGTTGAAACATGTGAAATAAATGTTGGTTAGTATTATTTACATGGTTACACGAAGTGTGATGAATTCTGTTAATTGTTGATTTAATCATTGTGCCTTATTATACTTCTTCATAATGATTTGAATTCTCACCCTTCTGTTTGAATGTTGCTTTACATGGCATCGTGCAGATACTCAGGAGTAGTATTGCTGAAGTATGTGGACGGTAGCTCACTCGGGATTTAGCCGGAGAGTTCCGTGTTTTTGGTTTCGAGACTAGGTAGTGAGTCAATGCTCTGGTCATGTAACACGGGGTAGATTAGTAGTATTGAACTCATATCTTATTCGGATACGTATTATGTTATTACTTGTGAACATGTTTATTTGCAATTGCTGTTTGGGAGGCCATAATGCCAAATATTCTGGATATGGTTTTATTTTATCTTGAGGAGATTATTGAGAGATGATCATGGTATGGGACATGGATCATTTTATGAAATACATGAGTATTCATTATTTTCCGCTGCGAACGCATATTCTTGAATATTCATGATATTTGAAATGTGTTATTTTAAATGACCAGGTGTATTGTATATTGATGATGAACGATGTTTGGTTTTTGAAAGCTTTTAGTTTTTGAAAACGTCAATGTGACGCCCTTTTGTTTATATGCGTGCTTATTTACTCTGATTATATGTTATGTATTTTGGGGTAGAAAAAGGGGTGTTACAAAGAGCACAATGGATATTGGAGTTGGTAGGGAGAATAACGATAATTGTATTTAATGTAGCCCTTTTCCATGTAAATTACCATTTTCAACTTTGTAAAGATCTCTGGAGTCTTGTCATTTACAGACTTCCATCCTATTAAATAAAGTCGAGCTTTTTATCCAATTGTTTCTACTCTTATTAATTTCTGCTAAATAAAATTGAATTTTTATGATGATAATTTTGAATTAAATAAATGACTAAAAAATATTTTTCTTAAAAAAATAATAAAAGCAATCACTTTAAGAATAATCGATTTGAGCAAGGAATATCAACAGCAATTTGAGGACAGGTAAGTCTTGAAGTGCGAAGCCTTATTGGTCTTCCCCAAGCAGTTTGGTTTGGTAACTTTTTCCCAACAGTTCGTCATTCATCCCCAACATGGTTGATGAGTAATTTATCATCCCTGGTATAATTGAGCTGATGATCAACCCCTATCCCACAGCTGCGGTACTCCTTTTGATATCCTCCAGTTTGTGACTTCAGAGATCCGGGACCTTTATTTGGTTTCCAGTAGCATATTTGTGTTGAATAACTTCGGCAGTTTATCGAATCCGGTTATCTTTTCCTTGGAATTGGTTTATTTCATAATTTCCTAAAGGAATTTATTTGATTTTTTAGGAATACAACGATCTTGGTCATAACATCCTTAACATTTTTGCTTAGATCCCCATGCAGAGTTTTACCTATTGTATTCCCTGGCGGAGTTTATCATCAGTTATCGATTATCTCTTATTCCTGACAGTGTTTGGCCCTGAGCAATGTTTGGTCCCCAGCGAGGTTGTCTCCCATTTGATATGGTATTGACCTAAAATTCCCCGTAGAGTTGACAATTTAGATCCTCATTAGATCTTCTCTCTTTCTCCCCAACCAGGTTGAGTTATTCAGAGCCAGGCGATTTATGTGAATCCCCGACATTTTTCTATGGTTGTTATTTCCATCTTGTTGAGATTAGCCGAGTGCTGCAGCGATGACTCAAATCTGTGATATTTGTATCCTTTGTGATTGTTTTGTTAGCATAATTATAATCATATACATACATATTCATACATAAAAACACAGCATCAGATATTTTAGTAAGCATTTTATTGCATTTGATTCCCTTATTCTGATCCCGTGCTACGGTGATATTATTTCCCCATGCAAGGTTGGTGTGTTTGTCCTCCTTCAATTATAGAGTGTCAGCTCCCTTAGGCAGAAATAGTATAACCTTTCTCATTCCCCACTGAGTTATTTCCTCGTGGATGATTATTATTTCAGTTTCCTCCCCAGTTAACTATCTGGATGGAACCACTCCCCTTGAGTTATATCGTCATTGGGTTGAGTCATTGTTTGATCATTTCTTTCTAGTTACTACCTAGTTGGATATTTTCTGGTCCCCTGAGAGTCTAGTACCTAGTAACTGGTAATATTCTTCTCGATTTTTGAGTACTTTACTTTTTGCCCAACACCCGGTAAAGGTAATTTACTTCCTTTATTTTTCCCCGGCAGATTCGTTTTCACGTTTCCCCCCAGGCAGTTTATCCTTGATATTTTCATCCTAACCACTGACGGATATTCTTCCTTCGTTGGTTTTCTACCCATTAAAATGGTAGTTGTAATCCCTACTTTTATTCCCAAGAGAGTTAATCCTTGATATGTTCATCTTAACCGATGACAGATTTTCTCCTATTTGTGGTATTCTGCCCAATAACATGTTGTTATAAAATCTCTCTTTCCCCTTCTGAGTTTATCCTTGATATGTTCATTCTAACCGATGACGGATATTCTCTTTGGTATTTTATCCAGTAACTGATAGATATAATTCACATTGTTCTCTGATGGTATATCCTTGATATGTTCATCCTAACCGATGACTGATATTTTTCCTTTGAGTTTATCCCTGATATGATCACTTTAACTAGTGACGAATATTCTCTCTTGGGTCTGCTGCCCAGTAACCAGTAGTAGTAAATCCTATTTGACCCTTTCCCCAATAGGTTATTCTTACCTAGTAATAGGTAATGAATATACCTCTTTCTCCTCAACGAGTCATCCTTGATATGATTACCCTAACCGGTAATGGATGTCCCTCTATCAGAGTATGTTGTCTTCTGCCCAATAACGGGTAGAAGATAATCTCTGGTACTCCTATGTTAAAGTTCATTCTTCCCTAGTTGAGTTTGAGTGTGTATTTCCCCCCAATGAAGTTTGCAATCCCCTGTTAGGTTCGAGTTATTCAGCCTTGTTCTGATCTACCTGTTTCCCCTACAGATTTTCCCTTATCCCCAACTGAATCCTTCCATCGATTTATTTTCATGGAATTCCTCTCGTGTCTGTAGTGGGGTATTAGTTACCTTTAGATTTATTGACTAAATCAAAAGTAAGCATACAATTCGAGTTGCCACCGCACTTCTATTTATCCAAAGGAAAGGTTAGAAAGCGAACAAAAACCGAGAAGTTTTATCAAATCAAAAACTAATAAAAATGCCAGAGATCTGGGTAAGGGGGTTGGTTATGAAATGGGAAGGTTTTATGCACCCAAAACATCCTTAGTACTCTAAGGGAGCCCTTTTTGTAAAGTTGTATGGTAGGTTGGTATTTATGAAAATATTTGTGCAAACATGATTGGGGAGATGAGAAAAGAATATACAAATTATTTACAATTTTGTTGTTTGAATGGATAAACCCGTTGGCTACGTACCATCACAAAGGTAGGATCAAAACCTCGTAGTTCGGGGTAAAAATCTCAAAATATGGGTGAATTGATTTGGTCAAAAGCCTTAAGGTCTTTTGTTATCAAAGGGAGAAAACTCAACCTAAACAAACAATCCACCATGTGAGGAGAGCTTCAACATACTAGTGAAGGATCCACCCTATAATAAGTATGGAAGACTTATAGTCCAATCACTAAGGATAAGGTGAGGTTTACATCAACCACTATGATAACTCAAACCTATGGCTAATGTTTATGAAAAGTTTTAACAAAGGCGGCCATTAGAACCACAAAAGAATCATTTGAAGTGAGTTGTATTTACCAATTATAAGTATTCACAAAATGAAGTCAAAGTTGACTTAAGATTCAATTCAAAATAAGTGTTAATGAAAAAAGTTTGAAAAATCAAAGGCATAATGCCTAGGTTTCTAGTTTTGAAAACAATGTCAATATTTGCACAAAATAAGTTTGGCTTGGGTTAGAGTGGAGAGAAGAAGAGAAGGGATAGTCCTAAACATGCAAAGATGAGAGAAGAGAATAAAACCCTTGGAGTTCCTTTCTTGAGATCATAGAGATGGTCCAAGATGCTCCTTTCCTTTGGACTTAGCAATTAACTCAAGCAATCAAACAAATATTCAATCAAGCTCCTAGGATCTCCAATTGGACTTGTTTCTCTTATGTTGGATGCTCATGACAATGGTCCTTCTAACTAACTCAAGTTTGGAATCCCTATCACACAAGAACAAACAATAAAAAAGTTCACAATGCAATAAGAGGCATGGACAAAGAGAGTTTAGATTAGGGGTCCTTTCAAGTCAACCTCAAGATTAAGCATTCTAAAGGCATGAGGCCTAGTTGCTCTTCAATCAATTTTAGAATTCTAAAGGCATGAGGCCTAGTTGCTCTTGAACTCCATTAAGCATAGGTGAGGTCCTAATTCTAAGTCCTTTCTCCTTTTTGCATTGGGTTCACACAAACAAACAAAACAAGCACAAGGCAATAGTATATTTACACAATAATGCGCTCAAGTGAGCAAAAGGCAAATGGCATAAACATAAACATGAGCTCAAGTGAGCAAAGGGAAAAGGAAATATGAATAAATGAGCAAGAAATTAAATTGCTCTCCCCTATCAATTTAGCAAAGGGAACATGAGCTCAAGTGAGCAAAGGGAAAAGTAAGTTACAAGAATTAAATGCTTGAATTAAAAGTTAGTAATTAGTAGTTAGTGTTAGTGTGCCATAAATCAATTTAGCGCTATGTTAAGCAATCGTAAGTGGACTAATGTAGTAGTCACACCTATCTGAGGACGGCCAATAAAACTATAGGCAAATAAACACAAGTTAGAGACCATGACTAGTAAGTCAAGCTCCTACAACTTGCCATGCCAAAAGAAAAGAAGGATGACCTTGTATGGATTTCAGGCTCTTTGCTTGACCAAGAAGCAACCTATCTTGGACACAAATCAATCCACTTGATCTTTGATCAAGTTGAATTTGATTTGGAACAAAGAAGGTTAAGCCTCTCATATGTCATGGCTAACCACAAATCATTAACTCATTGGTCAAAAGAAAAAGAAGAAGAAAAGAGATGAAGATGGAATGTACAAAATGGAAATTCAAATGACATAACCAAAACAAAATGATCAAATGTGAATGGAATCAACATCAATCAATGGTAAACAGAAGTGAAATGAAGATTAGAAGTCAAGAAAGGTCAAACATATTTTTGGTATTTTTTGGAATTAAAATAATGTATGAAATAAAATGAACAAAGTAAGGTCAAACTTCAAATCCAATTCAAATCAACTTGGATAAGTCCAATTGGATCATCATAAGTCTAACATGGTCAAACAAGGTTTGACAATTTTTCTCATCATTTTTTGAAAACAAAAACTAATTTTAAACATATAAAAATGAAGATAAATAACATAATTGGACTAAAATCTTAAATAAATCTCAAATCAATTAAGAAATTGATGAGAATATTTTTCATAGACTTATCATCATCCAATAATGTTAAGAAAATATTTTTGGCATTTTTGAATATCTAAAAGTATTTAAAATGAATTAAAAACAATCAAAAACAAAAATAATTCACAAAAAATATTAAATGGAATCACAAAAATAATTAAAAATCAGATTATGAAAATAGAATTTAAAAGAAAATTTTTGCAATTGGTCCCATATTTTTGTGATTCCAAATAAAGAAGTTATGAATTTTTGAAAATAAAAAGAATTAAAGAAAATAAAACAAAAATTAATAAAAGCTGGAAAATCCACAGCGCTTGGATCAAGATTCATTAATTGACGTGGATCATGCAAAGGCCATGAAGCGCGCGCTCATTGTGTTCCCCAGTCAACATCATAACACATTGGATTTAAAAAAGTAATTAAAACGCATGGCCATGATTAGATCCTGTGAGCCAGATCCAAGGGACACAAGGCCAGCCACATGTGGACGGTGGTGGAAACCACCGTCTTCTCCGGTGAGAAGACAAAATCCGGCCACCAGTTGCAGGTTTTGCAACTTCAACCAAATCAAACGATCCTTATACCAAATTAAAGCTGGGGTGATGTACATCACCCCTGTAACCTTAGTTTTCACTCAAGATCCCTATGGAAGGAGAAATCTGAGGTTGAAAAACTAGGTGTTCAATCTGCAGAGCATCAATTCATGAAATTAAAGCCACCATTAGCTTGCCTCTAACATGAGGACTTCAGAGAATCAAACCAACACAAGCAATGCACAATATATAGTGAGATTCGAAGCAAAACAGTTCAGATGGAAACCTTTGAAGTGCAGCTTTGATGAGCACGATCCAACCAAATGCTTGCTTGCAGCTTGATCTTGATGTATGATATCAGAGCTAGGCTTAGGAATTAGTATTGAAAATCAACTGATGTTGTTGAAAATCAAACTTGAAAAAGAGAAATGAAAATTCAAATTCCTTTGGTGAGGTTGGGAAATGATTTCAGCAGCGTTTCAGGCGCCTTCAGGTTACCAATTGAATAAAGTGATGCATCTATTTATAGCTGAAGCTACAAGGAGAGTGTGATGAAAACCGTGTGCATTCGAATTGAAGTAGACATCTTAAAATTTCCAATTCACTTTGTCTCATATCAAAATCATAAAAAATGAAGGAGTTAGGTCCTTGGGAAGTTGACCCAAAATTAGGGTTTCAGTCAAAATGACCTATAATGTTTTGAAATGAATAATGACCTTCTAAGTTTCAAATGAATTTTTGATGAACATCAAAGTTGTTCATATGGTTCTTAAGAACATTTTTTCTCTTGGGGTCATCATCATTTGACAAACACATCAAAAGTTAATTCTCAGTGGATTTCAAAATAGTTAGATGACTTGACTGGTCAACTTCTCAAGTCCAAACTTCAAATCTTGATGAATGAACGATTGAGGACACTCACATGGGCTCATATATGCATAAAATGAAAAAACTTACCTTGATTGATTTTGATCATAGGTTGAGGTTGCTTCATGAGCAAGGCACAGTCCATGCACAGCTGAATTAGGGTTTCCTTGGGAAACAATCCTCAAGTCTTTTGCTTTATCTTGGTCAAATTGACAAATTGAGATACTTGGGAGACATATATGATGATTGAGAGCTTTGGGGACCATTGTCATGCTTGCTTTCATCTTCATCTGGTCATTTCATTGAGCATAGGGGCCTCCTAGGAGACTTGGATCTCATGATTGCTTGAGCTTTAAAACAAATGGTGTTAGTGACATATTTTTGTGCTTTTGGTTAGTAAACAAAATAATAAAAGCAATAATATGCAATTCAAGCATGCTTGGTGGTCTCAAACCAACTCACACAAGTCCCAGCCCTAGGGTAAGGAGCCAAGATGCTATGATCCTTGAGGCAAAATGCAATGAGCAATGATATGATGCCATGAGGGATCTTAGGGTCAAAATTAGGGTCTTACAGATGCCCTTATTTAAGGTCATTCAAGCCGGAGATGTGAAGGTTAAAATCTTCGTCTCGACGTGGTAGAATGGGCTTAAATAAAAACAAAGAGACGAATTTTGGTCCCTAAGAGACCTCATGATGCAGATGTATGCATGCAAAAGTTAATGCTCTATGGGGGGTATATGGCCACAAAGAAAAGGAAATCAGGAGAAACTGAAAATCCAAAGGAGTAATACACTCACTAGGGAGACAAAGACTTTGGGGGGAGAAATAAGGGTAAAAATGCGTGAGCAGGTCACGACTTGAAACTCGCTGGGAGACACGAAGGGATTCCATGAAAATAAATCAATGGAAAGACTCGAGCTGACGCAAATAATGCGTGTATTAGGGAATATGCTAATACAGCAAACTATCCACAAAGGATACTTCAGATAAAAATCCGGACTCAGGTGGGGATGTCAACAAAGGACTCAGCTTAGGAAACAACAAATGAGGTATTACCGATTACTAGGTAATAAACTCAAAAGGAGACATGTGATCCAAGTACCTGTATAAGGGTGAGAGAACAACATGCTCAGGGAGAAAGAATATCTAAGACCAGTATAAGGGTGAGATATATCAATCATCCAAAATATATGAGGAAAACCTAAAAGGTATATTTCAACTCAGGAAAATCTGACTCTACAGGGGACAAAAAGTCATAATAGGGAGCAGAAGGAAGGAACACCAGGGATACCGGTTACTGGGCATATAATAGGTGACCAACCAGGCGTGAATTGGGGAATATTTCCAAGACACTCGTCATCCGAAAAGGAGGGCTGAAAAAGCAAACTCGATTTACAGGATGGACATTCGATTCCATAAGGAAATACGAATCTTACTCGACTGGGGAAGATAAGACTTCAACTGAAGAGTGCATGAGATATATTATCTATTACCGTCAGAACGTAGATAACATACTCGCATGGAAGATTATCCACAACCGGTTACTGGGTTAATAAAGGATAAATCAACCGAAAGGAAAGGACATCGGGATACCGGGTACTGGGTATATAATGATGACCAATCAAAAGGAGAAACAATCGTTACCAAATAAAAGGGTAAATGAAAGATGACTCGCGGGGGATAAATTGCCTGACAAAAGCAATTATCCAAGAGATATATCACCGGTTACTGGGTGGTATACTCAAAAAATGAAGGAATATCAATACCGAATATTGGATAAAGATAACCAACAAAGAGGGGATTACATCTACCGGTTACTGGGTAGAAAACCGAAAGTGAGAGTATCCATCACCGGTTAGGACGAACATATCAAGGATTAACTCTGCAACGGGACAAAGTGGGGTTTACCACTACCGGTTACTGGGTAGAAAACCACAGAAATATGACTTACAATTACCGGCTACCGGGTAGAAGGCCAGGAACTCCGCTGGGGAGAAGATGAACAATTACTCTTTACTGAGAAATTGATCACCCAGACCACGGGGAACTGCAGGGGTAATAAGAAAGGAGTCAATATAGGAACAAACTAGAGAGACACAATGAAACAAGACTCAACTCGATGAGGATATAACTCAGGGGAGTAATTCCATCACAATACATGTTTAGGGAGGAAACTGAAACAATAATCATCCATGAGGACATAACTCAGTGGGGAATGATGAAAGAAAGATATACATTCTTTGCCTAAGGGCTAACTCTATATGGAGTAATCATACAAAAACATCTGCTCGGGAAGAACATTTCACCAATAACAAGAGATAACAAACAAAGATATATGGCAAAGGATGCAACATGAATATCTGAATGCTATGATTACGCATGTATATGCATGGTTTATGTATGATTGATGCTGACAAACAAACATATCTAACACACACAGGTCCAGGAATCAATGGACAAACATCCGGTACAACATCTCAAAGGAGAAGGCCTGGCCCACGGGAGAAATCCAATCTGGTGGGGAGCATCAAATACCAGGAAATACAGACTGCTGCTAGGGGAACTAGCAGGGTCGTTAGGGATCAGAGACCGCTGTTGGGGATAAGCAAAGGTCACAACTACCAAATGTTGAGGATCCTCCAACAATTCTCGGGATCACGCGGAGATGCTGATAAGATCAGTCGTAGGAGAACTCTACTGGGGATCTTATCAAGAAATGACGTGAAATTTTGTGGGGAACAACCACCAAACAGAAACACATCAACCAAACATTCCCTTCCAACGGCTGAAGAAACACCTCTGGAACCGGGAGAAGGAATAAATCAATCCATTGGGGAGAGAAACAACATATATTCCACTATCAGACTGGGATCAGAAAATGTCTCAGTTGGGGAAGCCATAGAGTCACCGCCAGGGACTTGCTGCTGACTAGACAAAAGATCCATCGTAGAAGAAACTCTAATGGGGAGTTCACCACGGATAAGATTCTGTCGTAGAAGAAACTCTACTGGGGAACTTATCAAGGGATGATATGAAACCCTGTAGGGAACAACCACCAAATAGAAATTCCAAACTTCTTACCGGCTTCGAAGACATCTCATCCAAAGGGGGGATAATCACCACTCCACTGGGGCAGGAAATAAACATCTTCAACACCACCTCTTCTTAGAGGAAACCTTCCAATAAGGAGGGGAGAACAAACTTATCATGCTTTGATCAAGCCAATCCACTAGGGAAGACTAAAGGCGATCCAACTGGGGACAGTCTACTGTGGGCAACCCTACCGGGGATGAGTTATAGGCAAACCTGCTGGTGAGAAACTATAAGCCACACTACTTTGAGGATTTCCACTCATGCTGGGAATTCCTGCTCACTCTACGGGAGATTTCCACTTACGATGAGGGAAGACGAACCTCCTCGAAAATAGGTAGCATATCAACTTTTATCAATGTATAAGGGATTTTAGGTCAGTCCACACAAAGGATGACAACCATATAATTGATAAAACACAAATGCTAGACTCATACTCTCTGGGGATCTGAGGATGGAGGTATACACATCTCCAAAAGATCAAGGCTAAAACTCCATACTTTCTGGGGACTTGATGATGTATCACCCTTCTCTGCGCTCACGGAGGAGACAACCTGAAAGATGATGAATAGGATACAAATATGCCAGGAATATGAACAAATTTCTTACCCTTTTGGAAATCATACTATCCTAGGGAGAGCACTGAAGACGTTTCACATATCTTTTCAATCCCCGTGGATGTTCACTTTGTTTAAAAACAGTTTATAAAAACTTTTTTGTTTAAAACAATGATATTTATCAATTAAAACATGCAAACATTTGTTAAGCAGAAACAAATAAGAGTGCAAAGAGTTGGATAAGGCTCAAATTTATTTGATAGAATGGTAGTCCGCAAATGGCGGGACTCCATGGATCCTTACAAATTTGAAATTGGTGATATATATTGGAAAAAAAGGCTACATTGAACATAATGACCATTTCTCCACCAACTCCGAATCCAATGTACTTGAAGCTTCAGTTGATGATGACTGAGCAAGAATCTTTGACAGACGACGGCTTGTAGAACAAAGTCTTGTCAGGATGCAGTTACTTGCCAAATCCCTAATTTTTGCCTAGATTTCCCCAGGGTGAGGTATTCAATCTAGCGGGATATACATTCATTTTTTTTGTGTCTCTAACTTTTGCCTGGACTGCCCTTTCGAGTTTTCAATCCACTGAGACGCTCATTTTTGCCTAAGTCGCCCTTTCGGGTTTTTGACTTAACGAGCTATTCTGTTTTTATTTTAGGCGAAGTATTTCTTGACTGCATCTGAATTCACAGGACGAGTGAAATCCTCCCCATCCATAGTTGTAAGTATCAAAGCACCGCCTGAAAAGGCTCTCTTAACAACATATGGACCTTCATAGTTTGTTGTCCACTTGCCCCTGGAATCGGGCGCAAAAGACAAGACTTTCTTGAGCACGAGGTCACCTTCTCGGAACACACGAGGCTTGACCTTATTATCAAAGGCTTCCTTCATCCTTTGCTGATATAACTGACCATGGCACATGGCAGTTAATCTCTTCTCTTCAATTAAATTCAGTTGGTCATAACGACTCTGAACCCATTCAGCTTTAGTCAACTTGGCTTCCATCAAGACTCTCATTGATGGGATCTCGACCTCTACGGGGAGCACAACCTCCATGCCATATACAAGAGAAAGGGGTTGCCCCTATTGAAGTGCGGACAGATGTACGATAACCATCTTCTGAATAATCTTCTTGATGTTCTTATTAGCAGCTTCAACAGCCTCATTCATCTTGGGTCTGTAGGGAGAAGAATTATGATGTGCAATCTTGAACTCGCTACACAGCTCTTTCATCATCTTGTTGTTCAAGCTAGATCCATTATCAGTAATGATCTTATCTGGAATACCATAACGACATATGAGTTGATTCTTGATAAACCTCACAACCACCTGCCTGTTCACGTTTGCATACGATGCAGTTTCAACCCACTTGGTGAAGTAATCAATAGTTACGAGAATGAAATGGTGATCGTTTGACGCCTTTGGCTCTATCATGCCAATCATGTCAATCCCCCACATGGAGAAAGGCCATGGTGATGAAATAACATTCAGAACTGTCAGGGGAATATGAATCTTATCCGCATAAATCTGACACTTGTGGCATTTCTTCACATGTTTGCAGCAGTCAGACTCCATTGTCAGCCAATAGTAGCCTGCTCTCAACATCTTCTTTGCCATGGCATGTCCATTGGAATGAGTACCAAATGAACCCTCATGGACTTCAGTCATTAACAGGTCTGCTTCGTGTCTATCCATGCATCTGAGCAGAACCATGTCAAAATTCCTCTTATAAAGCACATCGCCATTGAGGTACAAACTTCCAGATAATCTCCTCAAAGTCTTCTTATCCTTAACAGATGCCCCAGACGGGTAAATCTGACTCTGAAGAAAACACTTGATGTCATAATACCATGGCTTATCATCTTTCACTTCTTCAATTGCAAATACATGAGTTGGTCTATCCAAGCGCATCACAGTAATATTGGGGACTTCATTCCAATATTTCACCATAATCATCGAAGCAAGCATAGCAAGAGCATCTGCCATCCGATTCTCATCTCGAGGAATAAGATGGAAGTCAACCTCAGTAAAGAAAGTTGAAATCCTCCTCGCATAATCTCTGTATGGGATGAGGCCTGGCTGATTCGTCTCCCATTCATCCTTAATCTGATTAACAACAAGGGTCGAATCACCATAAAACTCAAGATGCTTGATCCTAAGATCAATACACTCTTCTAAACCCATAATACAGGCCTTATACTCCGCCATATTTTTCGTGCATTTGAAAGTTAGCCTTGCTGTAAAAGGAAAATGTGTGCCCTAAGGAGTAATAATCACTGCCCCAATACCATTTCCATATTGATTAACAGCGCCATCAAATACCATGCTCCATCGGGAACCAGGCTCTGGCCCTTCATCGAGCATAGGCTCATCGCAATCTTTCATCTTTAAATACAGAATCTCCACATCCGGGAAGTCGTATTGCATAGACTGATAATCCTCAATTGGTTGATATGCCAAGTGGTTAGCCAAGATACTTTTCTGAGCTCGATACTCAATATCATACTCAGACAATAGCATCTTCCAACAGCCAATCCTCCCAGTTAAAGCAGGCTTCTCAAAGATATACTTGATTGGATCCATTTGGGATATCAACCAAGTGGTATGATTCAACATATACTGGCGTAAGCGCTTAGCGGCCCAAGCCAAAGCACAACATGTCTTCTCAAGCATTGAGTATCGAGACTCACAATCAATGAACTTCTTACTTAGATAGTATATTGCATATTCTTTCTTCCCCGATTCATCTTGCTGACCCAATACACAACCCATAGAGTCTTCAAGAACGGTCAAGTACATAATCAAGGGTCTCCCTTCCACAGGCGGAGACTGAATCGAAGGCTCAGATAGATACTCTTTGATACTATCAAAGGCCTTCTGGAAATCCTTGGTCGAATCATGACGCTGATCTTTCCGAAGGAGCTTGAATATTTTCGCACATGTGGCAGTCATGTGGGATATAAATCTGGAAATATAATTCAAGAGGCCAAGGAAACCTCAAACTTGCTTCTCAATTTTGGGCGCATGCATCTCTTGTATTGCTTTGACCTTGGCAAGATCAACTTCAATACCTCTTTCACTGACAATAAAGCCCAATAACTTGCTGGAACGGACTCCAAATGTACACTTGTTCGGATTCAGACGGAGTTTGTACTTCCTCAAACGCTGAAAAAGCTTCAACAAGTGTTCTACATGTTCAACTTCCATTTTCGACTTTGCAATCATATCATCAATATACACCTCAATCTCCTTGTGCATCATATCATGAAACAAGGTAGTCATAGCTCGTTGATACGTGGCTCTGGCATTCTTCAAACTGAAGGGCATCACTCGATAACAGAATGTTCCCCAAGGTGTGATGAATGTTATCTTCTCCATATTCTCGGGTGCCATTTTAATCTGGTTGTAACCGGAAAATACGTCCATAAATGAGAAGACATTGAATTTAGTTGTATTATCTACCAACATATCAATATGTTGTAGAGGAAAATCATCTTCCGGACTAGCTTTATTCAAGTCTCTATAGTCCACACACATTCGGACTTTTCCGTCTTTCTTAGGCACAGGCACAATATTGGCCACCCATTGAGGATATGTAGAAGTCACTAGAAACCCCGCATCAATTTGCTTCTGAACTTCTTCTTTAATCTTCACTGTCATATCAGGATGAGTTCTTCTGAGCTTCTGCTTCACAGGCACACACTCAGGCTTCAAAGGCAGGAAATGTTGCACGATATCAGTATCTAGACCAGGCATGTCTTCATATGAGCAGGAAAAGACGTCGACCTATTCTCGTAGCAACTCAATCAACCCCTTCTTCACAGACTCTTCCAGGAGTGCCCCAATCTTCACCTCACGAACACAATCCTCAGACCCCAAGTTGACTGTTTCCAGATTCTCAAGATGTGGCTGAATGATCTTCTCTTCGTGCTCAAGCAGACGGGTAATCTCATCAGGAATCTCTTCAACATCATCTTCTTTGGCCTCAAATACAGGGAACTCAAAGTTGGGAGATGGTGTTGGATCATTATGTTCAATGGGTTTGATCAACCAGCATAATGATTTTGGATATAAAAGAGATTTTAGAATTCAAACAAGGAAAATCATTATGCAGATGAAAAGATTGATTTTATTCTCTTTTAGGTTTTTTTAGTGATCACCAATTTCATGCAAAAAAAGCAAAAAGGGAAAATAATTTAGAAAAAACAAACATTTAACATGTAGTTATTGAATGAATATCATTGTATTAATGTGCCAACAATGTCATCACTTCTCCTTTAGGCATGGGAGAGGGGTTTTTAAACAAAAGTGAACACATTACGTGGACTTATGGACAACTGTTGGAACATCAACAGCGACCCAATTATTGCAGACTCCTCCAGAGATGACAAAGTTGCCAGAATCTTCCTCTGCATCATCTTCCACTATAGCAGCAGCCTCTTGGTCTTCGACCGTGTGGATGAAACCTCTAATGTGGAATAAATCGTGCTTATTGAAAGTGCCTGAAGAGTACCCTATGCCATCCCGGGATTTATTTTCTTCCAGCTTAATCATTTGTCCTAAACCAGTAGTTGCGCCATGATCAATGGCCAACTTTGCATCATTGTAGGACGCAAATGAAGAAGTTCCTTTCCTCAAAGGCTCAGCAATAGATAATGCTTGGAACTGAGTCCCAACCTCATCCTCAGCATCTATATAGCAAAAGGAAGACAAATGGCTTACAAAGAGAGCCTTCTCTCCCCCTATCACCACCAACTTCTTATTTTTAACGAATTTTAACTTCTGGTGTAGGATGGATGTCACGGCGCCTGCCTCGTGAATCCATGGTCTGCCAAGCAAGTAGCTATATGATGGGTGGATATCCATGACCTGAAAAGTGATCTAGAAATCACTAGGTCCTATCTTGATTGGGAGCTCAACCTCACCAATCATAACTTTCCTAGATCCATCAAAAGCCTTGACTACCACTCCACTCTGCCTCATGGGAGACCCCTGGTAAGAAAGTTTGGCCAAAGTGGATTTTGGCAACACATTTAGCGATGATCCTGTGTCTACCAGCACATTAGACAAGGCATCATCCTTGCAATTCATGGAAATGTGTAGAGCCAAATTGTGGTCTTTTCCCTCCTCGAGAAGATCAGCATCGCAAAAGCTCAAATTGTTACAAGCAGTTATGTTTGCAACAATGATATCAAACTGTTCAATTGTGACATCGTGATTTACGTATGCCACGTCCAACACCCTCTGCAAAGCTTCGCGGTGTGGCTCAGAATTCATCAGCAAAGATAGGACAAATATCTTTGATGGAGTTTGAAGCAGCTAATCAACAACATTATACTCGCTCCTTTTGATGAGCCTCAACATCTCATCATAGTCCTCTTTCAGAATGCCATGTTGGCCAACAAGGACAGGAGCTTTAGCAATAACGACAGGTTTATCAATAACAAGTGCCAGATTCGGAGAAGCAGAAGAAGTCCCCACAAGACTGGCAGAATTATCAACAACATCAGCTCTCCTCAACACGTCTTCATGGGGTTTCGGTGGCGCCGAGAAAACACGACCACTGCGGGTCACACCACTGATGTCTGATATACTCGCAACAGAAGTGGAGGGTAACGACACCTCTTTCCCATCTTCCAACGCAACTGCGTTATATCTGTAGGGAACAACTTTATCTGAAGAATACGGGATAGGGCCCACTGGCTTGATAATAAGAGACGGAGAAACCTTTTTCTTGCTGCCATCATATCTGACAACAACAGGCTCTGGTATTCTGAAAATAGGGGATATAACATTCACTTCATCCTCATCACGATTCTGAAGTATCTCGATCACACCCTGATCCAGCATCTCTTTGATGTCCTTCCTGTCTTGGCGACATCCTCTCACATTGATAGTGCACACTCGACATCTGTCGTGGTCATACTCGTAATGACTATATCCACATAACAATCTGTGCATCTCGACCAACGATTGCCTGATATGACTGACATACATGACTTTGTACTTGCCAGGGCATCCTTGGACCATATTAACTGCAGCCTTCCCATGCTCGGGCAATGGGTTCTTCTTAACATTTGGACCTACGTCCTTGAAAAACAAGATCCCACTTCTAACAAGGTCTTGAACCTTGGTCTTCAGGGGATAACAGTTATCCACATCATGTCCGGGAGCACCGGAATGATAAACACAGTGAAGCTCGGGCTTGTACCACCACTGAGGGTTGGTCGGTACAGTAGGTGGGTCACGTGGAGTGATCAGCTTTCGGTCTATCAATGAAGGATAGAGCTCAACATAAGTCATTGGAATTGGATCAAAAGTGACCCTCTTCCTATCATAACTAGTGTTGGTATTGTTGTTGTTTCGAGGCTGGTAGGCCTGCTGTTGCGGACGATGTTGTTGTTGTTGATAATGTTGTTGTTGTTGATAATGTTGTTGTTGTGGTTGTTGATGCTGATAATGTTGAGTTTCCCTGAAGGCAGGTGCTATATGAGACACCTGGTGCTGGTTACTGGTAGGGCGCATAGACTTCCTCTTCACAGAGGGTCTTCGTTTAGTATGGGAAGACACATCATGTGCCTCTCCCTCTTTCTTCTTTGCAAAAGCCCCATACCGTTTTGCAGAAGAGCCTTCATCCCGGATTAGACGTCCTTCCCGGACTCTTTCCTCTAGCCTCATCCTCATGTTCACCACTTCGGTGAACTCAAGTTCTTCAGAAAGATCTTGGTCACTTCCTTCTCTTCAAGGGGAGGAACAATCTGTGCGGCCAATTCACGCCACCTCTGGGCGTACTCCTTGAACGTTTCCTTCCCCTTTTGGGACATAGCCCTCAGTTGGTCCCTATCGGGAGCCATATCAACGTTGTACTTGTACTGCTTGAAGAAATCTTCGCCAAGGTCGTTGAAGGAGCGGATGTTCGCACTATCCAGGCCCATATACCATCTGAGTGCGGCACCGAACAGGTTGTCCTGGAAATAATGGATGAGGAGTTGATCATTGTCAGTCTGGGTTGACATCTTGCGTGCGTACATCACAAGATGGCAGAGAGGGAAAATATTTCCCTTGTACTTTTCAAAGTCAGGCACTTTGAACTTGATGGGAATCTTGACGTTAGGCACGAGGCACAACTCAGCAGCAGATTTACCAAAGAGGTCCTTCCCTCTTAGAGTCTTCAGTTCCTTGTGCAGCTCAAGGAATTGGTCATTCGTAGCATCCATTTTCTCATAAACATATGGGACCTCAAATGGCTCAGAGTGATAAATGGTGTCATCAACTCTCGGTAATGTGTGCACAACGGGAGGTGGCACAACAAGGACATGGCTAGATGTTGGCATAGAAGCAAAGGTTGGAGCGAGACCCTCTGGCACAAAGTTCGCGGGCATCCCCCAGGGAAACCTGGCTGGCATAGCAGACGGAGCGAAATGAGCAGTGGCGGCAGGCACAATAGAGGAAGCTACCTCTGAGATGACCGTCCTCTGGGGAGGAGTTGCAGGCGTTGGAGAAGACTGGCTTTGGGCGGCCAGGAATGACTCCATCAGGGCAGTCAACCTAGCCACTTCCTCTTTAAGTTCTCTGTTCTCTTGTTCAAGATGATCCATCAGCTTTGAAGAGTTGGCCCTGGTGTTGTACCGGTGCGTCAGCTTGTCTTCAAAATAAATGAAGAACACAGAGTTAGACCATTGACCAAGAAGCCCTGAACAAAACCAGCTTATGAACATGATGCATGCAATGCTTGTGCACATGATTGTATTTTTATTCAGAGGAACTTTTAGATATCTATTTGCAAATATTTAGAAATATTAATCTTTTGGACATATAATGGCATATTCACATCAATAATATTCGGAAAAACGTTTACACCAAAGAAGTACAATCCTGGTAACCAAATTCAATACAAGAGAGAAGGAAAATGACCATCCTATGGAACCCTAGAAACAATCGTCCAAAGCTCTCCAAACCGGAAGATAAGATGCACGAAGCTTCTTCACCTCTCTCTCATAGGCCGCCTCCATATCTGCCTTCTCCTTGGCGAGTCAACTTCAATATTAAGCATTCTAAAGACATGAGGCCTAGTTGCTCTTGAACTCTATTAAGCATAGGTGAGGTCCTAATTCTAAGTCCTTTCTCTTTTTTGCATTGGGTTCACACAAACAAACAAAACAAGCACAAGGCAATAGTATATTTACACAATAATGTGCTCAAGTGAGCAAAAGGCAAATGGCATAAACATAAACATGAGCTCAAGTGAGCAAAGGGAAAAGGCAATATGAATAAATGAGCAAGAAATTAAATTGCATGAAAGTAAATTTTAAGAATTAAATGCTTGAATTAAAAGTTAGTAATTAGTAGTTAGTGTTAGTGTGCCACAAAGGCAATTTAGCGCTATGTTAAGCAATCGTAAGTGGACTAATGTAGTAGTCACACCTATCTGAGGTCGGTCAATAAAACTATAGGAAAATAAACACAAGTTAGAGACCATGACTAGTAAGCCAAGCTCCTACAACTTGCCATGCCAAAAGAAAAGAAGGATGACCTTGTATGGATTTCAGGCTCTTTGCTTGACCAAGAAGCAACCTATCTTGGACACAAAGCAATTCACTTGATCTTTGATGAAGTTAAATTTTATTTGGATCAATGAAGCTTAAGCCTCTCATATGTCAAGGCTAACCACAAATCATTAACTCCTTGGTCAAAAGAAAAAGAAGAAGAAAAGAGATGAAGATGAAATGTACAAAATGGAAATTCAAATGACATAACCAAAACAAAATGATCAAATGTGAATGGAATCAACATCAATCAATGGTAAACAGAAGTGAAATGAAGATCACAAGTCAAGAAAGGTCAAACATATTTTTGGTATTTTTTGGAATTAAAATAATGCATGAAATTAAATGAACATAGTAAGGTCAAACTTCAAATCTAATTCAAATCAACTTCGATCTGTCCAATTGGATCATCATAAGTCTAACATGGTCAAACAAGGTTTGACAAATTTTCTCATCATTTTTGAAAAGAGAAACTAATTTTAAACAATTAAAAAATGAAGAAAAATAACATAATTGGACTAAAATCTCAAATAAATCTCAAATCAATTAAGAAATTGATGAGAATATTTTTCATAGACTTATCATCATTGTCGCAGCCTAAAAAAGGAGATGCGAAAAAACAACCGGCGAGAAAGAAATGACAGAAGAGTCACCACCGTGCGTTATTTATCCCAAAGGAGGGAAAGGAAACGCTCGAAGTAAACCTGGAAAAAGGAAAGGAAAAGACAAGGTCTCGCAACCAAATCTTGGGTTCGGGAGTCGATTATGCAAAGGGAAGGTATTAGCACCCCTACTCATCCGTAGTACTCTACGGGATCCACTCTTGTGGTTCTTGTCTAAAGGGTGTGGGTACATCTAATGTACTATTTACTAAAAGAGGGGTCAAAAGAAAATGACTCGCACGGATGTCACATCCACTGCATACGTATCTCATCTGAATATGAGAATCAGAGTCTTCGTAGCTCGGCTACCTATGGGTTAGGGGGGGGTGTGCTCGGTAAGACGTCGCGTCTTATGCCTACGTATCTCGTCTGGAATGAGAATCAGAGCAAAACGTAGTTCGGCTAACTACGGGGTAAGGGTTGTGTTTTGGGGTGAACGACGTTACTACGCAATCTACCAGATGCTCGACCTTTGGAGACTTACTCGTCTGTAGTAGAAGGAGATAACGTGTTCTTAGGAGAAGAAAAATCAATGAGTTGTTTGTGTTTTAGGGATGCTCATGGAAAAGGCAGTCCTAGACGAAGGAACCGCGCTACCTTAATTGACATGCAAACGGGAGACTATACGAAGCCTAGCAATCCGATGGGGAGACGATCACACCATACAAAACAATCATGCATAAAGTAAACATGCCAACAAGGGGGCTCAAACATACATGGGTAGGGCTTTAGTCAAGAGGGGTCATATCAACCTCGACAAACAAGCCATGGAAGGGTAATCAACAGGGCTCTTAACCACTGACATTGAACGTCAGGGTGAGCAGATTAAAAGGGTAATGAGGATAAGACCTCATAGCTCTTAACCCTGGACAGGGTGAGCTCATGACAAAGCGTGGGGGTTCAGAAAGATGGAACCCTCCCCACTGACTGACCAGACAAAAGATCTTGGGCTTTTGTTCTGAAGCATCGACACGTAGTGCGAGCATAAAGAACGACACACTGAATAACGGGGGATTGATTACTAATCCCTTTTATCCGTCAATTGCCTCTTCATGGAGGTCTTTAGCACTGGTGCCTCTTCTTGGAGGTCTTTGGGCACAAAAGTAAACAAACAAAAGAAAACATTGCCTCCTATCGAGGTCTTCCAGCTAAGAAAGCGGTAAAAATACAAGAAAAATAAAGGATCAAGAGATCTACCACACGGATAAAGATCCGAAGCAACAGCAATCAGAGAAGTAAGAAACCGAGAGATCTCTCAGGCTAGCACCATCAAAGAAAGTGAGTCAGTACAGGTAATCGGAATAGACCTCCAGGTATCCCACAAATAAAATGGAATACCAAGCAAGCCATCTCTGCAAGAGTCATGTGAGCCCTCACAAAAACTCAACAAACGGGTTAGAGTAACAGGATGGAATCAGGAGAAAACAATGCCATGACGAACACAAAACAGATTAGAGCAAACAGAAAAAATCAAATGCTGTCACGTTCGCTACTGCTTCGCCTAGCTAAGGCTTAGAGAAGCTTCGCTTCAGGCTCGCCTAGCGAAGGTGCTAGCGAATGCCTGCGGAGTTTGGGTTCTTTATTGATAACAATCCGATCTCGGCAACCCAAACCCTATGGTCTCCATTTTAGAAATTTAGTGATTTAACATTCAAGGTGTTGTTTTGACACATTCATGCATATCTAAACCCGTGGGCAAAAACCTAACGATACCTCATACATTCAGAGAATTCAAATTGAAAACATAGAGTAATGGGAATAAGGGAAAACCTGATTAGAGAGATCGATTAGAATCGAAAGGCACGGCTGGGTTTGCAAAGCAATGTTAGGGTTTGCGTGAGATATGGGTGAAAATGTGTGTGAGTCAGAGTGAACTTTTCAGAGTTGTCTAGAGGTTGCTGCAGATTAGCTCGTCTTTCTCCTTCTCTCCTCTTTTTTCTCTGTGTCTTGTTCCACTGAAACTCTAGTATTTATAACCTGATTTCGTGGCTTGGTGGGCTCAAATGAGGGCAACTCAAGCCCATGACTTTCTGTTATATTCTGAAAACATGTGCGCTTCGCCTAGCGAAGGATTTGCTCGCCTAGCGAGCATGACAGTTCAAGGTTCGCTAGCGAGCATGACAGCTCAGGAACAGAGCTTTGCTCCTTCAAGATTAACGTTCTGAATGATGAATAGACCCCATTTGAACATGTTGGAAGTAACTCAAGTCTTTCCCTTGTGTTGACTGATCACCCGGATAGAAACCACAAAGTGTCTTGGATGATGTTCAAGCTTCTTGGATCTGATTCTGATTGACATGATGAAATGCAATGTATCTAATTCTGATTAATAATGATGAAATGCAATGTGAAATTCTAAATGACCTAAAAATGAATGCATGAATGAGGAGGGCAAATTTTGGGGTGTTACAGCTGCCCCTATTCAATCATCAGCTAACCCGAGCAGGATGAAAGTGAACAGCTTATCGGACAAACAGGGTGAGCTGTGATTGAATACCAAAAACAGACCGAAAATTTGCGCTCTGAGTTCACCACAAAATGCTGAAATACACCGCGCTGTTTATATTTCTTCCGATCCTCTGGTTGAATCTCAATCCGTCTTCTGACTTAAATCTGGAGTTTCGATCCTCTGGCTGAATCTATACTCAATTTAGTCCTCTAGTTGGATATTAATTTTGATCCTCGGGCTGGATACGATTTTGATCTTTTGGCTAGATATACTTCGATCTTTGATTCTCTGGCTGAATCTATTCTCTTTGATTCTCGGGCTGAATCTATTTTGATCTTCTGGCTAGATCTTCTTTGTTTCGATTCTCTGGTTGAATCTATTCTCGGTCTTCGGGCTAGACCTGACTTTGATCTTCTGGCTAGATCTACTTCGATCTTCTGGCTAGATCTTCTTCGTTGTGATTCTCTGGCTGAATCTACTTCGATCTTCTGGCTAGATCTGACTTCGATTTTCTGGCTAGATCTGACTTCGATCTTCTGGCTAGATCTACTTCGATCTTCTGGCTAGATCTGACTTCGATCTTCTGGCTAGATCTACTTCGATCTTCTGGCTAGATCTTCTTCGATCTTCTGGCTAGATCTGGATTATTTTGATGATTAAATTCCCATCGTCAGGATCTCGCATCTGAGGCATGCGCTGGTTGACCCTCTTTCGAAATCTACACCCAATCTTCATGTTAGATATGCAACTTCGAGAATATTCCACCTTTTGGGCTTCGTACATATTCTTCAGGCTAGAACATGTTGTAACGACTCTTCAGTTAGACTTTTGTTTTCTAAATTGCGATCCACGGGCTGGATCCTCTCGTAGGTTGATTTTCTGTTGAGCTGTCAATTTACTCCTCTAGCTGGCTTGCCGGGGAAATAACGCTTGTAGGCGACTCTCTGGCTGAATCTTCAAGTTGAACCTCAGGCTGGCTCTTTGGAAAACGATTCTCAGGCTGAATCTTTGAACTGACCCTCATGCTGGATCACACACACTTGATCCTCTGGCTGAATCTCGTGACTTTGGTTGTAAAGCAATTCTTCAGTCTCCTTTGAAGAACCTGTTTATCAGCTTATGTGTATGCTTGATATGCATGCAAATGCCACTGTTATGCATGGAAATACAAATGTTATGCATGGAAATTCAAATGTTATGCATGGTGCAAAAAGAAATCTGCTTGGGGAAGCAAACTCCGGTAGGACACGGATCGCTGTATCAATCCTTGAATGCTCTGTGGGGAATGATCCGTCTGCCGGGACCGGGGAGCCACCGAAAATAAATCGGCTCTCCTTTTTTTGAAAAGTTGACCTTGCTGGGGGGAGTATCAACTATGGGAACTTTGTTTGGCGAGGCTCTGTGAGGAGAGTTTGTGGGGAAAGCACTTCCTGGGGAAATGTCGTAGGAATCGACCTTTACTAGGGATATGAACTTGCTGATCGTCCTCCGGCTGAGGATCAAAATAAATCTGTTAAAAATAATCTGCTGGGGAATGGGATGAACAATGGGGACACCAACCTCTTGTCTGTTGGGTATGCAACTACTCCACTGTTGCTGGGGATACAAGGTGCAACTCCACTGGGGGCATGCTCTGCTGAGGAGAGACTTTGTCAACCGCTTGGGGATGAGGATTCATGACTTGGCATCCAGTTCCTGTGACCTACAATCACACACGTATGTCCCGGGGGAATTGCTCGGTTTGAATCCACCGTCCGGGGTTAAGCACATTCAAAGCAATTTTAAATGTTTTCCTGTGCAAATCATCTGCAAAAGCCACCATTATGTTCAGATGCAATATGTTTAATCAAGAATTCAGACATCTTTTGCAAAGAAACTGATAAATGAAAAATAAAGAGGCTCTTTAACTGAATTATTCGACTTTTATTGGTTGAAAAAAAATTTTGTGCCAGGAATAGGCGAGTACATCAGGAAGCTGATCCCTGAAAAGAGGCGATCGCTATGAATTGAACAAAAGAAAACTATCCTAATGGAAATGTGGAAACGGGGTCCCACTGAGTTTCGACTCTGCTATGGCTCGTATGACCTCAAGACGCTCTGCTCATCTTGCTTTCTGAAGTGGATGATTAGTCGATCTTTAACCTTCGAAGATTGCCGGATTGAATGAAACAATGATATAACATGGATGAACTTAGATCGCAGTCATTCGCTTATTCCCTCTTTTGCGTGGACCACCCTTTTGGGTTTTCAATCCACCGGGATACCCTTTTTTGCCTGAGCCGCCCTTTCGGGTTTTCGACTCACCGGGTGTACATTTTTTTAATTATTTTTTTATATCCCTAATTTTTGCCCGAACATCTTTATATATTTTTTTGGTTCGTCGGGATGCCCCTTTTTGCCTGGACTTTTTTTCTTTTGTCAAGTGGGTCAATCATGCGAGGTATTTTTTTAACTGCGTCTGAGTTGACAGGGTAGCCAAAGCATCAGCAAATTGGTTTTCTTCACGAGGAACGTAATGCAGCTTCACCGTCGTAAAGAAAGTCAACAATCTTCTCGTGTAGTCTCTGTAAGGAACCAAATGAGGCTGATGTGTATACCATTTCCCGTTGGTTTGATTGATGACCAAAGCTGAATCCCTGTATACCTCCAGGGTTTTAATCCGTAGGTTGATGGCTTCCTCAAGCTTCGTATTCGGCTTCATTGTTGGTGCAGGGAAAAGTTATTTTGGCACAAAATAGCATATGAACCCCTCCTGGCGTGATCAACACTGCACCAACTCCGCGACCATTGACGTTGGCCGCCCCATCAAACATCATAATCCATTTGGATTCAGGGTCAGGCCCTTCCTCCGGGAGTGGTTCCTCGTAATCTTTCGATTTGAGAAACATGATGTCTTCATCAGGAAAGTCGAACCTCATAGGTTGGTAGCCATCAATCGGTTGCTCTGCAAGATAGTCTGACAAGACACTTCCTTTGATGGCTTTTTGTGAAGTGTATTGGATATCATACTCTGTCAGTATCATTTGCCACCTAGCAACCCTTCCAGTAAGCGCTGGCTTCTCAAAAATATACTTGACTGGATCCATCTTTGATATCAGTAGAGTAATGTGAGTCAACATATACTGTCTTAGTCGGAGAGCAGCCCATGCCAAAGCGTAGCAAGTTTTCTCGAGCAGTGAGTATCTTTGTTCACAGTCGGTAAACTTTTTGCTAAGGTAGTATATTGCATGCTTTTTTCGACCTGACTCGTCATGCTGACCGAGCACACAACCCATTGACCCTTCTAACACCGTCAAGTACATGATCAACAGTCTTCCCTCTACTGGAGGCATTAGAATCGGGGGCTCCTGCAAATATTCTTTTATTCTTTCAAAAGCTTTCTGACAGTCATCATTCCACCTAACCTCTCGCTCTTTTCTCAGCATTTTGAACAATGGCTCGCATGTGGCTGTAAGATTAGATATGAACCTTGAAATGTAGTTCAATCTGCCTAGGAAGCCACGAACCTCTCTTTCTGTTTTAGGTGCAGGCATTTCTTGAATATCTTTTACTTTCGCAGGATCTACCTCTATTCCTCTTTCCCTTTGGCCTGTAGACTGGCCCCAATCTTGATCTCTTTCTTGTCGTCATTCGGTACCAATGTTGACTGTCTCAATCACCTCCTGATAAGGTGTAATAGCTCGGTCCTCCTGTTTCAACAACCTGGCTAACTCTTCAGGCAATTCACAATCTTTCTCAACTCCTTCTTCGGCTTGATAGATAGGATTGTCGAAGTCATACTTGGCCATAGCAGTGTCGTTAGCAGTGAGATCCGGGTGATCATCTCTGTTTGATGGAGGATCATGCTTTACGAGATTTTTGGAAAGAAAAACGAAAAAGAAACATTGCCATTTCTAAAAGTAAAAAATAATTGAAAGAAAGAGAACACAAAATTCTTTGCAAAAGCTGTCCTTTATTGATGATGAAAATAATTGCAAAATGCGACTAAATGGATGGCCCTACAAATGAGTCATTACACCTTGGGCAAAGTGTAAGACTTTATTATGCATGTAATAAAAGGAAAACAATAAAAATTACTCTTTCAGTAGAGTAACCCGGACGACTTTTTCAGACGACCAATTGTTGAGCTTTTCTCCCGGGACACACGGGAGAATCCAGCTATCTAAGTCACAGTCGCTGTCAGCCTTGTCTTCATCTGCAGCATTTACGATGTGGGGAGAAACCAAACCCCCGCTGGAGAATGTACCGGCTTCGCTCTTCCAAGACCCCGGAGTATACCATAATCCAAACTTGTCTTCTTTGATGATTGACTCCACAAATTTGCCCCAGCCTTAGGCATTACCAGCTTTAACCACTTCAACAGCATGCTTATATGAAGAGATAGAAGTCCCAACCTTCTCGGACTTAGGTGAAAAGACAGCTCCGGGCGTGACCTCACTGATGTTTATGGCTTCGAAGCCCTGACACAGCATCTCATGCATCTCGCCATCCATCTCCACATACTTAAGTATAGACAAGTGGCTAACAAAAATATCCTCTTCACCACAGACAGTGACGACCTGACCTTCTAGCTCATATTTGAGGTTCTGGTAGAGAGTAGAAGTAACAGCACCGACAGCATGAATCCAGGGCCGCCCTAGCAGACAGCTATAGGCAGGCTGGATATCCATCACATAAAAGGTGCTCTTGAACACCCGCGGTCCAATCTTGACTGGCAACTAAACTTCGCCAAAGAAAGATCTCTTAGAGCCATCAAAAGCCCTCACAACTAAATTAGTTGGCCTCAGGATGATTCCATCGCACTCTAACTTCATTAAGGCTTTCTTTGGAAGAACATCCAGAGAAGAGCATGTATCAACCAAAACATGGGAAAGCACCGCCCCTTTGCATTCCATTGTGATATGTAAAGCCTTTATGTGATTCCTGCCCTCAGATGTCAGGTCATAGTCGGTGAAACCTAGCCCATGGCTAGCGTTTACATTTGAAACTACCGACTCCAGCTGGTTAACAAGTATCTCTGGTGGAAGATAGGCCATATTCAGTACTTTCAAAAGGCTGCTCTGTGCGCCTCAGAGCACATCAATAATGAGAGAATGGAGATCTTTGAGGGTGTCTGATTTAGCTGGTCGACTTCCTTGTAGTCACTTTTCTT
The DNA here is from genome assembly GCF_024323335.1 of Lathyrus oleraceus. Classification (NCBI taxonomy): domain Eukaryota; kingdom Viridiplantae; phylum Streptophyta; class Magnoliopsida; order Fabales; family Fabaceae; genus Lathyrus; species Lathyrus oleraceus. Next base: position 448,864,778 of record NC_066585.1, on the reverse strand, counting down.
GATAATCCTCATAAACTCATCCACTTCCTTCTCGAATGCGGTTTTAGGAGGAGCCTCCTCAGTGGTAACCTCTTCGGTGGCTACCTGTTTTCCTTTAGCCTTGGCAGCTGCCTCAGATTCAGTATTCGTGCGCAACGTTGATGGTGCAAATAGGCGTCCACTGCGAGTGAAGCCACCAACCCCTCCAACATTGTCTATAGCGGAGCTACCAATGTCAATGCCTTCTTCGTTAACTTTCCGCCCCTGGAAGTAGATATCAGCCCCAGAGTGCCACGGGATAGCACTGTCTTTCTCATATGGAACAGGTCCTGGTACCGTGATGGTGACCGGACTAAACAAAGCCGATTTAGGGCTGTCAGGGTAAATTGTAATTGGTGTTGGACTTTCGATGTTCACCGTTGTTGGTTCTGTACTTTCTGGGAAATATATTGTTGTCGGAGCGGGTCTCTCGGGAACATATATTTCTTCAGGAGTGAAATAAATCGTCACTGTCGACACATCATTCTTCACTCGACGGGTCTGATTGAACTGAAGACAACCTTCGTCTATCAGTTGCTGAATACCCCTTCTCAAACTGTCACATCCGTTCTCGGCAGCTTGACAATTTCTGCACTCTTCCCCACAGCCCGAGAAAATCTGTCCTTTCAAGAGTCAGTCTTTGACCACCGATAGCTAAGTCTTCACTTTAGTCACATCAGAAACCAAATTCAAAGTTTCCCCACTATCAACAACATTAATCCTCTGCCCGCCGTGGGCTGGCATCGGGTTATGGATAACATTAGGCACCGGAGAAAAATTGATAGCCTGGGCATCTCTCAAATCTTGTACCTTTAGATGGAGAGCCTTGCAATTAACTGTAGTATGGCCAGGTGCATTGGAGTGAAAAGCACATCTGGCGTTGACATCATAACCTCTAGGCAAATTATTGGGATGGATTGGTGGGGCCAGAGTTCTTAACGTAACCAAATTCAGGTCAATCAGCATGGGAAGTAATACAGAATAAGGCATGGGGATTGGCTCAATGACCCGGTCCGTCTGCCTTGGACGTTGTTGATAGTGTCTCTGCTGACCCGGATTACCTCCTTGTTGTTGATTGTTATACCTAGGTTGCTGTTGCGGATGATACTGCGGTGGTTGTTACTGTTGAGGAGCAGGTGCTGGAATAGTGACTGCGGCATCTTGATCTTGATAATAATTAGGGCGCCCTCTGCCCCTGCCTTTACCGGCATACACAACGCTTGTCTCGCCTTCTCTTCTTCGCTGACTGATACCAGCAAACGGTTTCTTCGGACCTGACGAGCTGGAAGCACTGTTGTCTTGAATTTGGCCCATCTTTAACAGACTCTCGATTCTTTCTCCAACAATTACTATCTCTGCAAAGCTGATTGACGGGCAAGCAGCCAATCTCTCAATATAATTGGCTTGAAGAGTGTTCATGAACATGTCCGCCATCTCCCTTTTAGACATAGGGGGTTGGACGGTCGCAACAATTTGTCTCCAACGCTGAGCATATTTTCTAAAGGTCTCCTTGGCAGTCTGAGACATTCCTTGCAACAAGGTCCGATTTGGAGCCATGTCCAAGTTGTATTGATATTGCTTGACAAAATCCTCTGCCAAGTCTTTCCAGCTCTTGATGGTAGTGCGAGACAAATGAGAATACCATTCACGAGAAGCCCCAGTTAGACTGTCTTCAAAATAGTACATCCACAACTTTTCATCTTCCGTGTGAGCTCCCAACCTTCCCAAATAAGATTGGAGATGAGTGCGTGGGCAAGAAGCCCCGTTGTATTTCTCAAAAGTAGGGGGTTTGAACTTGTGAGGAATCCTTACTCCCTGAACCAGACCAAGATTTGTGACATCAAAACCTAAGGAATTTTGAGACTCCAAAGATTTGAGCTTCTCAGCAAGCTCATCCATACAGCGAGTGGTCTCGTGGGCTTCGTCGTGCAAAGAGAATTGATCATACTGATAATCTTCAGTAACGGGGCGCCCGTTAATCCAAATTCCTTAATTCACATTGTACCTTCCGCCAATGCCATTTCCGACATTCCCCGTGTTGCCAACATTACCCGGGTTTCCATCAGCATTTGCGTTACCCGCGTTACTAGTGTTCACAGGGTTATCAGCGTTCCCAAGGTTACCAGGGTTTCCCTCAGCATTTGGTATCTCCACCTCTGGATCGGGCCTCGGTTGCTCAACCGATTCCCTCAGCTTTTCCTGGCCTTCTGCCATACCAGTCATCAATGTCACGAACTGATCCATCCTTTTACGCATATCAGCCAGCTCTTTCTGTACCTGGTCCATCGCTAGTTGTGGACGATTTTCCTTTGTCGGGTACCTGTGGACTCGCTTGGGACCAATAATGCCTGAGACAGGGAACAAACATTAGACACTGCGGTGACACGTGCAAAACAAACAAGGGTTAGTATGCATGGTATGCGATGCACTGCTTATTCAATTTCAAGGCACCCCCCTTAAAAAGGGAATACCCTGCAAATGAATAAGCATGAGATGTTGGATGCAAATATTGCAGATGATGTTATGCAATGCAAAGGCATGTCAATCAGGATTGCTGGATCCGCTTGAACATCTGTTGGGTTGCACTGCCTGGAGAGAAACCCACTGAAGAATATAATACAAGATCAAAGCTTTGCTCCAGAAAACCGGGTTGGTTGGAGGTTAAGGTTTCCTGAATTTAGCCTGCCCGTCACTTGTGGGTTCGAAGAACAAAAGTTCGTCAACTTCGGCCCTTCAGTCAAGAATAATACGTTTACCACTGAAGGTTTGGCATTATTAAGGGATAAAAGACCTCCACTGACTCCCCTCAACAGGACATCCTAATAGCAAGTTCTCAGTCTCGGGGTCCTCGGATTGATCAGCGAGAATGCGCCCACCAGAGCTAACATAATCACGTCTCGGAGGAGAGGCCTCGACTGAGTTCTCGGGAAATGGTCACCAGAGTCGACGATTTCTAAAGGAACATTTGTCGTTATGGAACACCCATAGGACAAAATATATCCAAAAGAAACCTCGTCTGGATGTGGGTCTTCATGAACGACTTAACGTAGCAACACGCCATGCAAGCCTCGTGACTATCCACTCTAAAACCTGTGTGTACACTCAAGCCTGGGTCATGGGCTTATCTCTCATAGAACATCCCATCCCAACAAACAGAACCAGCAGATACGGCAATCATATGTACATAATGCAATCAGATAAAGCACGTAAATGCTGAAAAATAAATAACTGTACAAAAGGATAAACACCCAACAAACAAGAAACCTACTAAAGCTAGGAGGGACTCGCTTAGGGAAACAGGGTCCCCAGAAGAGTCGCCAGCTGTCGCAGCCTAAAAAAGGAGATGAGAAAAAACAACCGGTGAGAAAGAAATGACAGAAGAGTCGCCACCATGCATTATTTATCCCAAAGGAGGGAAAGGAAACGCTCGAAGTAAACCTGGAAAAAGGAAAGGAAAAGACAAGGTCTCGCAACCAAACCTTGGGTTCGAGAGTCGATTATGCGAAGGGAAGGTATTAGAACCCTTACGCATCCGTAGTAGTCTACGGGATCCACTCTTGTGGTTCTTGTCTAAAGGGTGTGGGTACATCTAATGTACTATTTACTAAAAGAGGGGTCAAAAGAAAATGACTCGCACGGATGTTGCATCCACTGCATACGTATCTCATCTGAATATGAGAATCAGAGTCTTCGTAGCTCGGCTACCTATGGGTTAGGGGGGTGTGTGATCGGTAAGACGTCGCGTCTTATGCCTACGTGTCTCATCTGGAATGAGAATCAGAGCAAAACATAGTTCGGCTAACTACGGGGTAAGGGTTGTGTTTTGGGGTGAACGACGTTACTACGCAATCTACCGGATGCTCGACCTTTGGAGGCTTACTCGCCTGTAGTAGAAGGAGATAACGTGTTCTTAGGAGAAGAAAAATCAATGAGTTGTTTGTGTTTTAGGGATGCTCATGCAAAAAGGCAGTCCTAGACGAAGGAACCGCGCTACCTTAATTGACATGCAAACGGGAGACTATACGAAGCCTAGCAATCCGATGGGGAGACGATCACGCTATACAAAACAAACATGCATAAAGTAAACATGCCAATAAGGGGGCTCAAACATACATGGGTAGGGCTTTAGTCAAGAGGGGTCATATCAACCTCGACAAACAAGCCATGGAAGGGTAATCAACAAGGCTCTTAACCACTGACATTGAACGTCAGGGTGAGCAGATCAAAAGGGTAATGAGGATAAGACCTCATAGCTCTTAACCATGGACAGGGTGAGCTCATGGCAAAGCGTGGGGATTCAGAAAGATGGAACCCTCCCCACTGACTGACCGAACAAAAGATCTTGGGCTTTTGTTCTGAAGCATCGACACGTAGTGCGAGCATAAAGAATGACACACTGAATAACGGGGGATTGATTACTAATCCCTTTTATCCGTCAATTGCGTCTTCATGGAGGTCTTTAGCACTGGTGCCTCTTCTTGGAGGTCTTTGGGCACAAAAGTGAACAAACAAAAGAAAACATTGCCTCCTATCGAGGTCTGCCAGCTAAGAAAGCGGTAAAAATGCGAGAAAAATAAAGGATCAAGAGATCTACCACACGGGTTAAGATCCGAAGCAACAACAATCAGAGAAGTAAGAAACCCAGAGATCTCTCAGGCTAGCACCATCAAAGAAAGTGAGTCAGTACAGGTAATCGGAATAGACCTCCAGGTGGTATCTCACAAATAAAGTGGAATACCAAGCAAGCCATCTCTGCAAGAGTCCTGTGAGCCCTCACAAAAACTCAACAAACGGGTTAGAGTAATAGGATAGAATCAGGAGAAAACAATGCCATGACGAACACAAAACAGATTAGAGCAAACAGAAAAAATCAAATGATGTCACGTTCGCTACTGCTTCGCCTAGCGAAGGCTTAGTGAAGCTTCGCTGCAGGCTCGCCTAGCGAAGGTGCTAGCGAATGCCTGCAGGTTTTGGGGTCTTTATTGATAACAGTCCGATCTCGGCAACCCAAACCTTATGGTCTCCATTTCAGAAATTTCGTGATTTAACATTCAAGGTGTTGTTTTTACACATTCATGCATATCTAAACCCGTGGGCAAAAACCTAACGATACCTCATACATTCAGATAATTCAAATTGAAAACATAGAGTAATGGGAATAAGGGCAAACCTGATTAGAGAGATCGATTAGAATCGAAAGGCACGGCTGGGTTTGCAAAGCAATGTTAGGGTTTGCATGAGATGTGGGTGAAAAAGTGTGTGAGTCAGAGTGAACTTTTCAGAGTTGTCTGGAGGCTGCTGCAGATTAGCTCGTCTTTCTCCTTCTCTCCTCTTTTTTCTCTGTGTCTTGTTCCACTGAAACTCTAGTATTTATAACCTGATTTCGTGGCTTGGTGGGCTCAAATGAGGGCAACTCAAGCCCATGACTTTCTGTTATATTCTGAAAACGCGTGCGCTTCGCCTAGCGAAGGATTTGCTCGCCTAACGAGCATGACAGTTCAAGGTTCGCTAGGCGAACCACGCTGCTCTCCTAGCGAGCATGACAGCTCAGGAACAGATCTTTGCTCCTTCAAGATTAACGTTCTGAATGATGAATAGACCCCATTTGAACCTATTGGAAGTAACTCAAGTCTTTCCCTTGTGTTGACTGATCACCCGGATAGAAACCACAAAGTGTCTTAGATGATGTTCAAGCTTCTTGGATCTGATTCTGATTGACATGATGAAATTCAATGTATCTAATTCTGATTGATAATGATGAAATGCAATGTGAAATGCTAAATGACCTAAAAATGAATGCATGAATGAGGAGGGCAAATTTTGGGGTGTTACAATCATCCAATGATGTTAAGAAAATATTTTTGGCATTTTTGAATATCTAAAAGTATTTAAAATGAATTAAAAACAATCAAAAACAAAAATAATTCACAAAAAATATTAATTGGTCCCATATTTTTGTGATTCCAAATAAAGAAGTTATGAATTTTTAAAAATAAAAAGAATTAAAGAAAATAAAACAGAAATTAATAAAAGCTGGAAAATCCACAACGCTTGGATCAGGATTCATTAATTGACGTGGATCATCCAAAGGCCATGAAGCGCGTGCTCATTGTGTTCCCCAGTCAACAACATAACACATTGGATTTTCAAAAGTAATTAAAACGCATGGTCATGATTAGATACTGTGAGCCAGATCCAAGGGACACAAGGCCAGCCACGTGTGGACGGTGGTGGAAACCACCGTCTTCTCTGGTGACAAGACAAAATCCGGCCACCAGTTGCAGGTTTTGCAACTTCAACCAAATCAAACGATCCTTATACCAAATTAAAGCTGGGGTGATGTACATCACCCCTGTAACCTTAGTTTTCACTCAAGATCCCTATGGAAGGAGAAATCTGAGGTTGAAAAACTAGGTGTTCAATCTGTAGAGCAACAATTCATGAAATTAAAGCCACCATTGGCTTGCCTCTCACATGAGGACTTCAGAGAACCAAACCAACACAAGCAATGCACAATATATAGTGAGATTCGAAGCAAAATAGTTCAGATGGAAACCTTTGAAGTGCAGCTTTGATGAGCACGATCCAACCAAATGCTTGCTTGCAGCTTGATCTTGATGTATGATATGAGAGTTAGGCTTAGGAATTAGTATTGAAAATCAATTGATGTTGTTGAAAATCAAACTTGAAAAAGAGAAATGAAAATTAAAATTCCTTTGGTGAGAGGTGTAGCACCTCAAATTTGCACCTATCATTATACATACCATTTCATTTTAGGTCATAGCATATCATAGTCTATTGCATAACATTTGCATTGTCTTCAGTTGCCTCAAGAGCAAGCAAGCAAGAATTAGGTCAAACTGATCAGGAGGTCAGTCAACCAATCAAGTAAAGGTGTTTCTCAAGGAATCAAAGCCCTAGGGTTTGTCCAACAAGTTCACATGACTTGGAGGTTGATTTGAAGTGTTCAAGTCAAGGGTTGAAGGCTCAGAGGTCATCAGTCAATGTACAGACAATCAGAAACCCTAGACAAGTCAAACTTGGTCAACTGTGGTTGATTTTGTGGATTTGATGGATGGAAATGATTTGAGAGAGTTTATCCATGTCCTAATAGGCCTCATGTGTCATGGCAATCAATATCATGGAAAAATTTGAAGCCAATCAGAAAATTTCCAAAAATAGAAACTGGACCTGTAATTTCAACTGCCAAAAATGGAAACTTCTTGATCCTCAACTTACATCATGATACAAGCTTCAAATGAATTTTTGCCCAACATGAAAGTTGAAGATCTTGTTCTCCCATTTTCAAAAAGTCCAAGAACTCTCAAATCCCATGTGGGGTTGTCAAGATATGATCAATTCAATTTCAGAAATTTGTGAACTTCAAAGAGCCATATCTCACAAACCATAAGGCCAAATTTGGTGGGGTTTTTTCCTACAAACCAAATTTTTCATCCCCTTTCCAAAAATATAAATTTCATTCATCAAAACCTTACCATTCAAAATGGCATTTTTGGACCTATTTCATTTAAAATCAAGTTTGACTCAAGTTTGACTTTTTGATTTATGGACTTTTTCTCACTTTGGCCAATTGGGAAATGTTTTAAATCATATTTGAAACTTGCTCAAAGCCCTAAATCATCATCATACCACCATTATGCTATCACTTTGGACCAAAGATGCAAACTTGAAAATTTGGCAAATGACTTCATTAACACAAGGCAAAGTTAGCATTTCTGGTACAGACCACAAACAGCAAATTGGATGTCCTTTTCTGCTCATTTCAGGCCCATAATCGTACAGCTTGTACCCCTCCTTTTCACTTGTGCAAGAAATTAGCAAATTGCAATTTGGTCTCATTAAACAAAATTAGCTTACCACATGATTAAGCAAGGATAAACAGTGGAATATAAGCTTCATTTTCTGCATTCTAAACCCTAGACATCACAGCCTACCAACCAGAAAAAACACTCTCACTCTCATCTTGCATTTTGGCCAAAACAGGATTTCTGCACAAACCATTCAAAGAACTCAAGGAACCTTTGCTTCCTCCTTCATCTAAACCTCATTTGAGAGTCCTTTGAGCCTTTGATTCACAGCTGGAACCCTGTCCTCTCACTCTGTTTTTCATCAAGCTCAACAATGGCAGATCATAGTGTGTGGATTTCCAAGCATCAATGAGCTGAAGTCATCCAACCCTTCATCATTTCCAAGCATTTGAAGCACCTGTTTGAGCTTGTAACCATCAAAGCAACTCTGATTCACCATTTTCTTCAAAACAAGTAAGGTTTTCGATCCATTCTTTTCTCGAAATTATGCCATGCCATGTATAGTTCCTTCCTTGCTAAGCATTATGCAACTTGAATCACATTAAATGGTGAACTATGCTGTCTGAAATCTTGATTTTCATTTTTGTGAACAAATGCATTTTCCATCGATTTGTTTTATCCAAGATGATTTAGAGAAAATGGGAGTCATATTTGTGTTGAGGGATGTTTAATGATGCTGTTGATATGCTTGCCATTAAATTCTGGGCATTTTGAAATTTTGAGATGCATGATGATGAATGTATGCATGCTGCTGTTTTAATCCCTTGTCCTGCCCAGAAATCCACTTGGATCGTATTTTGTGTGTTGGTGTTATGATGCTACATAAGTACATATGCCATGCCATTGTGTGTTTTTGCTCGAAACCTGTTGATTCTTGATGATTTTGTATGATGATGATGAATGCTGTTATTGCTTAAACTTGCTCTGTCCAGAAAAATTCTCATGATTATGCTTATGTTGTTGTTGGCTGATGATGCATGATGTTGGTGTTCATGAGTCGTGCTCATTTGATTGAAATGCCATGCTGTTGTATGTTGGTCGAATGTTGTTTGGATGCTTGAAAATGCCATAGCCATGACTGCTAAAACCCTAGGGTTTTGTTAAACCCAGAAATATTGAAGCTCATTGGCCGTGTTCACTGTTCCATTGGATTTGGACCAATGGGAACATTTCCTGGTCGCCCCTGAAACGCAGCGTTCCAATAAGTGATACGCTGAATTACGCTTTTGCCATCCTGTTGACCATGTTTGACCATTGCCATGCTATTTTGCTCTTGTTCATCCAATTATTTCATCCAACTTCCACAATTAATTTCTCTCTCAATTTTTATCCAAAAATCATGCAATTTTTTCCATCATGTTCATGAATGTGTCCTCTATTTTATTGTGAATTTTAATTAATTTTCCATTGGCTGGATTTTTAATGATAATTGTTTTCCCAACATGTATGCTCAAATGATACCTCTTGCCATTTCAATTGTGAAATTGTCATGTTGCATCCAATGCCCTTGAACTTTTTTGTGGTGAAACTAGACACATTGACCTTCATTTCCATATAAAGTTTGTGCATTTATCATTTGTGGATTGAGAGTTATGATTTTCTGAAGTTATGTGTAACATTTGGTGCTATATGAATGATATGCATTTTCCCAATTTTTGTTCACATGCTTCCTTACATCCAAATGACCTCAAATTTTGCATGAATCATCTATCACATGTCTAGTTTGTGTATGAATTTTCTTGGAATTAATCATGCTGTTTTCCATTTGATTGTGAATTTTCTTCCATGCTTAGTCTTTTGTGGACTTTTTGTGCTACATGTTGCCAAACCTTTTGTGAAATTCTCAAATCTTATTGTATGACCATGAAATTTCATATGTGATAACTACACATCTCAAGCTTTGCATTGGTGTTAACCTCACTCATTTCTCTTCTGTTTTCAAATTGATATGATTTTTTGAAGTTGACCCATGCTTGTTGACTTTCATCATGCTTACTTGAATTTGGTTTGACTTCATGATTTTACTTGACTGCCTTCCTCTCATCCAAATGCCATGAAATTTTACATGTCTACCATGCTAGATGTTAGGATTGAGTGTGATTTATTTCATGATTTTTGAGATTGTTTGAGTTGACTTTTGGATGAAGTCTTGCTGTTGACCTATTTGTGCTCTTTCTTGCCATGCTTTGCATCCTTTTGCATATGAAATGACAATGATGCATGATTTGGTTATGAATCCAATTGAGATTACTTCTTACATGTTTGAACATGAATTGGATTGACTTTTATTTGCTGTTTGACTTTTTTCTTTCACCTTTGACCCTAGGCTAGTCCTAGTGGTCTTCTGAGCTTACAATTGAGCTATTGTTTCAGGTTAAGCCCCAATGCCTCAAAGACCATTCAAATTTGTTTGAGTTGAATTATATATTGTGCTAACCTTTGTTTTGTAGGTGACTCACATACTTGAGTCTTTGTGCTTTGCACAATTGGTCCCTCTGTGGTTGACTATTGGTTCATTTCCTTTTGATTTTGACTGTTGAGCTGTTTACTAATTGGTTTGACTTTTTGCAGGTACTTTAGTTGCTTAAGTTCTTTGAACTTGCTTGCTTTGCTATTTAGCATTTGCTTTTGAGGTATAAACCTTTCTTCTTCATGTAGTCTGGAGACCCGGTCTGTTATTTGACCGGGCAAACTGTCTGAAGTCCTCCTTAAGAGGCAATGCCTGTGTGTGTTTAAAATTGTCCCAAGCAGGAAAAGTCCTTCAAGTAAGGCAATTGGTGGAAGGTAGGGATAAGTAATCTATCCCCCACTATTCAGTGTGTCCTCTCTTTGCTCCCATTACATGGTTGAAGCATCGAGATAAAAACCCAAGATCTAATTGAGTCAATAATGGGGAAAGAGTTCCATCTTTCTGAACTCCCCCACTTTCTATTATTTGATGCTCTCCCTGATTAGGGATAGAAGCAATGAGGCACACCCCTCATCTCCTATTCATCTGCTTCACCTTAGCCTCTCAATGGCAAGGTTAAGAGCAACACTTACCCTATTACAGTTGGCCCTAGTGCCTAACCTTTTGCTTGAGCCTCTTGTATGCATATAGAGTGTGCCTCTTGTGATTGTGATTGCCTGTTTGCTTTGCCTCTTTAGGTTTAGCTTAGACTTGCCCTTGTGCAAGGTAGGTTGTGCTTGACTTGCTTCCTGTGCAAGTCAGGTCTGTGTGGCTTACCTCCTGTGTGAGCCATGCTTAGAGTTGTTCGGCCGAACTACGGCAACTCTGATTCTCACGATCAGGTGAGATACGTAGGCACGAGACGCGATGTCTTGCCGAGTTTGACTAACGACTAACAGCTAATCCTTGCTTGCTTTCGCCCTCGTTGCGATCCTTTCTCTCGCCCTCGTTGCGATCCTTTCTCTCGCCCTCGTTGCGATCGAGCCTTTTCCTTTCTCTCGCCCTCGTTGCGATCGAGACTTTCCCTTTCTCTCGCCCTCGTTGCGATCGAGTCTTTTTTCCCTCCGTGGCCGAACTACGGCAACTCTGATTCTCATGTTCAGATGAGATACGTAGGCACGAGACGCGATGTCTTGCCGAGTTTGACTAACAACTAACACTAACTCTTTTCTCTCACCCTTGCTGTGATTGAGATATCCCCTTTCTCTTGCCCTAGTTGCAATCGAGACCCTTGCTTCCTGTGCAAGCCGTGTTTAGGATAGGTTGGCCCTTATGCCATTTAGCTAGAAACCTTAACTTAGGGTTGATTTTGCATGACAACATCTAGGCTCGAGTCGTAGTCTCCCAAGTGTTGTGTCTCCCTCTGTTATCTGGTTAGGCTAGATCCTTTGTCCCTGCGTAGGGGAACTACATCGCCCTGATCTTCATACCAGATGAAGTATGTAGGCAGGAGATTGAGCTGATCTCTCCAGGCGCCTTTCTTTTCTTTCTGTGTTTTGTTTGACAGTTATAGGCTGAGTCCCCGACTCCCTATCTATCTGTTGTGTTGTTTTGGTTCGGATGCTGACATAAGTCCAGTGATTGGCAGTCGGGCTCCACGTTTGCCTGTGTTTGTTTGTTTGTGTGCGTGTCAGCCGAGCTACGAATGCTCTGATTCTTCTCTCGTCCGAGAAGATACGTATGCATAGGATGCGACATCCTAGCGAGCATGTTTCGTTTCCCCAGTCCGAACTACTTCGACTCTGATGTCTATGCCTGATAGACTAAGTAGGCCCAGGATGCGACATCCTGCCGAGTCAGTTTCAGTCAGTTTCTTTTGTCTCTTTTCAGCCAGTGTGTGTGTGTTTGAGCAGTGTTTAGCAACCAATTTTTCCTTTCTATTGTGCGTGGATCCCGTAGAGTACTACGGATGCGTAGGGGGCCTAACACCTTCCCTTCGCATAACCGACTCCCGAACCCATTTCTCTTTGGTCGCGAGACCATGTTCTTTTCCTAGGTTTACTCTGAGCGTTTCCTTTCCCTCTTTTGGGATAAATAACGCACGGTGGCGGCTCTGTTGTTTCTTTCTTTTCCCGCCGGTTCTTCGCGCAATGCGACAGCTGGCGACTCTGCTGGGGACATAGAGAAGTTGACCTATGCTGGTCCATCTTCCCTGAGCGAGTCTCTCCTAGCGCTCTCTAGGATTAGGGTTTTGGTTGCTTTCTGCTTGTTGTATTTTATTGCATTCATTGTATATATGTACATTTATTGTTTGCATTGATTGTGTGCATTGATGTTTGCATTCATATTCATTATTCATTGCTGGCTGGCTGTCTGTTTTTCTCTGTGTGGGGGGGGAGTCAGTTGAGGTAAAAGGTCCAATACCCAGACCATGAGTGCAATCTAGGATACCTAGGAATAGAGTGATTCATGGGAAGCGGGTGGTGTACGCCACTTAGCGGAACATTGATATCACGAGCAGTTCAGACTCTGATGGGGTATTATCGGTGCATACATCGGGTGTGCACAGGATAATATTTCTTGAAAGGGTTGTTTATCCTGCGTTTCTCTCAGCCTTACCCTGGCCTAGACTACACCCGTGAGTGGGGAAGGGCTATTCATTACAGGTACTGTTGGTGACTCGGTCCTGTTGGTGACTTGGTTCTGTTGGTGACTCTAGTTCAGACGACAGTTTTCAGTTGACCTTAAGTTGGATTTATGTTCCGATTTTGACTGAAGTTTCGACCCAGCAATCAGAGTTTGCACAACCAGCCAGTCCAGTCTGCATCATGTGCATCATAGCATATTTATTTTTCAAAAGAAATGCATTGAAAAAAAAAAGTGAAAAAAAAAAGAGAAAAAAAAAAAGAAAAAAAAAGAACTAATCTCTGCATGCATATCATTTCTCAGGTACATTCCCGAGCTTGTCTACTGATAAAGATGGCGACAGTCCCAGAGCCGAAGCGGAAGACCTGTGTCTACGTTTTCCATCGTGAGCCGTTGACTCCACTAGTCGAGTTGGGGAGCCTTGTGATAGGTGACCGTCTGAGGAGTTTTGTTGGGCAGTATGGAGATATCTTGACATTGTTGAAGACAGTAGTGGATCCAGTACCTCTGCAGACGCTACTTCAGTTTTATGATCCAGAGCTCAGATGCTCCACCTTCCAGGATTATCAGCTTGCACCTACCCTTGAGGAGTACTCTATCCTGTTGAGTATCCCTATTCAGCATCAGACTCCCTTCTTGGACGTCCCAAAGGAGGTCGACTTCAGATTGATTGCCAGAGCTCTCCGGTTGAGCGTTGAGGAGGTTGGTAAGAATTGGAGGCCCTGTGGGGAAGTAGTAGGTCTGCCTTTGAGGTTTCTGTTGAGGATTGCCAGAGTTGAAGCAGATAAGGGGAATTGGGAAGTTTTTCACGCACAGCTAGCTGTCATGATCTATGGGATCATCCTATTTCCCAGTATGCCGAACTTCATAGACCATGCTGCTATCAGCATCTTTATCAGAGGGAATCCAGTCCCTACCCTCCTTGCTGATACTTACTATGCCATCCACAGCAGGCATGGTAAGGGAGGAGCCATCAGATGTTGCCTGCCTCTCCTATTCAAATGGTTCATGTCTCTTCTGCCATCCAGTGGACCATTTGTAGATACCCAGAGCACTCTGAAGTGGACTCAGAGGGTCATGTCGCTCACTTCCTACGACATCAGGTGGCAGTCATACCGGATGGATGTGAAGGATGTCATCATAAGTTGTGGTGAATTCCGGGGTGTGCCACTCATAGGGACCAAGGGTTGCATCAACTACAACCCAGTTCTCTCCCTTCGCCAGCTAGGGTTTGTTATGAGTAGAAGACCACTTGAAGCTGAGATAGCTGAGAGTGTGTGTTTTGAGAAGAAGGATGACCCTGTTAGGTTGGAGCAGATTGGAAAAGCCTGGAGATCTGTCGGAGTGAAGGACGGATCCGTCTTAGGGAAGAAGTTTGCCATTGCAATGCCCGATTACACCGATTGGGTAAAGAAGAGAGTGGAAACTTTGCTGCTACCCTACGATAGGATGGAGCCGTTGCAAGAGCAACCACCCTTGGTACTTGCTGATAGTGTGCCTGCTGAGCACTATAAGCAAGCCCTGATGGAGAGTCGTCGTCTGAGGGAGAAGGAGCAGGACACTCAGATGGAACTATACAAAGCTAAGGCTGACAAGCTGCACTTGGCCCATCAACTCAGGGAAGTGCAAGGAGAGGATGCTGGTAGAACAAGGGGTAAAAAGAGATCATATGAGGAGATGGAATCCCTGATGGATGCCGAACATAGGGAATGTCTGAGACTGCAGAGAGCAGAAGTCAACTACCAAAAGAAGATCAGAGACTTGGAGAAGCAACTCAAAGACAAAGACGCTCAGTTGAAGAAAGAGATGGAGTTGAGACAGAAGTCAGAGGAGTATCTTGGAGGAGAAGTCTTAGAACTTAGAAGACAATTGAAGGAGAAGATCACTCCCCTACCAGATTGTTCAGAATGCTCACTGTTGATAGACCAGTGTCATTACCTGAAGACCCTCATTCCAGAAGACCGTCTGCCGTAGACTGTATCTTTGTTTGTATTTTTTGTTGAGAATCACCTCCAGGCTTGTTGGATGGGATTCTTTTTCTTTGTACTCCGATTATCCGAATATTCTGCTGATCTTGGTTGTATGACTCTTTTACCCTTATGTATGTATAAGGATGTCAGATTTTCTCTGTTGCTCTTTTTCCCTGTATCTATCTACTTATCTTGTTGCTGCAGGTTGCCATCTTTTAAGGATGGGTCAGGCTCTTTGAATGCCTGAGAAATGAGCATATCATGTGCATCATACGCATCATTTAACATCATACTCATATCATTTGCATAACAGGTGTTCTTGTGCTGTATTCTCACTCCGGTTCCTTTGTGAGACAGGATAGCTGATCAGAGACCACACCGGTTTTCAACCAGGCTCAATCAACAGGGAGGTATGGATCAGGTTCAGACAGAGCTGGCCGAGATGAGGGCAAACATGGCCCAGTTCATGAACATGATGCAAGGGGTTGTTCAGGGGCAAGAGGAGCTGCGTGCCTTAGCCCAGAGACAGGAAGTTGTGATTCCAACATCCAACCGTGCTTCGCCTGTTGCTGCACCCGCTCATGAGACTATCAATGTTGCTGCTCCCACTAACGACTATGCCGTCGGGGAAGAGTTGAGAGGAATAAGAATCAATGGACAGCCTCTTGCTGCAGAGGTCAATGTCAGAGCTACCCGGGCTCCGATTCGTCATCCAGCTCCGTTTGTCAACCAACAAGAGGACACATTTACTCTCCTCAGTGAGGACTATGATGTTGTGAAAACCAAAGAGAGGGACAGAAAAGTGGATGCTCTTGCTGAGAAAGTCCGAGCCATGGAATGTCAGAACTCCCTTGGGTTTGACGTGACCGACATGGGTCTGGTGGAAGGGTTGAAGATCCCCTACAAGTTCAAGGCACCCTCATTCGACAAGTACAATGGCACTTCCTGTCCTCGCACCCATGTGCAGGCGTACTTCAGGAAGATCTCTGCTTACACTGACGATGAAAAGATGTGGATGTACTTTTTCCAAGATAGCCTATCTGGGGCATCTTTGGATTGGTACATGGATCTGAAGCGAGAATCAGTCAGAAGCTGGAAAGATTTGGGTGAGGCCTTCCTAAGGCAATACAAGCACAACATGGACATGGCGCCAAGCCGAACTCAGTTACAGAGCTTGTATCAGAAAGATAAGGAGAGTTTCAAAGAGTATGCCCAGAGGTGGCGTGAGCTAGCCGCCAGAGTGCAACCTCCGATGTTGGAGAGAGAGCTGACTGACATGTTCATTGGAACCCTGCAAGGTGTGTTCCTAGACCGCTTGGGAAGCTGCCCGTTCAGTAGCTTTTCAGATGTTGTTGTCTGTGGAGAAAGAACTGAGAGCCTTATCAAAGCAGGGAGGATACAAGATCCTGGCTCTTCAAACTCTTCTAATTCTAAGAAGCTATACTCTGGGGCACCCAAAAGGGGAGAGAATGAAACAAATGCTGTGCACCGTCGAAGGAGTGCAAATAGAGGACCATATCGGCAAGTTGCTGCTGTGACTATTCCAGCAACTCAAACTCAACAACAGCCGAGAAGACCAACTCAGCAGTATCAGACTCCACAACGTCATCCTCAGCAGCAGGCTTATCAGCCTCCCATTGACAATCAAGCTGGTACAAGTAATGAGAGGAAGAAGATCATTTTTGATCCAATCCCCATGTCCTACGCCGAACTGTATCCCACTCTGATAGAGCGGAACTTGATCACACCCAGAGACCCGCCGCCTATACCCGTCAACCCTCGGTGGTGGTATAGGCCTGAACAACATTGTGTGTATCACTCGGGTGCTCCTGGTCATGATGTGGATAGCTGCTTTCAGCTGAAGATGAAGGTTCAAGACCTTGTGAGGTCAGGTATTCTGATCTTGGAGGACTTAGGTCCTAATGCTAGTCAAGTTTGAAGATAACAAGTCCTAGGCTGGCGCCGACTTTTTCTTCAGAAGGGTTGTTCGGTTGCAGAAGCTGCTAATGCAAGAAATACTGACAGTTGTCGTCCCCGATGGGATCTATCACAATTGGGTCACTGTGGGCTTTCTTACAGTTGTTCATAAGTCTCTGTAATAATCACTTTGTTTAAAAACCCTTCTCCCATGCCAAAAGGAGAAGAGATGGCATTGTTGGCAACATTTTGTGCAATGATATTTTCATTCAAATAAACTCATGTTAAACATTTGTTTTTCCAATTGTTTTCCTTTTTCACTTTTGCATGAAATTGGTGATCACAAAAAACCTTAAAAAACAAGAATAAAAGCAATCTTTTCATCTGCATAACGATTGTCTTGTTTGTTTTTCAAAGAGCTTTTCATATCAAAATCTTTATGCAGGTTGTTTCTCAAACCCATTGAACGTAATGATCGGACGTCATCTCCCAATTTTGAATTCCCTGTATTCGAAGCGGACGAAGATGATGTTGAAGGGATTCCTGACGAGATTTCCCAACTTCTTGAGCAAGAAAAGAAGATCACTCAGCTGCATCTCGAGAATCAGCAGAACAGCCAACTGGGGCATTTATCAAAAAGAAAGAGAGAAAAAGAAAAAAAAGAAAGAGAAGGGTGCAAAATCAAAAAAAAAGAAATCAATCAAAATCAAAAAAAAAAAAAAAAAGAAATCAAAAGAAAAAAAAACAAAAGAAAATAGCACCCTCAAAGTCCCAAGTTGGCTGATGCTGAATTCGATCGAAAAGAAGAGATCAACTGCCATGTGTCATGGTCAGTCATATCAGCAGAGAGTGAAAAAGCATTCGACAAGAAGATCAAGCCTCGTGTGTTCCGAGGAACCTTGTGCTCAAGAAAGTCTTGTCTTTCGTGCCCAATTCCAGGGGCAAGTGAACTCCAAGCTAAGAACGTCCATACGTTTTCAAGAAAGCCTCTTCAGGCAGTGTTCTGACACTTACAACAATGGATGGAAGTTCACTCGTCCTATGAATTCTGATGCAGTCAAGAAATACTTCGCCTACAAAAAACAAAAAAATCAAAAGCTCGCTAAGTCGAACACCCCAAAGGGCGACTTAGGCAAAAAGGAGCGTCTCGGCGGATTGAAAACCCGAAAGGGCGATCCAGGCAAAAGTTAGAGACATTGAAAAAAAAGGAATTTGCATCCCGCTAGATTGAACACCTCACACTGGGGCAATCTAGGCAAAAATTAGGGATTTGGCAAGTAACTGCATCTTGACAAGACTGTGCTCTATATCTGTCATCCGTCAGGGATTCTCGACTCGTCGTCGACCGAAGCTTTGAATACATCGAAAATTCAGAATGGTAGAGGAAAGGTCATTATGTTCAATGTAGCCCTCTCCAATATACATCACCGATTTCAAACTTGTACAGATCTATGGAGTCTCGCCCTTTGCAGACTACCATTCCATCACATCAATTTGAGCTTTTAGCCAATTGTTTGCACTCTTATTTGTTTTAACTCAACAAATGTTTTGCATGGTTTAAATGATAAAATATCATTGTTTTCAAAATAAACAAATTTTTCAAAAAAAAATTGTTCTTAAACAAAGTGAACATTCACAATGATGGAAGAATACTTAGGAGACCCACAGTGCTCTCCCGAGGGTGGTATGATTACTAACAGGTAAGACAATTGTTCGTATCTCGAGCATGACTGTATTTTTGTCCTGCAGAACCTCGTATGGTCTCTCCTCAGTGAAGTTGCCCGATGCAGTGTCGTTTGAAGTTGTTCATCTTCATGTCCCCGGCAGTACAGATTCTTCCTCCAAATCCCTGTTAGCTCTATTGTGGGGCATCCCCAGTAGAGTGCTGTTTGAGCCTTATCGTGGGGCATCCCCAGCAAGTTTGCTGTTTCGGACATTATTGTGGGGCAGCTCCCCTAGCAGAGTGTTTACTGAAGACTTCAACTTTCCTCTCTCCAACAGAGTAGTCTTCCTCTCTCCCCCAACGTGGGTGTTTTTCTTTGAAGATTCAGTATTTGGTGGATTGACATCCCAGTGTTCCATCATGTCCTCAGATAGATCCCCGAGTGGAGTTGTTGGCATGATGAGCTTTCTCAATGCCTATCTATCCTCATCAGAAATTTGGTTGCTTCTTGGTATCCCTGATTTCCAGCACGAGTTGTTGTGGCGCATACGCCTGTATGTTGAACTCTTTTCTCCGGTTGCGACTGACGATCCCTCCGGAAGCCTCTTGTGGCTCTTCCTCCCCTGCAGGATGTTGTTCCCTGATGTCCCAGTTTACAGCAGATCGCATTTGCTCTCTGGTGGCTTTGGTTTTCTTTCCGGACGGTTGGTTCCCGGACCTGCGTGTTGAGCATGTCTGTTTGTCAACATTCATCATACATTTTCATGCATAATGCGTACATGCATAATCATAGCATTTGGATACTCATGTTGCAGCCGTTGCCGGGTATCCGTTGATGTTTGCCTTATGCTATTTGGTAATACGAATCTCTCCAGTAGATTTTCCTTAAGCCAATGTGGGTGTGTCCGATCTCTCCATGTAGAGTCTACCCCTTAAGCAGAAAGTTTCTACCATTTCCTTCCATTTCCCCACTGAGATACGTCCTCGTGGATGACGGTTGCTTCCGTTCCCTCCTTATACGGGATGGGTTTTTCCCTATTGAGTTTTTTCCTCATTAGGATGAGTCTTGTTTCAGTCTGCCTTTTTGGATCAATCCTGAATTGGCTTCCTAATGGCTGTCTCTTGTGCTTCCCTGGGGCATAAATGAATAGTCGCTCACTAACCGGCACTCATTCATCTTATCCTCAGCGGAATTTGTTGGCTACTACCTACAAACCGGTAGTTGTAAGTCCTATCTTTGTGGTTTTCTACCCACAGGCTGGTAGTTGTAAAATCCCACTTTCATCCCATGGCGGAGTTTGTTTGTTGGCCTCTACCTACAAACCGGTAGTTGTAAGTCCTATCTTTGTGGTTTTCTACCCACTAGCTGGTAGTTGTAAAATCCCACAGTCCTCCCCTTGTTGGAGTTAACCCTGTGTGCTCATCCCGATGATGACTGGTTACTTTTCCGTGGTTTTCTGCCTACAAACCGGTAGATGTAATCCCCTCTTTGTGGTATTGATATTCTTTCCCCTTTGGATACTTGCCTTGATCAAGCAGTATTGTCCCCATTGGGTCTGCCCTTTCTTTTTGGATATTTGCTCCGAGTTAGCAACTTTTATCCTCTTTTGATTGGTCATCTTTTGCATACCTAGTCCTGGTACCCTGATGCCTTTGTTTTCGGTCGATTATTCATCTAACAACCTACAACCCGGTTATGGATAATCTTCCATGCGAGGTTATTATCTACGTTTTGACGGCTATAGATAATATATCTCATGCGCTCTTTGGTCAATCTTTCGATTGTTATCACCGGCAGAGTAAGATTCGTATTCCCCGTGGAATCGGATGTCCATCCTTTAACAAGTTTGCCTTCGCTCTCTTCAGGATGTTGTCGGTCGATTATTCATCTAACAACCTACAACCCGGTTATGGATAATCTTCCATGCGAGTTTATTATCTACGTTTTGACGGCAATAGATAATATATCTCATGCACTCTTTGGTCAATCCTTCGATTGTTATCACCAGCAGAGTAAGATTCGTATTCCCCGTGGAATCGGATGTCCATCCTTTAACAAGTTTGCCTTCGCTCTCTTCAGGATGTTGTCGGTCGATTATTCATCTAACAACCTACAACCCGGTTATGGATAATCTTCCATGCGAGGTTATTATCTACGTTTTGACGGCTATAGATAATATATCTCATGCGCTCTTTGGTCAATCTTTCGATTGTTATCACCGGCAGAGTAAGATTCGTATTCCCCGTGGAATCGGATGTCCATCCTTTAACAAGTTTGCCTTCGCTCTCTTCAGGATGTTTTCGGTCGATTATTCATCTAACAACCTACAACCCGGTTATGGATAATCTTCCATGCGAGGTTATTATCTACGTTTTGACGGCTATAGATAATATATCTCATGCGCTCTTTGGTCAATCTTTCGATTGTTATCACCGGCAGAGTAAGATTCGTATTCCCCGTGGAATCGGATGTCCATCCTTTAACAAGTTTGCCTTCGCTCTCTTCAGGATGTTTTCGGTCGATTATTCATCTAACAACCTACAACCCGGTTATGGATAATCTTCCATGCGAGGTTATTATCTACGTTTTGACGGCTATAGATAATATATCTCATGCGCTCTTTGGTCAATCTTTCGATTGTTATCACCGGTAGAGTAAGATTCGTATTCCCCGTGGAATCGGATGTCCATCCTTTAACAAGTTTGCCTTCGCTCTCTTCAGGATGTTGTCGGTCGATTATTCATCTAACAACCTACAACCCGGTTATGGATAATCTTCCATGCGAGGTTATTATCTACGTTCTGACGGCTATAGATAATATGTCTCATGCGCTCTTGGGTCGAAGTCGTCCTCCCCAGCCGAGTAAGATTCGTATTTCTGGTGAAATCGAATGTCCATCCTTTAACAAGACTGCTTTTCTAGCCCTCTTCAGGATGTTGAGTGTTTTGGAACACCAACCAATTCACGCTTTGGCACTCAGGCCAATCTTCCGGTATTCATACCGAGGTGGCGATCAGGCCAATCTCCGATGTTTCAGATTGACATCAAATCTCTCACACACCGATGCTCAGTATTCAAACTGACTTGCGACACTCAGGCATTGGTTATCCCTGTGTTGCCATTTATTTTGGTATCCAGGTCGACGTTTCTGTTTCGGTATTCAGGCCGATTTCTTTTCCGTTCCAGACGGATTGTCCTTTCAAGACTGTTTCTTTGCCGATCCTGACAGGCATTCTTGTATTATATCCAGTCGGTGCAAATTTCTACGGTTCTTTTGTATTCAATCCCTGTTTACCCTGAAAGTCTGACAGCCACTGCTATCATCCGTTCGGGTTCCCAGATGATTGAATAGGGGCAGCTGTAGCACCTCAAATTTGCACCTATCATTATACATACCATTTCATTTTAGGTCATAGCATATCATAGTCTATTGCATAACATTTGCATTGTCTTCAGTTGCCTCAAGAGCAAGCAAGCAAGAATTAGGTCAAACTGATCAGGAGGTCAGTCAACCAATCAAGTAAAGGTGTTTCTAATGGAATCAAAGCCCTAGGGTTTGTCCAACAAGCTCACATGACTTGGAGGTTCATTTGAAGTGTTCAAGTCAAGGGTTGAAGGCTCAGAGGTCATCAGTCAATGTACAGACAATCAGAAACCCTAGACAAGTCAAACTTGGTCAACTGTGGTTGATTTTGTGGATTTGATGGATGGAAATGATTTGAGAGAGTTTATCCATGTCCTAATAGGCCTCATGTGTCATGGCAATCAATATCATGGAAAAATTTGAAGCCAATCAGAAAATTTCCAAAAATAGAAACTGGACCTGTAATTTCAACTGCCAAAAATGGAAACTTCTTGATCCTCAACTTACATCATGATACAAGCTTCAAATGAATTTTTGCCCAACATGAAAGTTGAAGATCTTGTTCTCCCATTTTCAAAAAGTCCAAGAACTCTCAAATCCCATGTGTGGTTGTCAAGATATGATCAATTCAATTTCAGAAATTTGTGAACTTCAAAGAGCCATATCTCACAAACCATAAGGCCAAATTTGGTGGGGTTTTTTCCTACAAACCAAATTTTTCATCCCCTTTCCAAAAATATAAATTTCATTCATCAAAACCTTACCATTCAAAATGGCATTTTTGGACCTATTTCATTTAAAATCAAGTTTGACTCAAGTTTGACTTTTTGATTTATGGACTTTTTCTCACTTTGGCCAATTGGGAAATGTTTTAAATCATATTTGAAACTTGCTCAAAGCCCTAAATCATCATCATACCACCATTATGCTATCACTTTGGACCAAAGATGCAAACTTGAAAATTTGGCAAATGACTTCATTAACACAAGGCAAAGTTAGCATTTCTGGTACAGACCACAAACAGCAAATTGGATGTCCTTTTCTGCTCATTTCAGGCCCATAATCGTACAGCTTGTACCCCTCCTTTTCACTTGTGCAAGAAATTAGCAAATTGCAATTTGGTCTCATTAAACAAAATTAGCTTACCACATGATTAAGCAAGGATAAACAGTGGAATATAAGCTTCATTTTCTGCATTCTAAACCCTAGACATCACAGCCTACCAACCAGAAAAAACACTCTCACTCTCATCTTGCATTTTGGCCAAAACAGGATTTCTGCACAAACCATTCAAAGAACTCAAGGAACCTTTGCTTCCTCCTTCATCTAAACCTCATTTGAGAGTCCTTTGAGCCTTTGATTCACAGCTGGAACCCTGTCCTCTCACTCTGTTTTTCATCAAGCTCAACAATGGCAGATCATAGTGTGTGGATTTCCAAGCATCAATGAGCTGAAGTCATCCAACCCTTCATCATTTCCAAGCATTTGAAGCACCTGTTTGAGCTTGTAACCATCAAAGCAACTCTGATTCACCATTTTCTTCAAAACAAGTAAGGTTTTCGATCCATTCTTTTCTCGAAATTATGCCATGCCATGTATAGTTCCTTCCTTGCTAAGCATTATGCAACTTGAATCACATTAAATGGTGAACTATGCTGTCTGAAATCTTGATTTTCATTTTTGTGAACAAATGCATTTTCCATCGATTTGTTTTATCCAAGATGATTTAGAGAAAATGGGAGTCATATTTGTGTTGAGGGATGTTTAATGATGCTGTTGATATGCTTGCCATTAAATTCTGGGCATTTTGAAATTTTGAGATGCATGATGATGAATGTATGCATGCTGCTGTTTTAATCTCTTGTCCTGCCCAGAAATCCACTTGGATCGTATTTTGTGTGTTGGTGTTATGATGCTACATAAGTACATATGCCATGCCATTGTGTGTTTTTGCTCGAAACCTGTTGATTCTTGATGATTTTGTATGATGATGATGAATGCTGTTATTGCTTAAACTTGCTCTGTCCAGAAAAATTCTCATGATTATGCTTATGTTGTTGTTGGCTGATGATGCATGATGTTGGTGTTCATGAGTCGTGCTCATTTGATTGAAATGCCATGCTGTTGTATGTTGGTCGAATGTTGTTTGGATGCTTGAAAATGCCATAGCCATGACTGCTAAAACCCTAGGGTTTTGTTAAACCCAGAAATATTGAAGCTCATTGGCCGTGTTCACTGTTCCATTGGATTTGGACCAATGGGAACATTTCCTGGTCGCCCCTGAAACGCAGCGTTCCAATAAGTGATACGCTGAATTACGCTTTTGCCATCCTGTTGACCATGTTTGACCATTGCCATGCTATTTTGCTCTTGTTCATCCAATTATTTCATCCAACTTCCACAATTAATTTCTCTCTCAATTTTTATCCAAAAATCATGCAATTTTTTCCATCATGTTCATGAATGTGTCCTCTATTTTATTGTGAATTTTAATTAATTTTCCATTGGCTGGATTTTTAATGATAATTGTTTTCCCAACATGTATGCTCAAATGATACCTCTTGCCATTTCAATTGTGAAATTGTCATGTTGCATCCAATGCCCTTGAACTTTTTTGTGGTGAAACTAGACACATTGACCTTCATTTCCATATAAAGTTTGTGCATTTATCATTTGTGGATTGAGAGTTATGATTTTCTGAAGTTATGTGTAACATTTGGTGCTATATGAATGATATGCATTTTCCCAATTTTTGTTCACATGCTTCCTTACATCCAAATGACCTCAAATTTTGCATGAATCATCTATCACATGTCTAGTTTGTGTATGAATTTTCTTGGAATTAATCATGCTGTTTTCCATTTGATTGTGAATTTTCTTCCATGCTTAGTCTTTTGTGGACTTTTTGTGCTACATGTTGCCAAACCTTTTGTGAAATTCTCAAATCTTATTGTATGACCATGAAATTTCATATGTGATAACTACACATCTCAAGCTTTGCATTGGTGTTAACCTCACTCATTTCTCTTCTGTTTTCAAATTGATATGATTTTTTGAAGTTGACCCATGCTTGTTGACTTTCATCATGCTTACTTGAATTTGGTTTGACTTCATGATTTTACTTGACTGCCTTCCTCTCATCCAAATGCCATGAAATTTTACATGTCTACCATGCTAGATGTTAGGATTGAGTGTGATTTATTTCATGATTTTTGAGATTGTTTGAGTTGACTTTTGGATGAAGTCTTGCTGTTGACCTATTTGTGCTCTTTCTTGCCATGCTTTGCATCCTTTTGCATATGAAATGACAATGATGCATGATTTGGTTATGAATCCAATTGAGATTACTTCTTACATGTTTGAACATGAATTGGGTTGACTTTTCTTTGCTGTTTGACTTTTTTCTTTCACCTTTGACCCTAGGCTAGTCCTAGTGGTCTTCTGAGCTTACTATTGAGCTATTGTTTCAGGTTAAGCCCCAATGCCTCAAAGACCATTCAAATTTGTTTGAGTTGAATTATATATTGTGCTAACCTTTGTTTTGTAGGTGACTCACATACTTGAGTCTTTGTGCTTTGCACAATTGGTCCCTCTGTGGTTGACTATTGGTTCATTTCCTTTTGATTTTGACTGTTGAGCTGTTTACTAATTGGTTTGACTTTTTGCAGGTACTTTAGTTGCTTAAGTTCTTTGAACTTGCTTGCTTTGCTATTTAGCATTTGCTTTTGAGGTATAAACCTTTCTTCTTCATGTAGTCTGGAGACCCGGTCTGTTATTTGACCGGGCAAACTGTCTGAAGTCCTCCTTAAGAGGCAATGCCTGTGTGTGTTTAAAATTGTCCCAAGCAGGAAAAGTCCTTCAAGTAAGGCAATTGGTGGAAGGTAGGGATAAGTAATCTATCCCCCACTATTCAGTGTGTCCTCTCTTTGCTCCCATTACATGGTTGAAGCATCGAGATAAAAACCCAAGATCTAATCGAGTCAATAATGGGGAAAGAGTTCCATCTTTCTGAACTCCCCCACTTTCTATTATTTGATGCTCTCCCTGATTAGGGATAGAAGCAATGAGGCACACCCCTCATCTCCTATTCATCTGCTTCACCTTAGCCTCTCAATGGCAAGGTTAAGAGCAACACTTACCCTATTACAGTTGGCCCTAGTGCCTAACCTTTTGCTTGAGCCTCTTGTATGCATATAGAGTGTGCCTCTTGTGATTGTGATTGCCTGTTTGCTTTGCCTCTTTAGGTTTAGCTTAGACTTGCCCTTGTGCAAGGTAGGTTGTGCTTGACTTGCTTCCTGTGCAAGTCAGGTCTGTGTGGCTTACCTCCTGTGTGAGCCATGCTTAGAGTTGTTCGGCCGAACTACGGCAACTCTGATTCTCACGATCAGGTGAGATACGTAGGCACGAGACGCGATGTCTTGCCGAGTTTGACTAACGACTAACAGCTAATCCTTGCTTGCTTTCGCCCTCGTTGCGATCCTTTCTCTCGCCCTCGTTGCGATCCTTTCTCTCGCCCTCGTTGCGATCGAGCCTTTTCCTTTCTCTCGCCCTCGTTGCGATCGAGACTTTCCCTTTCTCTCGCCCTCGTTGCGATCGAGTCTTTTTTCCCTCCGTGGCCGAACTACGGCAACTCTGATTCTCATGTTCAGATGAGATACGTAGGCACGAGACGCGATGTCTTGCCGAGTTTGACTAACAACTAACACTAACTCTTTTCTCTCACCCTTGTTGTGATTGAGATATCCCCTTTCTCTTGCCCTAGTTGCAATCGAGACCCTTGCTTCCTGTGCAAGCCGTGTTTAGGATAGGTTGGCCCTTGTGCCATTTAGCTAGAAACCTTAACTTAGGGTTGATTTTGCATGACAACATCTAGGCTCGAGTCGTAGTCTCCCTAGTGTTGTGTCTCCCTCTGTTATCTGGTTAGGCTAGATCCTTTGTCCCTGCGTAGGGGAACTACATCGCCCTGATCTTCATACCAGATGAAGTATGTAGGCAGGAGATTGAGCTGATCTCTCCGGGCGCCTTTCTTTTCTTTCTGTGTTTTGTTTGACAGTTATAGGCTGAGTCCCCGACTCCCTATCTATCTGTTGTGTTGTTTTGGTTCGGATGCTGACATAAGTCCAGTGATTGGCAGTCGGGCTCCACGTTTGCCTGTGTTTGTTTGTTTGTGTGCGTGTCAGCCGAGCTACGAATGCTCTGATTCTTCTCTCGTCCGAGAAGATACGTATGCATAGGATGCGACATCCTAGCGAGCATGTTTCGTTTCCCCAGTCCGAACTACTTCGACTCTGATGTCTATGCCTGATAGACTAAGTAGGCCCAGGATGCGACATCCTGCCGAGTCAGTTTCAGTCAGTTTCTTTTGTCTCTTTTCAGCCAGTGTGTGTGTGTTTGAGCAGTGTTTAGCAACCAATTTTTCCTTTCTATTGTGCGTGGATCCCGTAGAGTACTACGGATGCGTAGGGGGCCTAACACCTTCCCTTCGCATAACCGACTCCCGAACCCATTTCTCTTTGGTCGCGAGACCATGTTCTTTTCCTAGGTTTACTCTGAGCGTTTCCTTTCCCTCTTTTGGGATAAATAACGCACGGTGGCGGCTCTGTTGTTTCTTTCTTTTCCCGCCGGTTCTTCGCGCAATGCGACAAGAGGTTGGGAAATTATTTCAGCAGGGTTTCAGGCGCCTTCAAGTTACCAATTGAATGATGTGATGCATCTATTTATACCTAAAGCTGCAAGGAGAGTGTGATGAAAACCGTGTGCATGAGAATTGGGTCCTCCATGCATGGGCCTGTACAGGCGCATGTGAGGCCCAAGATCAAATGGTTTTGCATGCTGAGCTCAATTGAAGTAAGTTTGGGCGTGCAGATTGGATGGCATTTGCTTGTGTGTGAAGTTTCATCATGAAATGCATAAATGGTCATAAAAATTCATCTCTTCGAAAGTGCCATTTGGAAAATCCAAACATAGGCATGTGACTAATGGTTGGAAAGGTCTTGACATAAGGAACAAAAGCTATGTTGGACAAAAATCCATATGGAGTTTGGAAAATTGTGAAAACTGGCCATGAAGTTCAAGGTACAAAACATGTATTTGAAAAATTTGCCAAAAAGGACCAACTTCAAACCCTTCTGTTTCAATGATGCAATCCTCAAATGGAAAAACATCCAACATCAAAGTTGTATATATTTTCAAGACAATCAATTTGGACTTAGATTGTGCATCATTTGGATTTTTGGTGAGAACGTTATCGGCACTTGAAGTTGGACTTTTTCACGATTCAATGGCTTTGGTCCAAAGGACCTATAATGTTTTGTATTATCACATGTGTTTCTTTTAGGATTATGAAATTTTGTCCAACATAACAATTGAAGTAGACATCTTAAAATTTCTAATTCACTTGGTCTCATGTCAAAATAATAAAAAATGAAGGAGTTAGGTCCTTGGGAAGTTGACCCAAAATTAGGGTTTCAGTCAAAATGACGTATAATGTTTTGAAATGAATGATGACCTTCCAATATTCAAATAAATTCTTGCTGAACATTAAAGTTGTTCATATGGTCCTTAAGAACATGTTTGCTCTGGGTGTCATCATCATTTGACAAACACATCAAAAGTTAATTCTCAGTGGATTTCAAAATAGTCAGATGACTTGATTTGTCAACTTCTCAAGTCTAAACTTCAAATCTTGATGAATGAATGATTGAGGACACTCACATGGGCTCATATATGCATAAATTGAAAGAACTTACCTTGATTGATTTTGATCATAGGTTGAGGTTGCTTCAAGAGCAAGGCACGGTCCATGCACAACTGAATTAGGGTTTCCTTGGGAAACAATCCTCAAGTCTTTTGGTTTATCTTGATAAAAATTGACAAATTGAGATACTTGGGAGACATATATGATGACTGAGATCTTTGGGGACCATTGTCATGCTTGCTTTCATCTTCATCTAGTCATTTCATTGAGCATAGGGTCCTCCTAGGAGCCTTGGATCTCATGATTTCTTGAGCTTCAAAACAAAAGGTGTTAGTGACATATTTTTGTGCTTTTGGTTAGTAAAAAAAATAAGAAAAGCAATAATATACAATTCAAGCATGCTTGGTGGTCTCATACAAACTCACACAAGTCCCAACCCTAGGGTAAGGAGCCAAGATGCTATGATCCTTGAGGCAAAATGCAATGAGCAATGATATGATGCCATGAGGGATCTTAGGGTCAAAATTAGGGTTTTATAGTGTCTCCAGCAGTTTTCAAGTCGTAGTCTGGCATACACACAACTTTTATCCCCCAGAGTCTCTAAATCCTCGGTGAGTTTTTCTTATGGAATGCATTATGCTCCTGTGGCCTGTTGGTCTCTCCGGATTATTTTTCTTCGTCGCAATATATTCCCCATGAAGATTACTTTTAACATTCATATCATATGCATCATGAGGTCTCTTAGGGACCAAATTTTGTTGCTATATGTTGTTATTTATGTCCATTCTACTGAGTTGATACGAAGATTTTAACCTTCACATCCTCAGATAGAATGTCCTTAAATAGGGGCAGCTATAAGACCCCAATTTTGACCCTAAGATCCCTCATGCTATCTCATCATATGCATTAGCTTTGTGATCACACCTTGGCATCCTCCTTACCCCTCATTCATTGGGTTTGCATTGGGAGAGTTTACCTAGCATATTTGATTGTATCATACTTTGTTTTTCATTATTTACTAACCAAAATGCCAAAAATATGCCAATGTATAGTTTACTTCTTTTATAGGTAGTGTGTGTGTTCACATATGCTCCATCAAGCTCATATCTAGGGTTTAAGACCCTCAATGCAAGGAGAACAATCAAAAGATGGTTTACATTGGTTCTAGATATCATATATGGATCCCCATGGTCTTCACATATCATTTTGATCAAGAATTCATCAAGAGTTTGAAGCTTATTGCCTTGGTAGCCCTAATTCATTTAGGTATTTTGTGTGACTTCCTCAGCATGTTTCTTCACCATTTGATCAAATATATCAAGGGATACTTCATATTACATCATATTACACATATATGATCCTCCATGAGTCCCAAATATCAAGAGAATGTCAAGTTTGCAAGTTGGTTCATGGTGGTTGACCAGAGAAAGTCAATTGGTCAAAACTGGGGTTCCCTAGACCCTATCTCCTACATATTTTGTAATATGAAAATGATTCCAAGAGAAACGTTACTCCTTATGACATTCCAAACAACTTTCATGTTGAAGTAAAATCTAGTTTTTCTTGGAAAGTCATTTTTTATGGTGAAAGATTATAGGTCATTTTGTCTGAACCCTAGTTAGGAGGTCAACTTCCAAAGACCGTAACTTGTTCAATTTTTGTGATATGAAAGCCATTCAAGTTTCATGATCCAAATAAATATGTACTCTCCAACTTTTATTCTTGGAAGAAGTTAAAATTCAACTTGAAAATGCATGTGCCAAGAGGAAACATTATACGTCATTTTGGGCCATTACTATTGAACAAGTGATTTTCCTCAATTTATAAAATGCATCACTCCTTAATGCCCATAACAAAACTTATTCAAGGTGAAAGAAGTGAACATTTCACTTGGTACTTAGAAAATTTTAAAATTTATTTGATTTTCCAAACTTCCACCTCAAAATTCATCATGATCCCAGATTCAAATGGAAAAGTGTTCAACACTAAAGTTGTTCCCATTGATCTCACCTTTCCAAAAAGTCCAATATCATCTCATTTGGCCAAGAAATGAAGGACTTGTGCATGGGTTAATTTCAAAGGAACATTTGGATGGATTTCACATTCACTTTTTAATCTCCATTGCAGGAGTACATGACATGATTTCATCATTGCACATTGGTAATTTTGGACCTGATAACATCATTTGATGGGCCTATCACACGCCCATGCAAGCATGCAAAGAAATTGATAAATTTGGCAAATTTTGAAAGTGTGTGAAAATGAATTGCAATGCCTATAAATACAGCCCTCTTGACTCAGAATTCAGGACCCCATGCCAAAGCTTTGAACCTGCAATCCAAACCCTCACAATTAAAGGATATTCTTGAAGGTTTTCATTTGAAAATCGTGCTTCAAATTTCATTCTGTTTTGAGAATGAAACTTCAAGAGTCCAAGCTTTTTTTTGATCCAATTCATCTCCTACAAGCTTCTAAATCCAAGCCAAGGACAATTGGAAGCAAGATCAAGCAAGGTGGAAGCTCACTCGAAGGTGATTTTTCATAATTTTCATCTCTTTGATTCTCTCTCAATTCTTCATTATTCTTTGGGAGTTTTGGTTGACTGAAGTCCTACCAATATAGGAAACAAGATTGAGTTGCTTTGAGGTCAAATCGAAGTAACTCAGTTCATTATCCTCAAAATTAAAATCCTTGTATCTTTTTATATACTTGGAATTGGAAAAAATTGAGGCCAAATTCGTGATCCTAAGCATTTTCTCTTTGAAATAGTGTTCATGTTTGTCACTTTCCATTGAAATGAAGTTGGCCCAGTCTGGTGAAGGTCACCGGAGAAGATGACCAGAGCCCTAGCCCCGGTGATGTGTTGGCGTGCATCCTGGCCATTTGATCTCTTTGAATTGTTTTAATCTCAGCCTTTCCTTTTAATTACCAAGTGTGTGGCGCAGTTGACTAAGGTGCTGGTGGAACGAGGGCGCTTAGCCATCAGATCTTCCACCTCAATTAATGAGGGAGATCTGATGGCCCTTGTTTTTTACATTTTTTGTATTTCCATTTAATCCACTTATTTTATTTAGTTCATAGAAATTTCATTTTTAATCCAAAAAATATGGGACTTTCACCAAAAATAATTAAATATTTTTCTCTTTCATATTCTGAATTAAAATTATTTTTTGGATTAATTTTGATATTTTTCATGAATTAAATATTTTTGTGCATATTTTTAATTTTTTTAAAATACACCTGACTTTTCAAACATCATGAAATT
Source organism: Lathyrus oleraceus (assembly GCF_024323335.1). Classification (NCBI taxonomy): domain Eukaryota; kingdom Viridiplantae; phylum Streptophyta; class Magnoliopsida; order Fabales; family Fabaceae; genus Lathyrus; species Lathyrus oleraceus. The sequence continues at coordinate 448,833,019 of NC_066585.1, read as the reverse complement.
TTTTGTCTAAGGTCTTTTGACCTTGTTTGGCCTAGGATAAATCTCTTGGCCATTTATTTGGTGTTTTGAAGAGATTTTAGGTTTTGACCAAATTAAATTGTATTTTTATGCTTTTTTAATTTGATTTTTAATTGATTAAATGTATAAAAATTATATTGAGCCATTTTTATGGTTTTGTGATGTTTGACTATTTGTTTGGGACATGGTCAAGGTTGATTTGACTTTTGTTGGATTAAAACCATTAGATTTAGGGGATTGATGAAAGGTACATTTCATCTCCCAAAATGAATGAATGGTTTTAATTTGATAAAATTCTTCCCATGACCAATTTGTGTTTCTCTCATTCCCCTCCCTCTTCATCTTCATCCCTATTCTTTTCCATTCCCTCATTTGACTAATGAAATCTCTAATGTCTTAAGGGTAATTGGTTCATCAATGACCTTATGTCAGATGAACCAATACAAGTATGACTGAGATCGGTCCATCTTTCTTGATCTTTTCTTTTAGTGCATGGTATGTTTTAGTAGTTTGGTTCATTATACCAAATCTCTAACATGGATTAATACCTAAATTTTTTTTGCCCGACCACAGATAGTTGTGTCTTCTACATAAGTCAAATTATGATTGCTTAACATAGAATTAAATTTGACCCTAAAGGCATATCATTCTAGTAAGTGAGATTATAAGTCTCCCATCCTTCATGGTATTATGTGGAAACTTGACCTTTTTTCCTTCCCATGGAAGATGTCTTGGTTCAAGGATCCATTCTTGTGAATGGATGGTTGAATGTTCTCCAAATAATGACTCAATCAATTAAAAGACACCACTAACACTTGGCTAACCTTTAACTAACATTTGACTAACTCTTATTAATATTTCTTTACTTTCAAGTCATTTGCTTTATGGAATTTAAATTTCAGTCATTTATCATCCAATGCCATTTTCACTTTGCTCCTTTGAGTCGTATCTTATGATTGTATATATTGTTTGTGCATTTTGATTTTGTTTGTGGTCTTAGGACCTTAAAACAATTAATAAACAACAAAAACAGTAAAAAGTATTTGGTGGAATGTTGATCTGGATCTGAACTTTTGGACTTAGGATTAGGCAACATTCCCTGTGCAAAAAGGACTTGGCCAATGCCAACATTTTGAGACCAAGTTATTGTGAACTGAGCCTTCACCTGATGCAAGCCTTGGACTCTATTTGAATTCATCTGTTACTTTGTCTTAGTGCTAATTGTTATTTTGGTCTTGTGTCTGATGCTTTGTTCTAAGTTGATCAAGGGATATTTCATCTGGTACATGAGAAGACTAGAAAGACTTCTAACTATGGGATTTCCTTGCTTGGATGTGGCTATCTTTATTAAATAACTTGATCTTCATGATGTCTAGGTATTTCTAATTGCCTGTTGATGATTGCTTGATTCAATTCCAATGGGAAAGTGGGTTTTCTATATAACATTCTTGTCTGTTGGATTATATCTCATTGTTCAGATCTCTTCAATTCTTAACTTTTAATTTGATGCTTAGGATAACCTCTTCATCTTCTCCCACTTCTTAAATTTCAAAATCTCTCCCCATTTTCAAAAAAATTCTTTGCTTGTGATTTCAAACTTAAACCTTATTTCAAAGAGAAGCTTTGGCCTTATGCCCATGTATTTTCAAATTTTTGTCCCTTTGTGCCCTTTTCATTCAAACTTTTGTTAAAAGCAATTCACCAACTTTGAAATTGTTACCACGAACTACGAGGTTTTGATCCCTCATTTTCATGTTGGTACGTAGGCACAAGTTCGAAGGTCTTGTCAAACACAAAAATAATTAATGAATTTTTTTCTCATCCCCATATTCTATTTTTCTCAAACATCTTTTATACCAAAAAAATACATACACACATAAAAAAGGGCTCCCTAGGAGTACCTAGGACACTTTGGGTGCTAACACCTTCCCTCTGTGTAACCACCCCCCTTACCTGTAATCTCTAGAATTTTATTAGTTTTGATTTGAAAACTTCTTATCTTTGAGTTTTGTTCATACTTTTCCCTTTTCCTTTGGAAACAATAAAAGCGCGGTGGCGACTCTGGTTTTGTTGACGCTAAGCTTACCCATAGCTTTATGGTCATGAATTTACCGTTACAAGGTGCAAACGACAATACAAAAACAAAACTTTACCCCTCGGTGTTTACATAAAACTAAGGTAATAACATTGGATGTGCCATCCAATTATGAAAATAAATAAAAATGCCGATGTTGCGGATCGAACCCACGACCTTTTAATTTTTCAACTCGATTTTAGAATCATCGAGGTGATAACTGACTGCTTTTCATGTCTCCCTTCGTTACCTCGCATGTGCAGCCAAGGTTAAATGCATTTCACGGCCGATGTTATACGTGTTATTTGTAGTAGTGGACTCTCAAATCTCCCAAGTGACATAACAATAAGACATTTCTTCCGTTCCTCCCGGATCATTTTCGTGGAAGCTCGAACAAAATCCTAAGGGACATTTGAATACCGTGAAAATTCGTAGTGGTAAGGAAGTGGGTACTTCTAGTTCTAAAGAGATAGTGTTGTAGTATGCCAACACCTTCTGAAAAGGAGGATGTTGAAGAGGTTGAGAATGAGGCACCCTATATTTCTCCTCATCCCTACAAACATATTGTTCCTATCCCACAAAGGCTTATGAATGCTAAGGTGGAGGCCCAACTCAAAAAGATTGCGGAACTTCTCAAGAAGGTCCACCTTAATGTGCCCTTCGGCGAGGTGTTAACCCAAATGCCCTCCTATGTGAAGTTCTTAAAATAGATCCTCTTTAGAAAAGAAAGCTAAAGGACCATGAGACTGTGGCCATGACCCTTGATAGCAGTGTCGTGATTCAAAACACGGTTTTCCATTAGCTAAAAGATATGGAAAGTTTCTCTATCCTTTGTCATATAGGTACCACCGAAGTGAAAGCTTATGAGGAGATATTGGACGAAATTCATCTTTCCCCTCAACAAAGATTCGAAGTGCTTGTAACACAAAGTGGTGAGCCCGAGCAACAAAAATCCCAAATAGAACTTAAACTTCTCCCAAAGATCCTTAGATACAAAATTTTGGACTTAGAGAGAGATCAACCCGTAATAGTGAATGCTATTTTGGGGGAGGCCGAAACTGAAAAGCCCCTTAACATCCTTAGGAAGTACCCAAAATCCATGAGGTATACCATAGATGACATAAAAGGTATTATCCCCTCTTTTTGTATACATAAGGTAATGGTTGAGGATGACTATAAACCCTCTAGAGAGCACCAAAGGCGGTTAAACCCAAACATGAAAGAGGTGATTAAAACGGAGGTGCTTAAACTCTTAGAGGCAGGGATAATCTACCATATCTCTGATAGTAAGTGGGATAGTACCGTCCAAGAACTCTCATTTTTGTTATCTTAATGGTTACTCAGGATTTTTCCAAATCCCCATTCATCCTAGTAACCAAGAGAAAACGAGATTCACCTGCCCCTGTGGCATGTTTTCCTACCGGCTAATGCCCTTTGGGCTTTGCAATACACCTGCTACTTTTCACCGCTGCATCATTTCAATTTTCTCTGACTTCTTGGAAGACATCATGGAAGTCTTCATGGACGACTTCTCTGTGTATGGATATAGATTTGATAGTTTTCTTATAAATATAGAAAAAAAATATTGGAAATATGTGTTAAGGTGAAACTCCTGCTTAATTAAGAAAAGTTTTATTTCATGGTAAAAGAGGGCATTGTTCTCGGGAATTTAGTATCGAAAGAGATATCGAGGTTGATATGGCCAAGATCAAGATATATAGAAGTTATCTCCTCCTACCATTGTGAGAGAGGTTAGAAGTTTCATAGGTCATGTCGGTTTCTATCTCCAATTCATTAAACACTTATCTAAGACTACCAAGCCCCTAACCAGGCTATTGATGAAAGATGCTGAATTTAACTTTGATATTGAGTGTCTTTGAAACTTTTTCAGCCTTAAAAAGAGCTTTGATATTTGATCCCATAATGCCGCCCCTGGATTGGGGCTTACCTTTTGAGATCATGTTTGATGCTAGTGACTATGTCATGGGCGCAGTGTTGGGTCAGAAAAAGGAAAATAAAATGCATACCATCTATTACGCTAGTAGAAGTTTGGATGAGGCACAAATTAATTATGCTACCACCAAAAAAACTATTAGCCATTGTCTTTTCCATATATAAGTTATTCTCCTACCTTGTATGATCGAAGATAATTGTCTACATTGACCATGCTACCATTAGATACCTCCTAAGTAAAAAGGATGACAAGCTTATGATCATTAGATGGATCTTGTTACTACAAGAGTTCAATATTGAGATTAGGGATAAAAAAAGGGACGGAAAATGTGGTAGCCGAACATTTGTCTAGGTTGACCAATTTGAAAGGGGATAAGTTACCTCTTGATGACTCCTTTCCGGATGACAAGCTGTTTGTGTTGATTGGTAATGAGACACCTTGGTATGCTGACTATGTCAAATACCTTGTTGCTGGAGTTTTACCTTCGGATTTGAGTTATCAATGTAAAAATTAGTTTTTCTCTAATTTGAAACACTACTATTGGGACGAGCCTCTACTCTTTAAGAGAGGCAGCGATGGAATTTTCCAAAGATGTACCCCTAAAGAGTAAACTAAAAGTGTCATGACACACTGCCATGCCTCCCCCTATGGTGACATGTGGGCACTGACAAAACTATGTCAAAAATTCTGCAAGCCAACCTTTATTGGACAAATATGTTCAAATATGTTCACGCTTTCATAGAAAAGTGTGACCAGTGCCAACGCACAAAAAACATCTTGAAGAGAATTGAGATGTCTCTAAATAACATTCTTGAGGTCAAAATCTTTGATGTCAGGGGGTTGATTTCATGGGACATTTTCCCTCATCCTTAGGAAATCAGTATATCCTCATGGCGGTTGATTATGTGTCAAAATGGATTGAGGTCATTTCCTCCTGAACTAATGACACACGAGTTGTGATGAAATTTGTTCAAAAATATTATTTTCCCAAGGTTTGGGATACCCAGGCTTGTAATAAACGATGGGGAGTCTGATGACAGACCTTCATTGCATGAATTTAGTCAAAGAATCATATCGAAACAAGTTAAAGATGAGGCAAAATGAAGAAGAAATACCAAAGAGTGAGGGAAGAATAGCTAAGTGTGAAGTTTCTGGAATTAGTGAAAAATTGGGTGAAAAAGGGAGAAAATAGAGTGCAACTTTGAGCAAAATCACATGCACCATTATGCAACATCGAGGGCACGATAGGGCCGTAAAAGCATCATCGTGTGTGCAATGCAAATCATCACGTGCACGATGGTCCTTTTTTCTGGGCTTTTTCTAACGCATCTGATCCATTCTAAGCTTTTTTTAAGGGGAATTTTTGCACTTTCATAATGGTTACGAAAACTGGAGAGCAAAGCACTATTTTAAGAGCATCAAAGGAGAGTTTTATGGCACTTGAAGCCATTAGAGGCCATTACTTCAAGGGAATTCATATGTTTTTTTTCATCTATCAATTGGGGTATTGTAAATTGAATTATGAATAGCTAAGCTCATATAGGTTAGGTTGTGTGTGATGAACATTTTTCAATATTGTTGGATAATATGTTGATTTGACTTGGTATGAACCTTTTGATCTATAATGCCATTCAATTGCTTATTATTCTTAATGATTTTTATGTGAGGTACTATTTTAAATTGATTGTGGGCACATAGGGAATACTGTTCATTAGTCTATGTGTTGGGCCTATGGAAATTGTTGTACTTATGTTGGTTGAATAGGAATAGGAGACTCCAAGCAGTGGCATATGAAATTAACGTTGTGTGCATCGCCTAACTCTACTTATGCTGGTGGACTGGAGATAGTAAGCTACGAGTAGTGGTTAGTGAGTTACTTTGTGAGGGATCAATTATAATAGTTTTTCCAATTCGACGTGGGATTATAGTTATAAGATCATCATATATGGCATTAAACATCAAAATAGATAATTAGGGGATTCTAAACACAACCTGACTGCTTTCATAATTCTGTTTAAGACTCTTATTTACTTTTCGCATTGCAACTCGACCCCCTCCCCACCCTAGACACACACACAGTTTGCTAATTTTTATACATTACACACATTTTGTATTGTTATAAGCATTCCATGTGGATTCGATCTTATTTATTACTATAACACTATCAGTACACTTACCGAGAAGTCGTCAAGTTTTTGACACTGTTGCCGAGGACTGTCGATTTTTCAAAAGGCAACGTTTGTGCAATGTTTTATATTATTTTTACTTTTACAATATTTATTTAAATTATTTTTATTACTTTATGTTTTCAAGAAATTCTACTATGGGTATTTATTCTTGTTGGTCAAGTGCAGGTTATAGGTGTTGACAAGTTAATATGGCAGAGCCAAGAGCTCAAACTATGGGGGACTACTGCAGACCTACTGACGCATCACAATTGTCGATGGGATTTCTTCCATTTAATAAGAATGAAACCAATGACCCATGGGAAGATCTAGCAAGGTTTCATGAGACAACATCAATGTGTCAATTAGAGTATATTACAGAAGACCAGGTAAAACTCAAATTGTTCGGCTTCTCGTTGGTGGATAGAGTAAAGGATTAGTTATTATTTCTTCCAAATGGAGTAATCAGACTTGGAGAGAATTGGAAGACAAATTTCTAGAAAGATTATTCACTATAACATAGTTCACGAAAAGAAAAGCTGAAATTACACATTTCGAACAACAAGAGACTGAATCTCTTTACGATGTTTAGGAGAGGTTTAACTTATTGATACACAAATTCCCTAATCACAATATGAGTGTCAGACCCCAATTATTACCCTAACATCCCTCATGCTATCTCATATTACATAATTACACATATATGATCCTCCATGAGTCCCAAATATCAAGAAAATGTCAAGTTTGCAAGTTGGTTCATGGTGGTTGACCAGAGAAAGTCAACTGGTCAAAACTGGAGTTCCCTAGACCCTATATTCTACATATTTTGTAATATGAAAATGATTCCAAGAGAAACGTTACTCATTATGACATTACAAATAACTTTCATGTTGAAGCCGAGAGCTAGGTTTGCTTGGACAATCATTTTTTATGGTGAAAGATTATAGGTCATTTTGTTTGAACCCTAGTTAGGAGGTCAACTTCCAAGGACCATAACTTGCTAAAGTTTTATGCGATGAAAGCCATTCAAGCTCCATGATCAAATTCAAGATGTCATTTTCAACTTGAAAATTCATGTGCCAAGAGGAAACATTATAGGTCATTTTGGGCCTTTACCATTGAACAAGTGATTTTCCTCAACTTTTAAAATACATAACTTCTTTATGACAAATCCAAATAAGGTCAAATTTGTGACCAAATTGAATAGGTTTGAAAGAGATACAAATTTTATGAAGGAACGTTTCCCATTTGAAGTCCATAGGAAAAGTTATTCAAGGTGGAAGAAGTGAACATTTGACTTGGTACTTAGAAAAGTTTCAAATATGTTTGATTTTCCAAACTTACACCTCAAAATTCATCATGATCCAAGCTTCAAATGGAAAAGTGTTAAACATGAAAGTTGTTCCCCTTGATCTCAAGTTTCCAAAAAGTCTAAGATCTTCTCAGTTGGACTAAAATTGAGGGACTTGCGCATGGATCCTTTGTTGGGTTTATTTTGGAAAGATTTGGATTCAAATGGTCATTCTTCTTTGCATGCTTCCATGTGATGACCTCAGTACACTTTGTGCATGAATTTGAGGTGGATTGCATCATTATTTAGGCCCAAGCTATTGCCCATGCATCCATGCAACTTGGTTTCCAATTTTGGCAAAATTTCAACTGGTGCAAAGATCAATTCCCTTGCCTATTTAAACAGGCTCATGGCCTTAGATATCACATCAACACATTGCCCAAGCTTTGCCAAGAGAACTCAGACCCTCACACCATAGAATTTCTTGAGGATTTCTTTGAAATCGAGTTTGAATTTCACTTTTTGTTTTGAAGTTCAAACTCCAAGAGTTTATTGTCTTTTTAATCTCAATTGATTACTGCAAGCAAGAGGAGGAAGAATCAAGCAAATCCAGATCAAGATCAAGCTGAATTGAAGCTACTTGAAGGTGAAGTTTCATAAACTTCTCTTATTCGATTCTCCCTCATTATCAATTATTTTGATTGATTTTTGGTTGTCTGAAGTCCTACCAATGTAGGCAACAAGATTGTGTTGTTTTGAGGTCAAATCGAAGCAACTCGGTTCATGATCCTCAAAATTCAAATCCCTGTATCTTTTTATATACTTGGAATTGGAGAAAATTGAGACCAAATTTGAGCTCCTAAGCATTTTCTCTTTTAAATAGTGTCATTGTTTTTCATTTTTCATGAAGTTGAGGTTGGACCAGTCCGGTGGCAAAGCCCAAGCCATCTGATATAGTTCATATATTTTAATCTTAAGCGTTCATTCTGATTACCACGGGTACATTGCATTGACCAAGGAGCATGGTGGAAGGCTCGCGTGTGGCCATCAGATCTGCCACCACAATTAATGAGGGAGATCTGATGGACCTTGTTTTTTTGTTTTTCTTTTTAGTTTTTGAATTTATGTTTATTCCATTTATTTTGTTTAATTCATAATGATTTCATTTTTAATCCAAAAAATATGGTACTTTCACCAAAATTCTTTAAATATTTTTCTCTTTCATTTTCTGAATTAAAATTATTTTTTGGATTAATTTTGATATTTTTCATGAATTAAATGTTTTTGTGCATATTTATGATTATTTAAAAATACTTCCGACTTTTCAGAAATCATTAAATTTTTTGTCTAAGGTCTTTTGACCTTGTTTGACCTAGGATAAATCTCTTGGCCATTTATTTGGTGTCTAAGCTCAGATGAAGACATCTTTTGAGTCTGAGATTCGACGCATCCGAAGGAAGTACGTGCCCACAGCCAGATCATCCGATATTGTTGCTAAGGGATCCTTAGGATGATAGTTTCATTTTCTCTTGTACTTGAATTTTTGGTTTCTGAATTTATACTCAGTGTAATCCTTCCAGATTTTATGAATAAAAAGAGATTTTTATGGTAAGTCAAATTGTTATTATTATATATATTTGCAAATAGAACCTCATATGTTCCTTGAAATTTAAAAAACAAAAACATTGCATTTTATGCATCATTTTCATAACAGGTTTTCTTCCGCCAGATGTCTTATCGGTTATTCTGTTGTGCTTCAGCCAAGCTGACTCACCGATACAACACTCGCGCTAATCAACCGAAGATAATGGAGCACTTAGAGCAAGAAAAAAGCGAGCTGAAGGATGAAATTGCCAGGTTAGCAGCATTGATGGAGTCTGTCATTTCTACTCAAAATCAATCTTCACCAACTCCTGCAACTCCTCACCAGAGGACTGTCATTTCTGGGGTTGCTACCTCGACTGTTCTAGTTGCTGCTGTCAGTCAGTCTATGCTTGTTGGATTCCCTTGGGGGAAGCCATCCAATTTTATGCCTGAAGGGTATGCACCCACTTTTGTTTCTCTACCGACATCTAGCCCGGTCATGTCAGTGCCTCATCCAGTTGTTCACACTCTACCTCGTGTTGAGGACATTATCTACTATTCTGAGCCATCTGAGGGTCCTGACGTGTATGAGAAGATGGACGAAATGAAGGATCGGTTCCTCGAGTTGTGTAAAGAGTTGAAGACTCTGAGAGGAAAGGACTTGTTTGGGAAGAGTGCTGCTGAGCTCTGCCTAGTGCCTAATGTGAAAATCCCGATGAAGTTCAAAGTCCCTGACTTTGAAAAGTATTAGGGAAATACTTGTCCGCTAAGCCACCTTGTGATGTACGCCAGAAAGATGTTAACTATAACTGATAATGATCAGTTACTGATTCACTACTTCCAAGACAGTTTGACCGGTGCTACTTTGAGATGGTATATGGGATTAGACAGTGCAAGTGTCCGTACTTTCAACGACTTAGGTGAGACCTTTGTCAAACAATACAAGTATAATATGGATAAGGCGCCTGATAGAGACCAGTTGAGGTCTATGTCTCAGAAAGATAAGGAGACGTTAAAAGAGTATGCCCATAGGTGGAGAGAGCTTGCTGCCCAGATAAGCCCACCATTAGAAGAGAAAGAAATGACGAAGATCTTCCTGAAAACGCTGAGTCCGTTTTACTACGAACGTATGATTTTCAGTTCCCCCAATGACTTTACCGAAATGGTAAACATGGGGATGAGGTTAGAAGAGGGAGTCCGTGAAGGACGTTTGTCCAAAGAAGAAGTGTCAGCTAGCAAAAAGTATGCTGGTAGTTTCTCCAAGAGGAAGGAGGGGGAAACTAATTTGGTGACTGTAGGGAGGCAGAGGAAGCCTCACATCAGAAAGATTTCTTAACCTCGTCAACATCAACATCAAGTTTCTTCAGTGATTCCTGTACTTTCCGACAATTCCAATAATCAATCAGTTTCGATTCAACAATAACAACAACAACAACAACCACAACAAAGAACCAACTACAACAACAATAATAACCAGCAAAACTTTGAGAGGAAGAAGGTCTCCTTTGACCCTATTCCCATGTCATATGCATAATTATATCTGTCCTTGGTTCTCAAGGACCTCATTCAACCCAGAAGTCCTCCACAGATTCCTGAGCCACTTCCATGGTGGTTCAAACCTGAACTTTGTTGTGCTTTTTACCATGGAGCCCATGTCCACGACATAGAGAATTGCTATTTGTTGAAGTATGAGGTATAAAACCTTGTGAAGAGTGGGATAGTGTCCTTCGAGGACCGAGCGCTTAATGTGAAAGCTAATTTGTTACCTGCACATGGTAATGCTTCTGTCAACATGGTAGATGGTTGTCCTGGTGAGTACAAGGTTTATGATGTTCGCCATATCAGACAATCTTTGGTGGTAACCCATAAGGATATCTGTTTGGTCAATGACTATGAGTATGACCATGATGGTTGTCTGATATGTAGTGTGAACCCTCGTGGATGTAGAATTGTCAAGAGGAATATTCAGAGGTTGATGGATGAAGGACTTATCGAAATTTGTTAGTCAAGAGATATAGATGATGTAAATGTAATGGTGCCAGTGTTTAAGACCCCTCGAAGGATAGTTATTCAGTTTGATAGCAACAACAATAATAAATTGGTATCGTCGTTGGTAATACGGTTAGCGACCCCTATTCCATATGCATCGGATAAAGTTGTACCTTATCAGTACAACGCCACGATGATTGAGAATGGTCAAGAGGTTCCTTTACCAGTTGCAGACTCTATGGTAAATATTGTTGATATTGCTAAGGTGACCTGTAGTGGTCTTGTGTTTGGTCCAGTTTTCCCGAAGGAAGTATAAGATGCTGCAACCAGTAAGAAGGCAGAGATTCTAGTGATGAATCTGGTTAGCACTCTAGTGTGTCAGTCTGGTGAATCCAGCAAACTGAAGGCTAGTGATGATGATGAAGTTTTAAAGTTGATAAAGAGAAGTGAGTTTAATGTGGTGGATCAGCTGCTCCAAACCCCGTCGAAGATCTCTGTGTTGTCATTATTAATGAAATCTGAGGCGCATAGAGAAGTATTGCAGAAAGTGCTTGAGTAAGCTTATGTTGAACATGATGTGATTGTGGATCAGTTTGACCACATTGTTGCCAACATCACTTCTTGCAATAATTTGAGTTTTTGTGATGAAGAGCTTCCTGAGGAAGGCAGAAATCATAATTTGGCGCTACACATTTCGATGAACTACAAGGAGGACGCTATGTTCAATGTGTTGGTTGACACTAGGTCTTCATTGAACGTGCTTCCAAAGTCAACTTTGTCCATACTTTCTTATCAAGCCGCCCCAATGAGATTCAGTGGCGTGATTGTTAAAGCGTTTGATGGTTCCCGTAAAACTGTCATTGGTGACGTGGACCTTCTAGTGAAGATAGGTCTGAGTGATTTCCGAATTACTTTCCAGGTAATGGACATCCACCCGGCCTATAGTTATTTTTTGGGAAGGCCATGGATTCATGAAGCCGGAGCTGTGACATCTACTCTGCACCAGAAATTGAAATTTGTGAAGAACAGCAAGCTTGTCGTTGTTGGTGGAGAAAAAGAATTTCTGGTGAGCCATTTGTCATCCTTTTCTTATGTTGAAGCTGGGGAGGAGGTTGGAACTCCGTTCCAAGCCTTGTATATTGTTGTGGAGAAGAAAATTGGGGCACCTATGTCTTCTCTAAGGGATGCACAAAAGGCTATTGAGGCTGACAGCATTGATCAATGGGACCGAATAATAGAGATTGCTGAGAACAAGAATAAGGCTGGACTGGGATTTCAACCAGGGTCATTCAACGTCAGAACTGAAGATGTGCAACCGAGTTTCCATAGTGGAGGGTTCATTCATGGGAATGATCAACACTCAGTTATTGTGATTGAGGATGGTGACGATAAAGACGAAGCTTACGCCAACTTTGTGACACATGGCCAGACTTGCAACAATTTGGTTGTTGTTGATGTTCCTACTATTATCCATCGCTCTAAGTAATTTTTTTTTCATTTTTAAGAAAAAAAAATTTCTCCCATGCCTAAGGGAGAAGTGAACATTGTCGGGCATTTCAATTATCATCAATAAAATGCAATTTTATTCATCCACATCTTTGATGTTTTATTTTTACTTTTTGCTTTTCTGAAAATGGTAATCACAAAAAACATAAATAAATAATAATATTCCATTTGCATAATATTTGGTCACAATTCACTTCTCTAAAATCAAAATATCAAATCATTATGCAGGTTGGTTCTCAAACCCGTTGAATACAATGATCCTACTCCCTCTCCAAACATTGATTTCCCTTTGTTTAAGGTTGAGGAAGAAACTGATGATGAAGTATCTAATGAATTATCTCATTTATTTTAGCATGAGGAAAAAGTCATTCATCCGTTTGAAGAGCAGATTGAACTAGTCAACTAGGGTTCCGAAGATGATGTGAAGGAAGTCAAGATTGGGTCTCAACTGTGTCCGGAGGCTAAGAAGGGGTTGATTGATCTTCTTTGAGAATATTCTGATGTGTTTTCTTGGTCCTATCAAGACATGTCTGGTTTGGATTCTAAGATCATGGAGCATAGATTGTCGTTGAAGCCAGAATGCCCGCAGGTCAAACAGAAGTTGAGGAGAACTCATCTTGATATGGTAGTAAAGATTATAGAGATTTGAACAAGTCCGCATGTATGTTGATTATAGAGATTTGAACAAATCTAGTCCGAAAGATGATTTTCCTCTACCACACATTGATATGTTGGTAGACAATACAGCTAAATTCAAAGTCTTTTTGTTTATGGACGAATTTTCCAATTATAATCTGATCAAGATGGCACTTGAAGATATGGAGAAGACCATATTCATTACACCCTGAGGAACATTTTGTTATAGAGTGATGCCTTTTGGTCTGAAGAATGCTTGTGCAACATACCAGAGAGCTATGACCACTCTTTTTCATGATATGATGCATAAAGAGATTGAAGTTTATGTTGATGATATGATTTCCAAATCAAGTGATGAAGAAGAACATGCTGAGCATTTGTTGAAGTTATTCTAGCGTTTGAGGCAGTACAGACTTCTCTTGAATCCCAATAAATGTATATTTGGTGTTTGTTCTGGTAAGTTGTTGGGATTTATTGTCAGCGAAAAGGGTATTGAAGTTGATCCTGCCAAGGTCAAAGCAATTCAAGAGATGCCTGCGCCCAAAACTGAGAAGTAAGTCAGTGGATTTCTCGGCTGCTTGAACTATATCTCAAGATTTATATCACATATTACTGCCACATGTGCACCTTTATTCAAGCATATTCGGAAATATCATTCTTGTGATTGGACCGAGGACTGCCAGAAAGCTTTTGATAGTATCAAGGAGTATCTGCTTAAGCCTCCGATTCTGTCTCCGCCTATTGAAGGAAGACCCTTGATGATGTATTTGATTGTGATTGACGAGAGTATGGCTTATGTTCTTGGTCAACAAGATGAATCTGGAAAGAAAGAATATGAAATTTACTACCTCAGTAAGAAGTTCACCGACTGTGAGACTCGGAATTCTATGCTTGAAAAGACTTATTGCGCATTGGCTTAGGCTGCTAAGCGTCTGTGCCAGTATATGTTAAATAATACTACTTGGTTGATATCTAAAATGAATCCAATAAAGTACAATTTTAAGAAGCCTGCTTTAATCGGGAGGATCGCCCGTTGGCAGATGTTGTTATCTGAGTATGATATTGAATACTGATCTTAAAAAGCTATCAAGGGTAACATCTTGGTTGACCATTTGGCTCACCAACCGATTGAAGATTACTAGTCAGTGCAGTATGATTTTCCTGAAGAAGAGATTATGTACTTGAAGATGAAATATTATGATGAACCATTACTTGAAGAAGGGCCAGAACATGGTTCCTGTTTGGGCATGGTATTTGATGGAGCTGTTAATTCGTATGGTAATGGCATTGGGCAATGATTATTACTCCTCAAGGCACTCATTTTCCATTTACATCTAGACTAACTTTCAAATGTACAAACAATATGGCTGAGTATGAAGCTTGCATTATAGGGCTTGAAGAGGCCATTGATCTCAGAATCAAGTATCTTGATGTCTATGGAGATTCAACTTTGGTTTTGGATCAAATCAAAGGTGAATGGGAGAAGAATCAACCCAGTTTGATACCATATAAAGACTATGCAAGGAGGATTTCAATTGTCTTGATAAAGGTTAAGTTTCATCATATCCCTCGTGATGAAAACCGGATGGCAGATCCTCTTGCAACGTTGGCTTCAATGATTGTGGTAAAGTTTTGGAATGAAGTTCGTAACTTAACTGTGATGCGTCTTGATAGGCCGGCGCATGTCTTTGCCGTGGAAGAGGCCCACGATGAAAAGTCGTGGTATTTTGATATTAGGTGTTTCCTCCAAAGTCGGATTTACCCGCCTGGGGCATCTTTGAAAGATAAGAAGACTTTGAGAAGATTAGCTGGAAATTTCTACATGAATGGTGATGTGCTTTACAAGAGAAATTCCGATATGGTTTTGCTCAGATGCGTGGATAGACACGAAGCAGACTTATTGATGATTGAAGTCCATGAACGTTCCTTTGGTACTCATTCCAATGGACATGCTATGGCTAAGAAGATGTTGAGAGCATATTACTATTGGCTGACAATGGAATCTGACTGTTGCAAGTTTGTGAAGAAATGCCACCAATGTCAAATTTATGCAAATAAGGTTCATGTTCCTCTGACATTGTTGAATGTCATTTCCTCTCCATCTACCTTTTCCATGTGGGGAATTGATATGATTGGTATGATTGAGCCCAAAGCTTCGAACATATATCGTTTTATTCTGGTGGCTATTGACTATTTCATAAAGTGGGTGGAAGCGGCATCATATGCAAATGTAGCCAAGCAAGTTGTTGTAAGGTTTATCAAGAATCAGATTATATATCGTTATGGTGTGTCGAGTAAGATCATTACTGATAATGGATCTAACTTGAACATAACATGGTGGAAGCTTTTTGCATAGACTTCAAGATTGCACATCATAATTCTTCTCCCTACAGACCTAAGATGAATGGGGTTGTTGAAGCTGCAAATAAGAACATCAAGAAGATCATTCAGAAGATGGTGGTAACCTACAAATATTGGCATGAGATGCTCCCATTTTCTCTGCATGGGTACTGTACATACATCCGCACTTCAACAGGGGCAACCCCTTTCTCACTTGTTTATGGTATGCAAACTATGCTCCCCGTGGAAGTTGAGATCCCATCACTGTGTGTCTTGATGGAAGCCAAGTTGACAGAAGTTTAATGGTACCATACAAGATATGATCGGTTGAATTTAATTGAAGAGAATAGGTTGACTGCCATGTGTCATGGTCAGTTGTATCAGCAGAGAATTAAAAAGGCATTTGATAAGAAGGTCAGACCTCGTGTGTTTCGAGAAGGTGACCTCGTGCTCAAGAAGATTTTATCTTTCAAACTTGATGCCAGGGGAAAATAGACTCCTAATTATGAAGGCCCATACGTTGTTAAGAGATCCTTTTCAGGCGTTGCTTTGATTTTTACAACTATGGATGGTGAAAAGTTCACTCGTCCTGTGAATGCCGATGCAGTCAAGAAATACTTCGCCTAAAAAGAAAAGAACAGTTCACTAAGTTGAAAACCCGAAAGGGCGGCTTAGGAAAAAATGAGTGTCTCGGTGGATTGAAAACCCGCAAGGGAGATCCAGGAAAAAGTTAGAGACATAAAACAGAAAATTTATTCTGAAAGATTGAGTACCCCACCTTGGGGAAATCTAGGTAAAAGTTAGGGATTATAGCAAGTAACTGCATTCGGTTGGTCATAATCATTGAAGCAGTTTTGAGTAAGTCGTTTAGTTCTGATTCGTCATTCTCAACCAAAGCCAAGAGCACAGTGGATATTGAAGTGGGTAGGGAGAGCAGTGATCATTGTATTCAACGTAGCCCCTTTTCCATGTAAATTACCATTTTTCAACTTTTGTAAAGATTCATGGAGTCTTGTCATTTATAGACTACCATTCTATTAAATAAAGTTGAGCTTTTTATCCAATTTTTTCTACTCTTACTTATTTCATGTAACTAAAATTGAATTTTTATGATGATAATTTTGAAAGGAATTCATGAATTAAAATCATTTTTTTATATATAAAAGCAATTACTTTAAAAGCAATCGGTCTCAGCAAAGAATATCACCAGCAGTCTGAAAACAAGTAAGTCTTGACATGCGAAGCCTTGTTGGTCTTCCCCAAGCAGTTGGTTTGGTGATAATTCCCAAGCGATTTATCATCTATTCCCCAGTAGAATGGAGTTGGTAATCGGTTCCTTTTGCAAAATTCCCTAGCTGAGTTGAAGGCTCACATCCTTAGTAGTATGTCTAGATCCCCCGTGCAAAGTTTTACCTCTTATTCTCTCCGGCGAAGTTCATCTTCAGATGCGGAAATATTGATTCTGAGTAGTGTTTGATTTGGTCCCCTGCGAGGTTGTCCCCCATTTGATATGGTGTTGACCTAAAATTCTCGTAGAGTTGAGTCCTCAGCAGATTTTCTCTCTCTCCCCAACCAGGATTGAGTTATTCAGAACCAGATTATTTGTGTTCATCCTCAGCATATTTTCTCCAGCCGGTGTTTCCATCTTGTTGAGATTAGCCGACTATTGCAGTGGTGATTCAGATTTGTGATATCTATATCCTTCGTGATTGTTTTGTCAGCATAATCATCAATCATATAGATACACATTCATACATCAGATATTTCAATATGCATTTTATTGCATTTGATCCCCTGCGATGGTGATATTATTTCCTTATGCAGATTTGGTGCATTTGTCCTCCTTCCTTTATAAAGCGTCAGCCCCTTTAGCAGAAATGAGTTATTTCCTCGTGGATGATTAATATTTAAGTTTCCTCCCCGGTTAATTATCTGGATGGAACCACTCCCCTTGAGTTACATCCTCATTTGGGTCGAGTCCTTGTTTGACCGTTTCTTTCAAGCTCTTACCTAGATAGATACTTTTGGTCCCTTAAGAGTATATTACCCAGTAACTGGTAATATTCTTCTTGATTTTTGAGTACGTTACTTTTTCCCAATACCCGGTAGAATGTAATTTATTCCCTTTGTTTTCCCTAGCGGATTCGTTTTCATGTTTCCCTCATTGAGTATATCCTTGATATGTTCATCCTAACCGATGACGGATATTCTCCCTTTGTGGTATTCTACCCAGTAAAAAGGTAGTTGTAATCCCTATTTCATTCCCCAGAGAGTTAATCCTTGATATGTTCATGTTAACCAATGACAGGTTTCCTCCCTTTTTGGTATTTTATTCGTTAACTGATAGATATAAATCCTACTTCTCCCCTTCAGAGTTAATCCTTGATATGTTCATCCTAACCAATGACGAATTTTCTCCCTTTGTGGTTTTCTACCCAGTAATAGGTAGTTTTAAATCCTGCTTTCCCCTGCTGAGTCTATCCTTGATATGTTCACCCTAACCGGTGACGAATATTCTCTTTTTGGTATTTTATCCAGTAACTGATAGATATAATTCCTATTTTTCCCCGAAAGTCTATCCTTGATATGTTCATCCTAACCGATGATGGATATTCTTCCTTTGAGTTTATCCTTGATATGTTCACTATAACTAGTGACGGATATTCTCTCTTTGGTCTTCTGCCCAGTAACAAGTAGTTATAAATTCTATTTTTCCCATCAGGTCATTGTTACCCAGTAATCGGTAACGGATACACCTCCTTTTTCTCAGCGAGTCATCCTTGATATGTTTACCCTAATCTGTAACAGATGTCCCTCTGTCAGGGTATATTATCTTCCTACCCAGTAACTGGTAATAGATAATATACTTATGGTACTCCTATGTTAAAGTTCATTCTTCCCTAGTTGAGTTTGAGTGCGTATTTCCTCAGTCAAGTCGCCAATCCCATGTTTGGTTCAGGTATTTCATTTTTGTTCTGATCTACCCGTTTCCCCTGCAGATTTTCCCTTATCCCTAACCGAGTCCTTCCATTGATTTATTTTCATGGAATTCCTCGCGTGTCTCCAGCAGTTTTCAAGTCGTAGCCTGACCTACGCATAACCACTTATCCCCTAAAGTCTCTATCTCCCAAGTGAGATTTTCCTTATGGAATGCATTATGCTCCTGTGGACTTTCAGTCTCTCCAGATTCTTTTCCTTTGTGGCAATATTTTCCCCACGAAGATTATTTTTAACATTGATACCATATGCATCATGAGGTCTCTTAGGGACCAAAATTTGCTTCCATATGTTATTATTTAAGTCCATTATGCTGAGTTGATACGAAGATTCTAACCTTCACATCCACAGTCAGAATTTTCTTAAATAGGGGCAGCTGTAAGACCCCAATTTTGACCCTAAGATCCCTCATGCTATCTCATCATTTGCATTGGATTTGGGATCACACCCTGGCATCCTCCTTACCCCTCATTCATTGGGTTTGCATTAGGAGAGGTCACCAAGCACATTTGATTGTATCATATTTATTTTTCATTATTTATTAACCAAAATTCCAAAAATATGTCTATGTATAGTTTGTTACTTTTGTAGGTAGTGTGTGTGTTCACCCATGCTCCATCAAGCTCATATCTAGTGTTTAAGAACCTCAATGCAAGGAGACCAATCAAGATATGGTTTACATTGGTTATAGATATCATAGATGGATCCCCATGGTCTTAACATATCATTTTGATCAAGAATTCATCAAGAGTTTCAAGCTTGTTTGCCTTTGAAGCCATAATTCATCTAGGTATCTTGTGTGACTTCCTCAGCAAGTTTCTTCACCATATGATCAAATATATCAAGTTATACTTCATATTACATCATCTTACACATATATGATCCTCCATGAGTTCCAAATATCAAGATAATGTCAAGTTTGCAAGTTGGTTCATGGTGGTTGACTAGAGGAAGTTAACTACTCAAAACTAGGGTTCCCTAGACCCTATCTCCTACAATTTGTGTCATATGAAAATGATTCCAATATTAAAGATACTCCTTATGACATTCCAAACAACCTTCATGTTTAAGTCAAGAGATAGTTTTTCTTGGAAAGTCATTTTTTATGGGGAAAGATTATAGGTCATTTTGTCTGAACCCTAGTTAGGAGGTCAACTTACAAGGACCATAACTTGCTCAATGTTTATGATATTAAATCCATTCAAGTTCCATGATCAAATAAAAGATGTCCTTTTAAACTTTGATGTTTTGAATAACTTCAAATTCAACTTTCAAATGCATGTACCAAGAGGAAATATTATAGGTCATTTTGGGCCTTTACAATTGAACAAGTAACTTTCCTCAACTTCTAAAATACATAACTCCTTCATGCTAAATCCAAATGAGGTCAAATTTGTGACCAAAATGAATAGGTTTGAAATATATGCAAATTTTATGAAGTAAAGTTTCCCATTTGAAGTCCATAGCAAAAGTCATTCAAGGTGGAAGAAGTGAACATTTGACTTGGTACTTAGAAAATTTTCAAATATGTTTGATTTTCCAAACTTCCACCTCAAACTTCACCATGATCCAAGCTTCAAATGGAAAAGTGTTCAACATGAAATTTGTTCCAATTTATCTCACCTTTCTAAAAAGTCCATGGTTACCCAATTTGGACTAAAATTGAGGGACTTGCGCATGGCTCCTTTGTTGGGTTTGTTTTGGCAAAATTTGGATTCAAATGATCATTCTTCTTTGCATGCTTCCGTGTGATGACCTAACTACACTTTGTGCATGAATTGGAGGTGGATTGTATCATTATTTAGACCCAAACCATTTCCCATGCATCCACGCAACTTGGTTTCCAATTTTGGAAAAATTTCAAGTGGTGCAAAGATCAATTCCCTTGCGCATTTAAACAAGCTCATGGCCTTAGAAATCAGACCCTCACATCATAGAATTTCTTAAGGATTTCTTTGAAATCCAGTTTGAATTTCACTTTCCCTTTTGAAGTTCAAACTCCAAGAATTCATTGCCTTTTTCATCTCAATTGATTATTGCAAGCAAGAGGAGGAAGAATCAAGCAAATCCAGATCAAGATCAAGCTGAATTGAAGTTACTCAAAGGTGAAATTTCATAAACTTCTCTTCTTCGATTCTCCCTCATTTCTCAATTATTTTGATTGATTTTTGGTTGGCTGAAGTCCTACCAATGTAGGCAACAAGATTGAGTTGCTTTGAGGTCAAACCGAAGCAACTCAGTTCATGATCCTCAAAATTCAAATCCCTTTATCTTTTTATATACTTGGAATTAGAGAAAATTGAGGCCAGATTCGAGCTCCTGAGCATTTTCTCTTTGAAATAGTGTCCTTGTTTTTCATTTTTCATGTAGTTGAGGTTGGACCAGTCTGGTGGCGATCACTAGAGAAGATGACTGGAGCTAGGGCTCCAGTGGTGCGTTAGCAAAGCACAAGCCATCTGATCTGGTCAAATGTTTTAATCTTGAGCGTTCATTTTGATTACCATGTGTACATTGCATTGACCAAGGTGAATGGTGGAACGCGCGCGTGTGGCCATCAGATCTGCCACCTCAATTAATGAGAGAGATCTGATGGCCCATTTTTTTGTTTTTTCTTTTTAATTTTTGAGTTTATGTTTATTCAATTTATTTTGTTTAATTCATAATAATTTCATTTTTAATCCAAAAAATATGGGATTTTCACAAAAAAAATCTGTAAATATTTTTCTATTTCATTTTCTGAATTAAAATTATATTTTGGATTAATTTTGATTTCTTTCATGAATTAAATTTTTTGTGCATATTTTTAATTGTTTAAAAATACTTCTGACTTTTCAAAAATCATGAAAAATTTTGTCTAAGGTCCTTTGACCTTGTTTGACCTAGGCTAAATCTCTTGGCCATTTATTTTGTGTTTTGAAGATATCTTAGGTTTGACCAAATTAAATTGAATTTTAATGCATTTTTAATTTGATTTTTAAATGATTAATTGTGTAAAAATTATGGTGAGCCATTTTTATGGTCTTGTGATGTTTGACCATTTTGGTGGATTAAAATCATTGGATTTAGGGGATTGATGAAATATATATTTCATCTCCCAAAATGAATGAATGGTTTTAATTTGATAAAATTCCTCCCATGACCAATTTGTGTTTCTCTCTTCCCCTCCCCCTTCATCTTCATCCCTATTCTTTCCAATTTCTTTCATTGACTAATGAAATCTCAAATATTCTAAGGCTAATTGGTTCATCAATGACCTTGTGTCAGATGAACCAATACAAGTATGGATGAGATAGGTGCATCCCTCTTGATCTTTTGTTTTAGTGTGTGTGGTATGTTTTAGGAGTTTGGTTCATTATACCAAATCTCTGACATGCATTAACACCTAAATTTTTATTGCCCGGCCTTAGATAGTTGTGACTTCTACATAAGTCCAATTACAATTGCTTAACATAGAGCTAAATTTGACCCTAAAGGCATATCATTCTAGTAAGTGAGATTGTAAGTCTCCTATCTTTCATGGTATTGTGTGGAAACTTTGCCTTTTTTCCTTCCTATGGAAGATGTCTTGGTTCAAGGATCAATGCTTATGAATAGATGGTTGAGTGTTCTCAAAAGAATGACTTAATCAATTAAATAGCAAAAACACCACCAACATTCAATTAATCTTGACTAACATTTGACTAACTCCTATTAATATTGCTTTACTTTCAAGTCATTTACTTTATGCAATTTAATTTTTAGTCATTTATCATTCATTGCCATTTACATTTCATTTAACTTGTTTATGTTTATGTCATTTTCACTTTGCTCATTTGATCCATATCTTGTGATTGTATATATTTTGTTTGTGCATTTTGATTTTGTTTGTGGCCTTAGGATCTTAAAACACCTAATAAACAACAAAAAAAACCCTAAAAAATATTTGGTGGACTGTTGATCTTGATCTGAACTTCTGGACTTAGAACTAGGCAACATTCCCTGTGGAAAAAGGACTTGGTCAATGCCAACATTATGAAATCAAGTTATTGTGAACTAAGCCTTCATCTGATGCAAGTCTTGGGATGTGTTTGAGTTCATCTGCAACATTGTCTTGGCGCAAACTGTTATTTTGATCTTGTGTCTAATGCCTTATTCTGAGTTAATCAAGGAGTATTTCATCTGATACATGAGAAAATAAAGAAGATTGCTAACTATGGGATTTGCTTGCTGGGATGTGGATATCTTTATTTGATGCCTTGATCTTCATGATGTCTGATATTGCTAATTGCTTGTTGATTATTGCTTGATTCAAAAGTCCAAAGGTAAAATGGGTTTCTATATGACAGACTTATCGGTTGGATTGCATCCCATTGGTCAGATCTTTTCAACTCTTAACTTTTAATTTTATGCTTAGGATTAGTCTCGTCATCTCCTCTCACTTCTTAAATTTAAAAATCTTTCCCCCTTTTCAAAAACTTTCTTTGCTTGGGATTTCAAACTTAGACCTTATTTCAAGTAGAAACTTTGGTCTTATGCCATTGAATTTTTGAACTTCTTTTTCTTAAATCAAACTTGTAAATAAATCTAATCACATTGACTTAAAATTGCAAAAGACAAAAATAACTAAGAACTCCATTCAAACCTTTGTCCCCTTTGTGCCCTTCCCATCTAAATCTTTGTTAAAAACAATTCACCAACTTTGAAATTTTTACCACGAACTACGACGTTTTGATCCCTCATTTTTATGTTGGTACGTAGGCACAAGTCTGAAGGTCTTGTCAAACACAAAAATATAATCAATGAATTTTTTTCTCATCCCCACACTCTATTTTTCTCAAACATCTTTTATACCAAAAATACACACACACATAAAGAAGGTCTCCCTAGGAGTACCTAAGACACTTTCGGTGCTAACACCTTCCCTCTGTGTAACCAACCCCCTTACTTGTAATCTCTAGCATTTTATTAGTTTTGATTTGAATACTTCTTATCTTTGGATTTTGTTCGTACTTTTCCCTTTTCCTTTGGAAACAATAAAAGCACGTTGGTGACTCTGGTTTTATTGACGTTAAGATTATCCATAGCTTGATGGTCATGAATTTGCCGCTACAATGAGCAATATGGAACAAATGCTGAATTTTTTAAAGGGTATCTAAGCACAAGTTCAAATGCTTTTAGATGCACCTATGAGAGGTGCAATAAGAACACTAACTAAATCGTAGGTAATAGAACTGATAGAGAAGATGATTTTAAATGAGTATGATTTTGCAAATACCAGAGGGTTGGATAGGTTAGAAACCAAAACTAGATCTCAGAGTGAATTGACTTTAGGAGGGTACAAAAAACTTCTCACCAAGCTGGAAGTACTAAATCAAAAGTTGGATATAGCAAGCACAACACATGAATTTTCAAACGAGTTAGTATTTTTATTATGTCTAACTGTTGGTAAGAGCATTTTGCAGGTAATAATGCTGAAGAGCTACTTAGGGGAGAAGTACAAGCTGTAACTATGAATTTCAATCAAAGAACAACACACACTGAGAAAAAATTCAAGATCTCATCATTGGAAGAGAGATTGATACAATTTATGTTGAAAACACAAATCAAATTCTTGAATGTTAACAGGTTAAAAAACTCATTGAAAGAAAGGCACGAGGAGTCAATGAAAAGACTAGAAGGGAAAATATCTAACCTATCCCAGCAAATTATATCAATAACACAGGAAAGGGGGAACTTTGACACTATAGAATTAAGGAATCACACAATTCTCTCTGCCCCCAGCCAACAGAAAAAATTAATAGAAAAGAACAATGAGAAAGTTGAGGAACTAACATCCACACCAATAGAAGATGAGGTTTCTAATGAGACTCCTGAGAAGGGGGGAAATGCTTAATAAATTCTTTGATAAAGATTCACCTTTTTGGAGAATAAAAAACCAAATCCTAAATGAACTAAACCCTCCCTTACCGAATTACATCAAACCAACGTATCCTTTAAATAAGAAGAAACCAAAAACAGAGATGGAGGTAGGGAAGTTTAAAAAGTTCATGGAGATGCTCACAACTTTACAAGTCAATATTGCATTTTATGATGCCTTGAAGAAAATGCATGTATACGCTAAATTCATGAAAGAACTTTTGAACAGTAAATGCAAATTGAAGGATGATGAAAATGTAGCATTAGCAGAGGAATATAGTGCTATCATTTAATGAAAACTACCACCTAAACTAACAGATCTAGAGAGGTTCACAATTCCTTGCTCTATAGGTTCATTAAAAATTGTCCAAGCACTCTATGATTTAGGGGCTAGCATAAATTTGATGTCATTGTCTATGATGAGAAAATTAAATTATTGGGAACCCAAAGCTACGAAAATGACTTTGTCCCTGGTATCGATATGTCACTTATCCTTACGGAGTACTGGAGGATGTATTGGTAAAGGTGGATGATTTACTATTTCCCGCTGATTTTGTCATTTTGGATATGCTGGAAGATGCTGAAACACCATTATTGTTGGGAATAAGTTTCTTTGCCATGAGCAGAGCTTTAATTGATGTGGAGAGAGGAGAATTGATCCTCTGGTTCAATAAAGAGTACGTAATATTCAATGTGTTTGAAGCCATGTATCGCTACCGGGATTTCACGATAACGAAACCGGGACTAAAGAGATGCCAAAGAGAGGCAAAGTCAGAAGAGTCGTCACCGAATTTTATTTAGTTTACCTCTATCAGAGAGGAAAGGGGAAATAGTCGATAAAACCCTTGGAAAGGAGACGCGCACGGGAAGCGCTAAAAGAGAATAAGGAATCGGTCTCACAACCGAGATTTGGGTTCGGAAGTCGGTTACATAAGGGGAAGGTATTAGCACCCCTTACGTCCATGGTACTCCATGAGAACCAGTTGGGTTGTTTTACATGCATGGTATTTATCTATCATTGTTTTATTTTCAAAAGAATGTGTGAAAAAAGGGGGTGTTTTTGTTATTATAGTGCTCGCCAAGGATTAGGGCTCTTGTGCCTACGTATCACTCATTCGGGGATGTGGAATCAGAGCTCCGTAGTTTGGAGTAGAAAATGTTTATTTGTTGGTTGATTTTACCTTTGAAAAAAGGGTTTTCAGGATGATGCCCTAAGGCACAAAAATAAGTTTGATGAGTTGTATTATTTTTACCTTGAATAAGGGTTTTATGACATGAGTGTTTGTGATTATATTGTACTAAAGTCTATGGGCGGAGGTGATTATTCTAGACAACAAGTCAAGCGTCTTGCGTCCAAAATAATCAGAGTAAGGATAGGAATGCTCCATTCTCACTCATTCTCCACCACTTAAGGCTCGTGGCGCACAAGAATAATCGTAATTATTAAGTATATTTGAATTTGGCTAAGAAAATGCCACTTGACGTTGAATCAAGGGTTTATTTTATTTTGATTATTAAATTTGGCTTATGCAACATGAATGCAAAGTAACCAACAAGAAATTAAAGATTCTCATTGTAAAGTAGCCCAAGAGAAAGCCTTTTGTGTGCAAATGTGACCTAAGCTAAACAAAGGATAATGGTCTTACAAACATGTCCCCCTAAGGTGGTGCCATGATGTCATTCTTACAACATGAATGTAAGTTACAAATAAAATCCAATATTTACAAAGTATCACAAAGATAAGGGAAACGCCTCCAAGCAAGGGTCCTAAAATGAAATCCTCTAAGTCCAAGTTGATTAAGAGTGAAATGAATATTTTTGTCTTATCATTTTATCATGTTTTTGTTGTTTTTAATGTTTGATGACAATAAAATAAATAACAAGTAAATAAACATGCATGATGAATTTGTACAATGATGATGATGATGAGTACTTTAATGTAAATTACAAGGTAATGACATAAAAGTAAATTACAAGATAAAGAAACAATATCACAATAATAATGCTTAGTGAATATAAATGATATAAAACAAATATAAGTCAATAATACCAAAATCACAATAGCAAAGGTTAATGATAAACAAAATTAATGAAGTATAATTAGTGGTTAGTAACATGTACAAAAAAAAAAAATAGACTATTTTCCTAGGCCAAAAAGACTTAAAATATGACACATTAAGGGATAGCTTATCATTGATGCCAAGTATTGAAGATGATTAAGAAATCAACTAACACTAGATTTCTAATAAAGAAATTTATGCAACCTTAAGTCTGTCTATTAATATTTTAAAAAAAAGTGATTTGTTCTCTTTCTATTATTTTTATTCCTCTTTTATTTAACAAGATAGTAAGGTAGTAAATAAATTCGCATAATGTAAATGATATAGTTAGATAACAATAAACATAAACATAAAATACTTGAAATAAAATGAACAATAAAATAAAGTGCAATAATATAAATGTTAGAAGTTAGTAGTTAGTGAACATAAACTTAAAAATAAATGAAATAAAATGAACAATAAAATAAATTGCAAGGAATTAAAGTGCAATAATATAAATGTTAGAAGTTAGTAATTACTAGTTAGTAACAATAAGCAAATGGATTAGCAAGTTAATGTAAAGACATGGTTTCATCTATGCATCAAATGATCCAAATATGGTTAAAATAGAGGCAATCTATCAATGCCTCAAAGTATCATGAATGATCTATTGATCAACCATTAATAGGTTTGAAATATTAAAGATTTAATCAACTCTAAACAACCATGGTCATGATCTAATATACCTCATCAACCAAACAAATACAACAACAAGTCCACAATAAAAGAAAATGATAACACACACAAAGCAACCACAAAAAGGTGAACAAAAAGATAGTAAGAGTAAAAAATCTCAAAAAAAAATGAGTAAACCAAAGTCAATCATTTTTTTGCAAGCTTGAATCTAAATCATCTCAAAAGACCAATCAAGAACAAGCAACCATTTTTAATCAAAAAAAGAATCAAAAAGTTAAAAAGTTTAAGTTAAAATCATTACCCACTAAATGTGAAAAAAGCTAGGTAGAAATGGTGTTGAGCTTGAATGTGAATAAAGTTTGGGATGAAAATATTTGTGGTGAAAGCTTAGTAAAGAGGTTGGGTTATGGGTTTTAGAGAGTGAGATATTTTGAGGAAAAAATATGAAAATGGAAAAAAGTTGGTGGTGGTGACTTTTGGGAGAGAAAGGTTTTTTTTGGTTTTGATTTAGATTTGGAGAAGAGGCGTTGGATGATATTTTTTCAGAAGTTTTGGGGGCTAGAAAGCATAAAAAATGAGGGGGAATAGTGCATCTATTTATAGGGAAAGCAAGTGGGAAAGTGGGGGGAACCAAATATCCTTTGTGCAAAAAAAAGGCTAATTTTTGGTGTATGCGCAGGGGAAATCGATTTACCTAATTGGGTAAATCGATTTCCCTATTTTTTGTATAATTTTTTATAAAAAAAAAAATTTTAACTCATGCCTTGAGCCCATGAAATATGCCTTTGGTTATGAATGTTAATATAATTATGGTGACGGAGCAATGAATAAATGTATGCGTAATAGGATCATAGATCTGATGAAAGTTGTTTCGGGGTAGGGTGAATTTTGGGGTATGACAGTTGCCCCTATTTAATTTTCTCGGAGCTGAAAATATGGATAGCGATGACTTTCAATGTCTTTAAGGTAAGAGAGAATTAAATATTAATGGAAGTAACCAGAAATTTGTCTGCCGGAGAATGTTAGAATTTGTTGGGGATTATGTGTGGTTGTGATGATTATGCATGCAATATGATGTATGCACCCTAAGTATATTCTTAATGAGAGAACTCTGATGTGAAAATCCCAAGAAAAAAATTAAGGGAATAAAACTTCACTAGGGAATGAGAACAATGGTGACCGTTCCTAGCAATGGCCGGGAAAAAACAACATGGTGTTTCTTAGCAACCACTGGAACACCTAACATGTATTGGGGGTCAAACAAACAAATTCAGTGATGATTCTTAGCAATGGTTAGGATACCCGACTTAGTGGGGATGATAAATGATTTCAAATGATGATGTGTGGCGACGGCTATACCATTTAAACCAATTGGGGAGAAAAGATAAGGTACGGTGACGATTCCTAGCGACAACTAGAATACCCGACTCTTGAGGGAAAAGGGGTTGTTCAATGGAGATTCTTAGCAACGACTAGAATACTCTACTCGACTAGATATACAACTTCATGATGGTACAGTGATGATCCTTAGCAACGGCTAGAATACCTGAAATCCGCCGGAAAGATCAAACAGTTCAGTAATGATTCTTAGCAACGACTAGAATATCCGACTCTACTGAGGAGAATACAAATCTCAAGTGACAATTCCTAGAAATGGCTGGAATACCTGACATCTATTAGAGAAGATGAATTCAAGGATGATTCTCGGCTATGAATGTCTGACTCGCCTTGGGGAATGAGCCCAAAAGGCCTCTAGTCTAAAAAAATGAGAATTCAGTGACGATTCTTAACAACGGCTAAGAATACCTGACTCTACAAGGAAAATATGTTAATGACTTTCTCGGGATAAAAGAAGTACAATGATGTTTCTCAACAATGGCTAGAATGCCTGACTCCTCTGGGGAAACTTGACAATGAAACGAAACAACTTAGCGATGATTCCTAGCAACGGCTGGAACGCGTGGCTGTGCTTGGGAAATGTTTTGAGGGTGAACATTGATTTTATTGGGGAAAAATCCTAACGACAGTTGGAAAATTCCGATCTCTGACGAGTTAATTTGAGTAAGTTAATGAGATACTTATGATGTGATGTTATGCATGCCAATGCATGTTTGGGCTTTCCTGAGGAATATATGAAATGCAGGATTTGCAAGTTATGCCAAGTATGTTTGAGCTTGGAGAAGGAGTGTATTTGGGAAATACCAATGGTGATTGGGCTTAAAAGAGGTGATTGAGGGAAGTGTACTGACTTTCTGATATTTGAGTGGAGCTCGAGGTCCGAGCAAGCGCTAAATATAATGTTTGACAATTCCTACTATGGGGAGAATGATTGGCCAAGTCCAAGGGACTGTGTGGCACCCTGGGTTGGAAATTCCAAATGCGTTTTGGTTACCTTTAGAAAATTTAGGAAAAAATGTAATTTGATGTTGTCTCCCTTATAGTTTTTTTTCTTCTGAAAAGGGTCTTTTAATCAAAAATTTCCAATGTAATATTATTTAGGCAAAAACTCATATTTCGCAGACAAAGCAAGAAAAGTAAAAAATATGGAACACATATGAGGGAACTGATTTTATTGATAAGTGGTCCCCAAAAAATAGGGATTTTGTACAAAGGAGGCAATTCCTAAAAGAGGTGATTGCGAAGAGAAAACGATAATTATAATGGCAATGAAACATCTCGGGTTTCCACCAAATTCCAACTCTGCTATAGCCTCTATGCCTTTGGTCACCCTTTGATCTTTCTTTTTTGAAGGAGGTTGATAGGATTGACTTGTTGGACACCCACATAATTGACTCGCCAAGGAATGAAGAAGGATTCCTTGCGGGATGCAGCCTCTTGCTCTTATTAAATCCCTAATTTTTTCCTAGACCGCCCTTTCGGGTTTTCAGTCTATCGGGATACCCATTTTTGCATAAGTTGCCCTTTCGGGTTTTCAACATATCGGGCTATATATTTTTTAAGCATAGTATTTTTTGACTGCATCCGCATTCACCAGGGATGGAAGATCTTCACCATCCATAGTTGCAAGGCTCAAGGCTCCCCTGGAGAAGACCTTTCTTACAACATACGGACCTTCGTAGTTTGGCATCCATTTTCCCCTTGGGTCAGTATGAATTGGAAGAATCTTCTTCAATACGAGGTCTCCGACCATTAGGCTGCGGGGGAAAACCTTTTTGTCATCTGCCCTATTGATGCGCTTTTGATAGAGTTGGCCATGGCAGATGGCTGCTAAGCGCTTCTCATCAATGAGGTTTAGTTGGTCAAATCGAGCTTGTACTCACTCAGACTCATCAAACTTAACATCTGTCAAAATCCTTCAGGACGGAATCTCTACTTTGACCGGTAAGAATGCATCCATGCCGTACACAAGGGAAAAGGGAGTTGCCCTAGTGGAAGTGCGTACGGAAGTACGATAGCCGTGTAATGCGAATGAGAGCATTTCGTGCCAATCTTTGTAGGTTTCCACCATCTTTTGTACGATCTTCTTGATGTTTTTGTTAGCTTCCTCAACAGCGTCATTCATCTTAGGCCTATAAGGCGATGAGTTGTGGTGGTCAATCTTGAAATTTTGGCATATCTCTTTCATCATTTTATTATTGAGGTTAGATCCATTATCAGTAATGATCTTGTTGGGGACCCCATAATGGCAGATGATTTCTTTCCTGAGGAATCGAGGTACCACTTGTCTGGTAACATTGGCGTACGAGGTTGCTTCTACCCATTTTGTACGGTGTCCGTTTGAGACAGTTGGCTCTATGCGTCTGATCACGTCAATGCCCGACATGGAGAAAGGCCAAGGTGATGTTAGGACATTGAGAGGCTTTAGCGAAAGATGGATCTTATCAGCGTAGATCTGGCACTTATGGCAGGTTTGGACGTGGCGATGACAGTCAATCTCCATAGTCATCCAATAGTATCCGGCCCTTAAAATTTTCTTCACCATAGTGCTCCCACTGGCATGCGTCCCAAAAGATCCTTCATGAATTTCCATTATAATCTGGTTTGCTTCTTGCTTGTTCACACATCTAAGTAAAACCGAATCATAATTTCTCTTGTATAATACCCCTCCACTTAAGAAGAATTTGGATGACAGTTTTCGAAGATACTTCTTGTCGGTTATGGACGCGTCCGCAGGATACTCTTGGTTCTCTAAGAATTTCATGATGTCATAGAACCAAGGATGACCGTCCATTTCGTCTTCTATTGCCAGACACTAAGAAAGTTCGTCTAAGTAGTTCAGGTGAAAGGACGGCGCTTCATTCTTCCACTTAACTTTAAACATGGACGCCAAAGTTGCCAAAGCATCAGCTAGCTGATTCTCTTCTTGAGGGATGTGGTGGAATGTAATTTCATCGAAGTAAGGGACTAGTTTCAAGACATGCTCTTTGTAAGGAATGAGCTTATGATCTCTAGTATCCCAATCTCCTTTGACTTGGCTGATTACCAAGGTTGAGTCCCCATAGACTTCCAGGATTTTGATTCTAAGACCGATAGCAGCTTCAATACCAAAGATACAAGCCTCGTATTCGGCCATATTGTTTGTACATTCAAAACATAATCTGGCGGTGAAAGGGAGGTGGAAATTAGTTGGATAAGTGATTACTACCCCAACGCCATTGCCATGAGCATTAGAAGCTCCATCAAAAACCATGGCCCATCGGGATCCATGCTCGGGTCCTTCCTCGGGACCGGGGATGTTGCAATCCCTAATCAACATGATATCCTCATCGGGAAATTCAAAATGCATAGACTGATAGTCCTCTAAGGGTTGTTGTGCAAGATAGACAATACACTCCCTTTGATGGCCGTTTGAGTGACATGTTGGATATCGTACTCGGTTAAAGCCATTTGCCATCGGGCTACTCTACCGGTTAGAGTCGGCTTCTCAAAGATGTATTTGACAGGATCCATCTTAGAGATCAACAATGTCGTATGAGTGAGCATGTATTGTCTTAAACGTTTGGCAGCCCATGCTAGTGCGAAGCAAGTCTTTTCAAGCATCGAATACCTACTCTCGCAATTAGTGAACTTCTTGCTCAAGTAGTATATTACATGTTCTTTTCTACCAGTCTCATCATGATGGTCGACGACACAACCCATTGATCCTTCGAAAACGGTGAGATACATGATTAATGGTCTACCAGGTACATGAGGCATCAGCACAGGAGGTTCTTGCAAATATTCCTTTATTTTCTCAAATGCGTCTTGGCAGTCATTGTTCCAAATGATGGCTTGATCCTTTTGAAGAAGTTTGAAGATTGGATCACAAGTGGAAGTGAGGTGAGTTATTAACCTAGCAATGTAGTTCAATTTACCTAGGAATCCTCGGACTTCCTTCTCGGTTTTGGGTGCAGGTGTAGCGGGGTATTCGTTACCATTAGAGATATTGACTAAATCCAAGGTAAATCAGACAAGTCAAGTCGCCACCACACTTCTATTTATCCAAAGGAATGGTTAGAAAGCGAACAAAAACCTAAAAGTTTTAACAAAAACTAGTAAAAGAAACAGAGATCTGGGTAAGGGGGTTGGTTATGCAATAGGAAGGTGTTAGGCACCCAAAACATCCTAGGTACTCCTAGGGAGCCCTTTTCATATTTGTTGTAAGGTTGGTATTTTGTGAAAATTTATTTTTTGCAAACATGATTGAAGGGATGAGAGAAGAATATACAAGTTTATTTACATTTTTGTGTTTGGATGGATAAACCCATTGCCTACGTACCATCTTATAAAAAGATTAGGATCAAAACCTCGTAGTTCGGGGTAAAAATTTCAAAATGAGTTGGTGAATTGATTGGTCCAAAAGCCTTAAGGTCTTTTGTTATCAAAGGGAGAAAACTCAACCCAAAACCACAAGTCCAGCATGTGAGGATAACTTCAACATGCTAGTGAGGGGTTAACCCTATAATAAGCATGGAAGGCTCATTGTCCATCACTAAGGACAAAGGTGAGTATTACATCTACCACAAAGATAACTCAAACCTAATAACTAAAGGTTATGGAAATATTTGATTAAGAAGTGGCCATTGAAACCACAAAAAAAAATTTGAATGAGTTATATTTACCAATTAGAAGTATATACAAAAATGGTCAAAATGGATTAAAAGGTTCAATTCAAAATAAGTATTATGAAGAGAAGGTTTGAAAATCAAAAGCATAAGGCTTATGTTTCTAACTTTCAAAACAAATGAAATGTTTGCACAAAAGGTTTTGGCTTGGGTTAGAGTGGAGAGAAGAAGAAGAATGGCTAAGTCCTAAGTGAAACAAAAAGGTGAGGGATAGAAAAATGAACCACACTAGGAGTTCCTCTCTTGATATCATATTGATGATCCAAGTAGCTCCCATCCTTTGGAATAAGCAATCACAAGCAAATATTTCAAGCAATCAACACACAGGTCATGCTTCTAGGAATCCTTCAATGGCTTTTGTATCTTTCTCTTTGGATGTTCATGGTAATGGTTCCTCAAAGTTACTCAAGGTTGGAATCCCCTAGCACAAGAAAACACACATCAAACAGTCCTATAAACAAACAAAGAGTGGACAAGAGGGAGTTTTAGAAGATAGTCCTTTCAAAGTTCTCTTCAATTTTTTATAGCACTCTAAAGGCCCAATGCCTAGTTGCTCTTTGACTTTTATAGCACTCTAAAGGCCCAATGCCTAGTTGCTCTTCAAATTCCATTTGCTTGGGTAAGGTCCTAAATTCTAAGTCCATATTGTCCAATTCTTGGTATGTGGTTCACAACAAACAGATAAACACAAGCACAAAAGATATATACACAATTATAAACCCAAGTGGGTAAACGGAAAATGGCATTAACATAAACATGTGCTCCAATGAGCAAAGGAAAAAGCAAATGAATAATATATGCAAGAATTGTAAATTGCATAAAAGTAAATTGCATAAAGTAAAAGTTAGTTGTTAGTGGTTAATAGTTAGTATGCCATAAGGCAAAATTTGGCGCTATGTTAAGCAATCGTAATTGGACTTATGTAGAAGTCACAACTATCTGAGGCCGGTCAATAATAATGTAGGCAACAAACACAAGTTAGGAGTCTTGATTAGTGAACCAAGTCCCAACAACTTGCCATGCCAAAAGAGGAAGAAAATGATCTTGTATTGGTTTAAGCCATTTGCATGATTTAGAAGACAACGTATCCTTAATGCAAAGCCATTCACTTGATCAATTGATCAAGATGAATTAGATTTGAATAAAGGAATGTTAAGTCTCCCTAATCAATACTAACTTGTCAACCTTCAACTCATTGATCAAAAAGAAAAGAAGAAGAAGGAGGAGGAGATGAATGAAAGAAAATGGAAGTGACAAAATAAAAAATGCATTAAATGGAAGGTCATGTACCAATCCTCATATGTTGACCAATAACATTGAAAGTCAAGGTCAAACAACCAAAAACATAAGTGGGATGAAGATTGAAAGTCAAGAAATGAATAAACTATTTTTGGCATTTTTAAATATTCAAAATAAATTTGAATTAACATAAAATGGAAAGGTCAAACTTCAAAATCACTTCAAATCAACCTTGAAAGGTCCAAGTGATTTATCACAAGTTCAACAAGGTCAAACAAAGTTTGACAAAAAATTTCAGCATTTTTAAAAGTCAGAAACTATTTTTAATTAATTAAAAATGAATAAAAATAACCTAATTGAACTAAAATCTCAAATAAATCTCAAATCAATTCAAAAATTGATGAGAATATTTTTCATAGATTCATCATCATTCAAATAGGTTAGGAAAATATTTTTTGTATTTTTTGAATATTAAAAACTATTTAAAATGAATTAAAATAACCAGAAAATAGAAAATTCACAAACAATATCAAATGATAAAATAAAAAATATTAAAAATCAGAAATAGAAACTAGAATTTATTTGGGAAATAATGCAATTGGTCCCATATTTTTTGGAATTAAAATGAGAGAGATATGATTTTTTGAAATAAAAGGAAATAAACAAAATAAAAACAGAAATTAGAAACATGCAAAAAACGAGAGCCCTTGGATCTGAGCTCATTAATTGAGCTGGCAGATCCAAGGATCCAGAGGCGCCCGCTCATGAAACACCACAGTTAATGCGGGCACACGTGAAGAAATTAAAAGTCATAACAAGTAACACTCTTGATTGCATCTGGAAATCAGATCAAGCGGTCCAGATTCAAACTGGACACATTGAAGCCACCGGAAACTTCATCTTCTTCGAGGAGCTTCCCAGATTGCGGCCACATTCAAAAAAATGCAGAAACGTAAATGGCCACCAAAAGAGGTGATCTATATATCAGTCGAAAGAGGAAGTGATGTACATCACACCTATACCATGCACTTCCACTCTAGATCCCTATAAATGGAGAAATCAGAGCTGGAAGTATGATGGTGTTCATCATGAACTTCATGTTTTTGCAAAATTGAAAGCACAAATCATATGCCTCTATTGAGAGGACTTCAGCCAACATTAGATCCAAGCAAAAAGGTCCATGGATGAAGAGAACCGAGGAAATTACCAGTTGGAATGCAAGCTTGAGTTCTGGTGAATTGAGCACGAAACCTTGCTTGCTTTATCAAAACAGAAGTCCAATGCATCAAGGTGAAAAGGTCTAGGAACTTTTAGATCAAAGAAAACAGTCGAGGAAACTGAATTCTAGATCTGAAATTTTTAGAGAAAAGAGAGAGTTCCTTTGAGTGTGGTTGAGGATTCAATTCAGCAGAGGTTCAGGCGCCTTCAGGTTAGTGAAATGAAGCTCATATGCAATGTATTTATAGGCAAGGCAATGCGGAATGCATGATTTCAACTTTGCATGAATGGAAAGGGCCTCCATGCATGGGCCTGTACAGGCGCATGGAGGGCCCAATTCCACTTGGTTTTGGCAGCTGATCATCATCATTTACAAATTGGGCGTGCAGATTGTGTATTAATGGATCATGCATGGCAATTGAAATGATTTTCACGAAATGCACTATTACATTGAAGCCTTCGAAAATGCCATATCCAAAATCAAAATGCAAGCTTATGAGTAATGGTTGGAAAGCTTATTGCATAAGGAACAAATGTCATGTTGATCAAAGTTTCATTTGGGCCTTGGAAATTAGTGAAATTTGAGCTTGAAGGGTGATGTGCAAAACATGTCAAGGCAAGGTTTCTAAAATTGGCCAACTTTCAAGCCCTTCTGTTTTGATGATTCAAGCTCCAAATGGAAAAACCTCCAACATCAAAGTTATAGATCTTTTCAAGACAATCAAAATGGACTTAAATTTTGCATCATTTTTATTTTTGATGAAAGAGTTATGGCCACTTGATGTTGGACTTTTTTGACTTTTAATGCCTTTGGTCAAAAGGGACCTATAATGTATTGCATTATCACATGTATTTTCTTTGAGATTTTGAAATTTTGTCCAACATAACATTTGAATTAGACATCTTAAGATTTCCAATGCATTTGATCTCAACTCAAAATCATAAAAAATGAGTGAGTTATATCCTTGGGAAGTTGACCCAAAATTAGGGTTTCAATCAAAATGACCTATAATGTATTGGAATGGCAGATGGTTTTCCAAGCTTCAAATAAAGTTTTGATGAACATGAAAGTTGTTCATATTGTCCTTAAGAACATTTTTGCTTTTGTAACCATCTCCATTTTACCAACACATCAAAAGTTAGGTCTCAGTGCATTTCACAATAGTCAGATGAATTGACTGATCAACTTTTCAAGTCCACAACTCATACCTTGATGAATTGATGATTGAGGATACTCAAATGAGTTCAAATATGCATGAAATGATGAGTTAAAGGAATTCCCTTGATTTTATTTGACCATGGGCTGAGGTTGCTTCATGAGCAAGGCATTGTGATGCACAAATGAATTAGGGATTCTCTGGGGAACACACCTCAAATCCTTTGACTTGCCTTGATCAAAAATGATGAATTGAAACACTAGGGGGCATACTTGATGGATGAGAGCTTTGGGAACCATTACCATGCTTGCTTCCACCTCCTCTTGACCAATGACCTCCTTGAAGCTTTTGATCTTGTGATTGCTCAAGCTACAACCAAAAGATGTTAGTTACATATTTTTGTGCTTTTGGTTGGCAAACAAAGTGAGAAAAGAAATGATATACAATTCAAGCATGCTTGGTGATCTCAAACCACTCACAAGGAGTCCCACCCAAAGGCAAAGGGAACCAAGATGCTCAATGATCCTTGAGGCTATGCAATGCAATGTTATGATGCCATGAGGGATCTTAGGGGAAAAATTAGGGTCTTACAGATGCCCCTATTTAAGGTCATTCTAGCCGGAGAAGGGAAGGTTAAAATCTTCGTCTCGACGAGGTAGAATGGGCTTAAATAAAAACAAAGGGATGAATTTTGGTCCCTAAGAGACCTCATGATGCAGATGTATGTATGCAAAAAAGGTAAAACCTTGTGGGTATATGTGTCCACAATGGTAAAGATTAAGAGGAAAGTGATGACTCCCATGAATAATTCATTCTATGGGGCAGAGACTCTACTGGGGAGTAAAGGACTAAAAATGCGTGAGCAGGTCACGACTCAAAGCCGGGGAAAAGAGTCTCCAAAGGGAATAAATCCATTGAAAAGTCTCGAGCTGACTCAAAGATGCATGTATTGGGGAATATGCCAACACAGCGAAACTATCCGCAATGGATACTTCGGATAAAAATCCGGACGAAGACAATCCACTAAGGGACTTGCTGGGGAAACCCAACAGAATCTCCTAGGGAAGCAGGGGGGCGAGGTATTACGGTCACTGGGTAATAACCTCAAAGAGACATGTGATCCGAACACCGGTATAAGGGCGAGAGATATAGCATACTCAGGAAGAAATGAATATCTAAGACCGGTATAAGGGTGAGAGATATCAAAACTTCAAAACATTTGGGGAAGACCTAAAAAAAGGTATATTTCAACTCAGGAATTCTGACTCCACAGGGGACAAAAGTCATAATAGGGAGCAGAAAGGAAGGAACACCAGGGATACCGGTTACTGGGCATATAATAGGTGACCAACCAACGCGTGAATTGGGGAATATTTCAAAGACACTCATCATCCAAAAGAGGGCTAAAAGCAAACTCGATTATAGGATGGATATTCGATTCCATAAAGGGGATACGAATCTTACTCGACTGGGGAAGAACAAAAGGCTTCAACCAAAGAGTGCATGAGATATATTGTCTATTACCGTCAGAACGCAGATAATATACTCGTATGGAAGATTATCCACAACTGGTTACTGGGTTAATAAAGGATAAATCAACCGAAAAGAAAAGGCATCGGGATACCGAAACTAGGTATATAATGATGACCAATTCAGAAGAGAATCAATCGTTACCAACAACAGGGTAAACGAGAGATAACTTGCTGGGGGATAAATTGCATAATCAGGGCAACTATCTGAGCAAAAGAGGGAATATCAACACCGAATATTGGATGAAGATAACCGTCAAGGAGGGGATTACACCTACCGGATACTGGGTAGGAAAAGACGGAAGAGTAATCGTCATCGATTATGATGAACAAAAGGTTAACTCTACGAGGAAAAAGAATAGGGTTTACAACTACCGGTATAAGGGTAGAAAAACCACAAACTCCTCTAGGGATAAAATGAATGATTACTAATTACTGAGCAATTATTCATTTATCACGGGGGAAGCAAAGGAAACAGTCACAAGATGCCAATTTAGGATCAAACCAAAGAGGCGAACTGAATCAAGACTCGTCCTAATGAGGATATAACTCAATAAGGGAACCCATCCCAATATATGTGTTGGGAAGGAACAGAAACAACCATCATTCGCGAGGATATAACTCGGTGGGGAATGTGGAAGAAAGGATAGACGCTTTCTGCCTATGGAGCTGACTCTATATGAAGAGATCAGACACACACATCTGCTTGGGGAGATATATATCACCAAATAGCAGGAGATAACAAACAACGATATATGGCAAAGAATGCAACGTGAATATCTGAATGTTAAGATTATGCATGCATTATGCGTGATTTATGTTTGATGAATGCTGACAAATATACATATCTAACACAAACAGGTCCAGGAATTAACCATCCGGTACTACATCTCAAGAGAGAAAGCCAGCATCACCGGAGAATATCCAATCTGCCAGGGATCAAGGATACCAGAAAACAACAATATCTCTGCAGGGGAGGAATCATCACAGATAAAGTCCACCATACCAAAAACTCTATTGGGGATCTATCCGAGGAAAAGAAGGAATTCTGGGGACTGATCACCAAAAAATCGAATCTTCCAGAGAGGACACATCTGTTGAGGAGGAGAAATCACTGCTCTGCTGAAGGGAGGGGAGGTGAACAAGTGCTCTACTCGGTGGACTGCACCACAATAATATTCTGGAGGAAGAGGATACAGTCATGCCAGGAATATAAACAAATGTCTTGCCCTGTTGGAGATCATACCACCCTTGGGAGAGCACTGAGGATCTCTTAAGTATCCTTTCATCATTGTGAATGTTCACTTTGTTTTAAAAACAATTTATGAAAAATTTATTCGTTTAAAACAATGATATTTTCTCAATTAAAACATGCAAAACATTTGTTGAATGGAAATAAATAAGAGTGCAAATAATTGGATAAAAGGCTCAAATTTATTTGATGGAATGGTAGTCTGCAAATGGTAAGACTCCATAGATCTTTACAAATTTGAAATTGGTGATATATATTGGAAAAGGGCTACATTGAACATAATGACCGTTTCTCCACCATTTCTGAATCCGATGTATTTGAAGCTTCGGTTGATGATGATTGAGCGAGAATCTTTGACAAACGACCGTTGTAGAAAAAGAATCTTGTCCGGATGCAGTTACTTGCCAAATCCCTAATTTTTGCCTAGATTGCCCCAGGATGAGGTGCTCAATCTAGCGGGATACATATATTCATTTTTTATGTCTCTAACTTTTGCCTGGATCGCCCTTTCGGGTTTTCAATCCATCGAGACGCTCATTTTTGCCTAAGTCGCCCTTTCGGGTTTTCAACTTAGCGAGCTATTCTGTTTTTATTTTTAGGCGAAGTATTTCTTGACTGCATCTGAATTCACAGGACGAGTGAAATCCTTCCCATCCATAGTTGTAAGTATCAAAGCGCCGCCTGAAAAGGCTCTCTTAACAAAATATGGCCCTTCATAGTTTGGAGTCCACTTGCCCCTGGAATCGGGCGCGAAAGACAAAACTTTCTTGAGCACAAGGTCCCCTTCTCGGAACACACGAGGCTTGACCTTCTTATCAAAAGCTTTCTTCATTCTCTGCTGATATAACTGGCCATGGCACATGGCAGTCAATCTCTTCTCTTCAATCAAATTCAGTTGGTCATAACGACTCTGAACCCATTCAGCATCAGTCAACTTGGCTTCCATCAAAACTCTTATTGATGGGATCTCCACCTCTACTGGGAGTACAACCTCCATGCCATAAACAAGGGAGAAAGGGGTTGCCCCGGTTGAAGTGCAGACAGATGTACGATATCCATGTAAAGCAAATGGCAGCATCTCATGCCAATCCTTGTACGTAACCACCATCTTCTGGATAATCTTCTTGATGTTCTTATTAGCAGCTTCAACAACCTCATTCATCTTTGGTCTATAAGGAGAAGAATTGTGATGCGCTATCTTGAACTCACTACACAACTCTTTCATCATCTTGTTGTTCAAATTAGATCCATTATCAGTAATGATCTTATCTGGCACACCATAACGGCATATGAGTTGATTCTTGATAAACTTCACAACCACCTGCCTGGTCACATTTGCATACGATGTCGCTTTAACCCACTTGGTGAAGTAATCGATTGCTACGAGAATGAATCGGTGTCCATTGGACGCTTTTGGCTCTATCATGCCAATCATGTCAATTCCCCACATGGAGAAGGGCCATGGTGATGAAATCACGTTCAGAAGCGTCGGGGGAATATGAATCTTATCTGCATAAATCTGACACTTATGACATTTCTTCACATATTTGCAGCAGTCAGACTCCATTATCAGCCAATAGTAGCTTGCTCTTAACATCTTTCTAGCCATGGCATGTCCATTGGAATGAGTACCAAATGAACCTTCATGAACTTCAGTCATCAACAGGTCTGCTTCGTGTCTATCCACGCATCTGAGCAGAACCATGTCAAAATTTCTCTTATAAAGCACTTCGCCATTGAGGTAGAAACTGCCAGATAATCTCCTCAAAGTCTTCCTATCTTTCACAGATGCCCCAGGTGGGTAAATCTGGCCCTGAAGGAAACACTTGATATCATAATACCAAGGCTTATCATCTTTAACTTCTTCAACTGCAAACACATGAGCTGGTCTGTCCAAGCGCATCACTGTGATATTGGGAACTTCATTCCATAGTTTGACCATAATCATCGAAGCAAGTGTAGCAAGAGCATCTGCCATCTGATTCTCATCTCGAGGGATATGATGGAAGTCAACCTCAGTAAAGAACGTTGAAATCCTCCTTGCATAATCTCTATAGGGGATGAGACCAGGTTGATTCGTCTCCCACTCACCCTTAATCTGATTAACAACGAGGGCCGAATCACCATAAACATCAAGATGCTTGATCCTAAGATCAATGCATTCCTCCAATCCCATAATACAGGCCTCATACTCTGCCATATTATTTGTGCATTTGAAAGTTAGCCTTGCTGTAAAAGGAATATGTGTGCCCTGAGGGGTGATGATTACTGCCCCAATACCATTCCCATATTGATTTACAGCGCCATCAAATACCATACTCCATCTGGAACCAGGCTCTGGCCCTTCATCAAGTCTAGGCTCATCACAATCTTTCATTTTCAAATACAGAATCTCCTCATCCGGGAAGTCATACTGAACTGACTGATAATCCTCGATCGGCTGGTGTGCCAAGTGGTCAGCCAAGATACTACCTTTGATAGCTTTTTGAGCTCGATACTCAATATCATACTCAGACCACAACATCTGCCAACGGACAATCCTCCCAGTTAAAGCAGGCTTCTCAAATATGTACTTGATTGGATCCATTCTGGATATCAACCAAGTTGTATGATTTATCATATACTGGCGTAAGCGCTTAGCAGCCCAAGCCAAAGCACAACATGTTTTCTCAAGCATTGAGTATCGAGACTCACAATCAGTGAACTTCTTACTCAGGTAGTAAATAGCATACTCTTTCTTTCCTGATTCATCTTGCTGACCCAGGACACAACCCATCGAATCTTCAAGAACAATCAGATACATAATCAAGGGTCTCCCTTCCACAGGCGGAGACAGAATCGGAGGCTCAGACAAATACTCTTTAATACTGTCAAAAGCTTTCTGGCAATCCTCGGTCCAATCATGGGACTGATCTTTCCGAAGGAGCTTGAATATCGGCGCACATGTGGCAGTCATGTGGGATATAAATCTGGAAATGTAATTCAAGCGGCCAAGAAAACCTCGGACTTGCTTTTCAGTTTTGGGCGCAGGCATCTCTTGTATTGCTTTGACCTTTGCAGGATCAACCTCAATACCTCTCTCACTGACGATAAATCCCAATAACTTGCCAAAACGGACTCCAAATGTACACTTGTTGGGATTCAGACGAAGCTTAAACTTCCTCAAACGCTGGAAAAGCTTCAACAGGTGCTCTACATGTTCAACTTCCGTTCTTGACTTAGCGATCATATCATCAACATATACCTCAATCTCCTTGTGCATCATATCATGAAACAAGGTAGTCATAGCTCGTTGATACGTGGCTCCAGCGTTCTTCAAACCGAAGGGCATCACTCGATAACAGAATGTTCCCTAAGGTGTGATGAATGTTGTCTTCTCCATATCCTCGGGTGCCATCTTAATCTGGTTATATCCGGAAAATCCATCCATAAATGAGAAGACATTGAATTTAGCTGTATTGTCTACCAACATATCAATGTGTGGTAGAGGGAAATCATCTTTCGGACTAGCTTTGTTCAAGTCTCTATAGTCCACACACATCCAGACTTTTCCATCTTTCTTAGGAACGGGCACAATATTGGCCACCCATTGAGGATATGTAGAAGTCACCAGACACACCGCATCAATTTGCTTCTGAACTTCTTCTTTAATCTTCACTGCCATATCGGGATGAGTTCTTCTGAGCTTCTGCTTCACAGGCACGCACTCAGGCTTCAAAGGCAGGAAATGTTGCACAATATCAGTATCTAGACCAGGCATGTCTTCATAAGACCAGGCGAAGACATCGACTTATTCTCGTAGCAATTCAATCAACCCCTTCTTAACAGATTCTTCCAGGAGCGCCCCGATCTTTATCTCTCGCACACAATCTTCAGACCCCAAGTTGACTGTTTCCAGATTCTCAAGATGTGGCTGAATGATCTTCTCTTCGTGCTCAAGCAGACGGGTGATCTCATCAGGAATCTCTTCAACATCATCTTCCTCTGCCTCAAATACAGGGAATTCAAAATTGGGAGATGGCGTTGGATCATTATGTTCAATGGGTTTAGAAATCAACCTGCATAATGATTTTGGATATGAAAAGCTTTAGAATTCAAACAAGGCAAATCATTATGCAGATGAAAAGATTGATTTTATTCTTTTTTAGGGTTTTATGTGATCACCAATTTCATGCAAAAAGCAAAAAGGGAAAATAAATTGGAAAAACAAACATT
Source organism: Lathyrus oleraceus (assembly GCF_024323335.1). Lineage (NCBI taxonomy): Eukaryota > Viridiplantae > Streptophyta > Magnoliopsida > Fabales > Fabaceae > Lathyrus > Lathyrus oleraceus. The sequence goes on along the minus strand of NC_066585.1, from coordinate 448,789,160 downwards.
TAACATGAATTTATTGAATGAAAATATCATTGTATTTATGTTGCCAACAATGTCATCACTCCTCCTTTTGGCATGGGAGAAGTGCTTTTAAACAAAGTGATCATTACGTTGACTTGTGGATAACTGTAGGAATATCCACAGCGACCCAATTGTTGCAGATCCCTCCAGGGATAACAAAATTGCCAGAGTCCTCTGCATCCTCTTCCAAGACAGCAGCAGCTTCCTCATCCTGACCAGTATGGATAAAACCTCCACTCTTGAATAATCCTTTCTCGTTGAAAACCCCAGAAGAAAAGCCAATGCCAGCCCGGGATTTGTTGTCTTCTAGCTCGATCATTTTTCCTAAACCAGCAGTTGCACCACATTCGATGGCCAACTTTGCATCTTTATAGGAAGCAAATGAAGGAGTTCTCTTCTCAACAGGCTCAGCTATGGATAAAGCTTGGAAAGGAGTTCCAACTTCATCCTCAACATCTATGTATGAGAAGGAAGACAAATGGCTAACCAGGAGAGCCTTTTCTCCCCCTACCACTACCAGTTTCTTATTCTTCTCAAATTTCAGCTTCTGGTGTAGGGTGGATGTCACGGTGCCAGCCTCGTGAATCCATGGTCTGCCTAAGAGACAGCTATAGGATGGGTGAATGTCCATAACCTGGAAGGTAATTTGGAAATCACTTGGTCCAATCTTGATTGGGAGATCAACTTCCCCAATCACAGTCTTACGTGACCCATCAAAAGCTTTCATAACTACTCCACTCTGCCTCATGGGAGGCCCTTGATACGATAGTCTTGAAAGAGTGGACTTCGGAAATACATTCAGGGATGACCCAGTGTCTACCAACACATTGGACATGGCGTCGTCCTTACAGTTCATGGAGATGTGTAATGCCAAGTTGTGGTCTCTTCCCTCCTCAGGGAGATCAGAGTCACAGAAACTCAAATTGTTACAAGCAGTAATGTTTGCAACAATACTATCGAATTATTCTATCGTGACATCATGAGCTACATATGCCACATCCAAAACTTTCTGCAGAGCCTCTCTATGTGGTTCTGAATTCAGAAGTAATGATAACACGGATATTTTGGATGGCGTTTGTAGAAGTTGGTCTACAACATTGTACTCACTCTTCTTGATGAGCTTCAGCATCTCATCACAGTCTTCTTTCACATTGCCATTCGGGCCAACAGAAGCAGGAGTTAACAATGTAGAGGAGGGTTTAACAACAAGTGTCGGCTTTGGAGAATTCACCGTATTCCCAATCGGACGTTCAACAAAATCAGCATTAACTTGGGGCCTGGGCGGTGCTGACAATACACGACCACTGCGGGTCAGCCCACTTACATCAGCAATATTTACAACAGAGGAGGATGGCAAAGGCACTTCTTTCTCTCCTTCTACAGCAATAGCATTGTAACGGAAGGGAATTGCTTTTTCGGAAGAATAAGGCACTGGACCGGCAGGCTTAATGATAAGAGCAGGGGAAACCTTCTGCTTGCTACCATCGTATTTTATGATAACAGGCTCGGGTATCCGGAATACTGGGGAAATTACGTTGACCTCTGGTTCATCTTCGTCAACATTCCTATTTTGAAGGATCTCAATAACTCCTTCATCCAGCATTTCCTGAAGATCCTTGCGCACCTGGAGACAACCAAATTGGTTAACAGAGCAGACTTGACACCTATCATGGTCATGCTCATAGTGATTGTAATCACACAGTAAATGGTGCAACTCAACCAGGGACTGTCGAATATGACTGACATATTTGACCTTGTATTTGCCAGGGCAATCCTGGACCATGTTAACAGATTTCCCATGCTCGGGCAATGGGTTCTTCTTCATGTTAGGACCTACGTCCTCGAAACACAGAATGCCACACCTCACAAGGTCTTGAACCTTGGTCTTCAAAGGATAGCAATTCTCCACGTCGTGGCCGGGAGCACCAGAATGGTAAACACAATGTAATTCGGGCTTATACCACCACTGAGGGTTGGCAGGTATAGCCAGGGGGGTCCCTCGGAGTAATCAACTTCCTCTCTATCAAAGAGGGATATAATTATGCGTATGTCATTGGAATAGGATCAAAAGTGACCTTCTTCCTCTCGTAACTTGTGCTGGTTTGATTACTATTTCGAGGCTGGTAGGCCTGCTGTTGCGGACAATGCTGGTATTGTTGAGGTGATTGCTGATTGTTGCTATGTTATTGATATTGTTGATTGTCTCTGAAGACAGGTGCTATGTGAGCCACCTGGTGCTGGTTACTGGCTGGACGCACAGTCTTCCTCCTCACAGAGGGTCTTCTTGGTTTCACAGGGGAGGTCACAACATGTGCCTCTCCATCTTTCTTCTTTGCAAACGCCCCATAACGTTTGGCAGAAGAGCCTTCATCCTTGGTTAGACGTCCTTCTCTAACCCCTTCTTCTAGACGCATCCCCATATTCACCATCTCGGTAGATCCTGAAAATAGTGGATGAGCAACTGGTCATTATCAGTCTGAGTAGACATCTTCCTGGCATACATGACCAGGTGTCTGAGAGGACAAGTATTCCCTTTGTACTTTTCAAAGTCAGGGACCTTGAATTTCACAGGAATCTTCACGTTTGGAACCAAACACAGTTCGGCAGCAGACTTGCCAAAAAGATCCTTTCCTCTAAGAGTCTTCAATTCCTTGCAAAGCTCAAGAAATTGATCATTCATGGTGTCCATCTTCTCATAGACATCTGGGCCCTCAGACGGCTCAGAATGATAGATGGTGTCGTCTACCCTAGGCATGGTATGCACGACAGGAGGAGGAACAGCAAAGACCGGGCTAGATGCCCGCATAGAAGCAAAAGTCGGAGCAGGACCCTCAGGAATGAAATTAGGAGGCATCCCCCACGAAAACCCGGTTGGCATGGCTGTAGGAGCAAAATGTGCACTGGAAGCAGGCACAGTAGAGGAGACAATCTCTGAGATAACTGTCCTCTGGGGAGGAGTTGAAGGTGTCGGAGAAGACTGGCTCTAGGCAGCCAGGAACGATTCCATCAAAGCACTCAGTCTGGCCACTTCCTCCTTGAGTTCACGGTTCTCTTGCTCTAGTTGATCCATTAGTCTTGCAGAGTTGGCTCTAGTGTAGTACCGGTGAGTCAGCTTGTCTTCAAAATAAATGAAGAGCACAGAGTTAGACCACAGGACAAGAGACCGGAAACAAAACCTGCTTATGCACATGATGCATGCAATGCTTGTGCATATGATTTGTTGTTATATTTCAAAGGAACTTTAGGGTTTTATTCGCAAGTTTTGGAAATATTAAGCATTTATCGCATATAGAAATATCTCATAAAATAATATCAGGGAAAGAAGTACAGCACTGTCAATCACGTACAAGAGGAAAGGAAAATAATCATCCTATGGATCCCTAGAAACAATCATCTAATGCTTGGGACACAGGAAGATAAGATGCACGAAGCCTCTTCACCTCCTCTTCATAAGCTGCCTCCATATCCGCCTTCTCCTTGGCGAGTCGATCATACTTCCTCTTCCAAAACTGGGAAGACTGAGGAAGTAGAGAAGTCCATGCATCATCAGGGTCATCAATAACCTGATGCTCAAGAAACTCTACCAGAGCATCCTTCTCCTTGATCTGCTGAAGCAACTCTTCACGTTCACGGATCCAAGCACGTGAACGGTCTTCGTCTCTCAACTCATCTACTCCTTGATTAGGGAGGGTTGAAGGCCCAACCATAATCATAGGTGTAGGTCTTAGATACTCGTAAGGCATGAGATACTCAGACGCTCTCTTCCTCACCGAAGCAGTATAAGGCTCCAAAGCGATGCAATTCTTAGGACCCAACTCCTTCCTTCCCTTCTTATGAATCTTGCGCCAAGCGCGAACCATCCTAACTTTCAGGCCTTGGGGATATTTACCCTCCTGAAAGAACACACCCTCTAACAGAATGTTATTAGGTTTAACCTTTAGGGGGAACCCAAGCTGACGACGTGCCAAAACAGGATTGTAGTTAATCCCACCACATGTACCAAGAAAAGGCACATTGGAGAATTCACCACAAGAGTCGATAATCTGCACACCATCATACACGCGGTTGTACCAAGAGATATCATCATTAGTGAGAGACATAAGTCTCGTGGACCACCGTAGACATCCCTTGTTTTCCTTGAAAGCGACCGTCTGAGGTAAGTGAGAAATAAACCACTTATACAACAGAGGCAAACAACACACAATAGCGCCACCACCCTTTGCATTCCTTATGTGCAAAGAGAAATAAGTATCACCCAACAGAGTAGCAACGGGATTAAGAGCAGAGAAAATCCTAACAGCGTTCACATCCACAAACTTGTTGATATTGGGGAATAAAACCAACCCATAGATGAGAAGCACAAATATGGCTTCAAAGGCGTCCTCACTCATGGCTTTCCCATACATAGTAGCTTGAGCAATGAGGAACTCAGAAGGGACACCTTGAATTCCACCTTTGATAGTCATATGAGCACCAACCAGAGATTCATCTATGTGTAACATGTCTGCTATCTCTTGAGAAGTAAGAACATTCTCCAAGCCACTGAACGGCACCTGATCCAGAATAGGTATTCCCACAAGATAAGCATACTCCTCAAGGGTAGGCAAAAGATGGAAATCCGGAAACGAGAAGCAACGATACAGAGGATCATAAAACTGCACCAACACGCTCATCAATCCTTCATCCACCTGAGTAGTCAAAAGAGGAAGAAGCTTCCCAAAACGAGCCTTGAAACCCAAGGGATCTAGTACATAGGATGTCAGATTCCTTAACTCTTTCAGATCTGGTTGTCTGAAACTATACTTCTTTGTATTCCTTCTTTGTCTTTCCATGTCTGAAAATTTTGCAAATAAACCCCTTAAGTTCCTTGAAAACTTTCTTTATTATTGATGATATGGATGCAAATGGGTGCATGAATGCATGAATGCAACAATCACACTCAAGGATCAAGCAAAGCACGCCAAACAAAGGTCATGGGATGGATCATATCATCCTTAATATCAATCATCCATTTTGGTGGATTAGGATTTACACCTTATCAACACCCAAGTTCCATTGATATTAAGGATGCATGAACGGATCAACCATGAATCAAGGGTTTGTTGCAAGTCACGAGCATGGAGTCTTAGTTAAGGACCACCCAAAGGGAATGTACTAGGGTTTAAACCTGCCAAACATGTTCTACAAGAGGTTCCCATAGTCATCATCCCATCTTTCGGATATTATCGGAGAAACGAATACTCGTATTCCAAAAATATTCTCAAGAGAGATTCTTATGAGTGTAGTATCGCGTAACAATCGTATCAAATCTTACACTTGAACGAATTTCGCACTACATCCTAATTATAGGCCAAGATGGGCTTGGTAAACTAAGGTCCTTGGCTTCTAAGGTCTATATTGGAAAGAGTAATGTCTAACCACAACTTACTTGTGTGACATTATTGATCCCAACATGACCTCCACCAAGTGAATGGACTTGCAAGTCAACTTGCTAAGGAATAACTCCACACAAGTCAACAAGACTATGTCATTCTCCTATCTTAAGTGCACTCGAGTTCGGGTATAGAACTCATCTCACACAGATCACCAAGCATACAAGGAATTAATATTCAAGCAATTCAACCATTACATACAATACAGTAATCCCAAATTTGCACAAAAATATGTCACAAAACAATACAATACAACAAGCATGAAAAGTTGGCAAAACCCACTAGGCGCTTTACTCCCCAGCAGAGTCGCCACTTTTCTGTAGCGGGGTATTCGTTACCATTAGAAATATTGACTAAATCCAAGGTAAATCATACAAGTTGAGTCGCCACCGCACTTCTATTTATCCAAAGGAATGGTTAGAAAGCGAACAAAAACCTAAAAGTTTTAACAAAAACTAGTAAAAGAAACAGAGATCTAGGTAAGGGGGTTGGTTATGCAATGGGAAGGTGTTAGGCACCCAAAACATCCTAGGTACTCCTAGGGAGCCCTTTTCATATTTGTTGTAAGGTTGGTATTTTGTGAAAATTTATTTTGTGCAAACATGATTGAAGGGATGGGAGAAGAATATACAAGTTTATTTACATTTTTGTGTTTGGATGGATAAACCCATTGCCTACGTACCATCTTATAAAAAGATTAGGATCAAAACCTCGTAGTTCAGGGTAAAAATTTCAAAATGAGTTGGTGAATTGATTGGTCCAAAAGCCTTAAGGTCTTTTGTTATCAAAGGGAGAAAACTCAACCCAAAACCACAAGTCCACCAGGTGAGGATAGCTTCAACATGCCAGTGAGGGGTTAACCCTATAATAAGCATGGAAGGCTCATTGTCCATCACTAAGGACAAAGGTGAGTATTACATCTACCACAAAGATAACTCAAACCTAATAACTAAAGGTTATGGAAAGATTTGATTAAGAAGTGGCCATTGAAACCACAAAAGAAAATTTGAATGGGTTATATTTACCAATTAGAAGTATATACAAAAATGGTCAAAGTGGATTAAAAGGTTCAATTCAAAATAAGTATTATGAAGAGAAGGTTTGAAAATCAAAAGCATAAGGCTTAGGTTTCTAATGTTGAAAACAAATGAAATGTTTGCACAAAAGGTTTTGGCTTGGGTTAGAGTGGAGAGAAGAAGAAGAATGGCTAAGTCCTAAGTGAAACAAAAAGGCGAGGGATAGAAAAATGAACCACACTAGGAGTTCCTCTCTTGAGATCATATTGATGATCCAAGTAGCTCCCATCCTTTGGAATAAGCAATCACAAGCAAATATTTCAAGCAATCAACACACAGGTCATGCTTCTAGGAATCCTTCAATGGCTTTTGTATCTTTCTCTTTGGATGTTCATGGTAATGGTTCCTCAAAGTTACTCAAGGTTGGAATCCCTTAGCACAAGAAAACACACATCAAACAGTTCTATAAACAAACAAAGAATGGACAAGAGGGAGTTTTAGAAGATAGTCCTTTCAAAGTTCTCTTCAATTTTTTATAGCACTCTAAAGGCCCAATGCCTAGTTGCTCTTTGACTTTTATAGCACTCTAAAGGCCCAATGCCTAGTTGCTCTTCAAATTCCATTTGCTTGGGTAAGGTCCTAAATTCTAAGTCCATATTGTCCAATTCTTGGTATGTGGTTCACAACAAACAGACAAACACAAGCACAAAAGATTTATACACAATTATAAACCCAAGTGGGTAAACGGCAAATGGCATTAACATAAACATGTGCTCCAATGAGCAAAGGAAAAAGCAAATGAATAATATGTGCAAGAATTGTAAATTGCATAAAAGTAAATTGCATAAAGTAAAAGTTAGTTGTTAGCGGTTAATAGTTAGTATGCCATAAGGAAAAATTTAGCGCTATGTTAAGCAATCGTAATTGGACTTATGTAGAAGTCACAACTATCTGAGGCCAGTCAATAATAATGTAGGCAACAAACACAAGTTAGGAGTCTTGATTAGTGAACCAAGTCCCAACAACTTGCCATGCCAAAAGAGGAAGAAAATGATCTTGTATTGGTTTAAGCCATTTGCATGATTTAGAAGACAATGTATCCTTAATGCAAAGCCATTCACTTGATCAATTGATCAAGATGAATTAGATTTGAATCAAGGAATGTTAAGTCTCCCTAATCAATGTTAACTTATCAACCTTCAACGCGTTGATCAAAAAGAAAAGAATAAGAAGAAGGAGGAGATGAATGAAAGAAAATGGAAGTGACAAAATAAAAAATGCATTAAATGGAAGGTCATGTACCAATCCTCATATGTTGACCAATAACATTGAAAGTCAAGGTCAAACAACCAAAAACAGAAGTGGGATGAAGATTGAAAGTCAAGAAATGAATAAACTATTTTTGGCATTTTTTAATATTCAAAATAAAATTGAATTAACATAAAATGGAAAGCTCAAACTTCAAAATCACTTCAAATCAACCTTGAAAGGTCCAAGTGATTTATCCCAAGTTCAACAAGGTCAAACAAAGTTTGACAAAAAATTTCAGCATTTTTAAAAGTCAGAAACTATTTTTAATCAATTAAAAATGAATAAAAATAACCTAATTGAACTAAAATCTCAAATAAATCTCAAATCAATTCAAAAATTAATGAGAATATTTTTCATAGATCCATCATCATTCAAATATGTTAGGAAAATATTTTTTGTATTTTTTGAATATTAAAAACTATTTAAAATGAATTAAAAATAACCAGAAAAGAGAAATCTCACAAAAAATATCAAATGATAAAATAAAAAATATTAAAAATCAGAAATAGAAACTATAATTTATTTGGGAAATAATGCAATTGGTCCCATATTTTTTGGAATTAAAATGAGAGAGATATGATTTTTTGAAATAAAAGGAAATAAACAAAATAAAAACAGAAATTAGAAAAATGCAAAAAACGAGAGCCCTTGGATCTGAGCTCATTAATTGAGCTGGAAGATCCAAGGATCCAGAGGCGCGCGCTCATGAAACACCACTGTCAATGCGTGCACACGTGAAGAAATTAAAAGTCATAACAAGTAACGCTCCTGATTGCATCTGGAAATCAGATCAAGCGGTCCAGATTCAAACTGGACACGATGAAGCCACCGGAAACTTCATCTTCTCCGGCGAGCTTCCCAGATTTCGGCCGCATTCAAAAAAATGCAGAAACTTAAATGGCCACCAAATGAGGCGATTTATATATCAATCGAAAGAGGAAGTGATGTACATCACTCCTATACCATGCACTTCCACTCTAGATCCCTATAAATGGAGAAATCAGAGCTGGAAGTATGATGGTGTTCATCATGAACTTCATGTTTTTGCAAAATTGAAAGCACAAATCATATGCCTCTATTGAGAGGACTTCAGCCAACATTAGATCCAAGCAAAAAGGTCCATGGATGAAGAGAATTGAGGAAATTACCAGTTGTTGTGCAAGCTTGAGTTCTGGTGAATTGAGCATGAAACCTTGCTTGCTTTATCAAAACAGAAGTCCAATGGATCAAGGTGAAGAGGTCTAGGAACTTTTAGATCAATGAAAACAGTCGAGGAAACTGAATTCTAGATCTGAAATTTTTAGAAAAAAGAGAGAGTTCCTTTGAGTGTGGTTGAGGATTCAATTCAGCAGAGGTTCAGGCGCCTTCAGGTTAGTGAAATGAAGCTCATATGCAATTTATTTATAAGCAAGGCAATGCTGAATGCATGATTTCAACTTTGCATGAATGGAAAGGGCCTCCATGCATGGGCCTGTACAGGCGCATGGAGGGCCCAATTCCACTTGGTTTTGGCAGCTGATCATCATCATGTACAAATTGGACGTGCAGATTGTGTATTAATGGATCATGCATGGCAATTGAAATGATTTTCACAAAATGCACTATTACATTGAAGCCTTCGAAAATGCCATGTCCAAAATCAAAATGCAAGCTTATGAGTAATGGTTGGAAAGCTTATTGCATAAGGAACAAATATCATGTTGATCAAAATTTCATTTGGGCCTTGGAAATTAGTGAAATTTGAGCTTGAAGGGTGATGTGCAAAACATGTCAAGGCAAGGTTTCTAAAATTGGCCAACTTTCAAGCCCTTCTGTTTTGATGATGCAAGCTCCAAATGGAAACACCTCCAACATCAACGTTGTAGAGATTTTCAAGACAATCAAAATGGACTTAAATTTTGCATAATTTGGATTTTTGATGAAAGAGTTATGGTCACTTGAAGTTGGACTTTTTTGACTTTTAATGCCTTTGGTCAAAAGGGACCTATAATGTATTGCATTATCACATGTATTTTATTTGAGATTTTGAAATTTTTTCCAACATAACATTTGAAGTAGACATCTTAAGCTTTCCAATGCATTTGATCTCAACTCAAAATCATAAAAAATGAGTGAGTTATGTCCTTGGGAAGTTGACCCAAAATTAGGGTTTCAGTCAAAATGACCTATAATGTATTGGAATGGAAGATGGTTTTCCAAGCTTCAAATCAAATTTTGATGAACATTAAAGTTGTTCTTGTTGTCCTTAATAATATATTTTCTTTTGTAACCATCTCCATTTGACCAACACATCAAAAGTTAGGTCTCAGTGCATTTCACAATAGTCAGATGAATTGACTGATCAACTTTTCAAGTCCACAACTCATACCTTGATGAATTGATGATTGAGGATACTCAAATGAGTTCAAATATGCATTAAATGATGAGTTAAAGGACTTCCCTTGATTGTATTTTACCATGGGCTGAGGTTGCTTCATGAGCAAGGCATTGTGATGCATAGATGAATTAGGGCTTCTCTGGGGAACACACCTCAAATCCTTTGACTTGCCTTGATCAAAAATGATGAATTGAAACACTAGGGGGCATACTTGATGGATGAGAGCTTTGGGAACCATTACCATGCTTGCTTCCACCTCCTCTTGACCAATGACCTCCTTGAAGCTTTTGATCTTGTGATTGCTCAAGCTACAACCAAAAGATGTTAGTGACATATTTTTGTGCTTTTGGTTGGCAAGCAAAGTGAGAAAAGAAATGATATACAATTCAAGCATGCTTGGTGATCTCAAACCACTCACAAGGAGTCCCACCCAAAGGCAAAGTGAACCAAGATGCTCAATGATCCTTGAGGCTATGCAATGCAATGTTATGATGCCATGAGGGATCTTAGGGGCAAAATTAGGGTCTTACAGCAGGCATAGCTTGTATGGCCTTTACTTTCTCGGGATCTACTTCAATGCCACGTTGACTGATGATAAAACCTAACAATTTGCCGGATCTTACCCCAAATGTGCATTTGTTGGGATTAAGCCTCAATTTGAACTTCCTCAGCCTCTCAAACAACTTTTCTAGATTGACAAGGTGTTCTTCTTCGGTTTGAGACTTGGCTATCATGTTGTCGACGTAGACTTCAATCTCTTTATGGATCATATCATGAAAGAGAGTGACCATGGCTCGTTGGTATGTGGCACCGACGTTCTTCAATCCAAAAGGCATCACCTAGTAGCAGAAGATGCCCCATGGTGTTATGAAAGTGGTTTTCTCCATATCTTCTTGAGCCATGCGGATCTGGTTATAACGGGAGAAACCATCCATAAAAGAGAAAATAGAGAACTGAGCGATATTATCTACTAGCACGTCAATGTGTGGCAGTGGAAAGTCATCTTTGGGACTGGCTCTATTTAGATCTCTATAATCTATGCACATTCTTACTTTGCCATCCTTCTTAGGTACAGGCACAATGTTAGCTATCCATTGAGGATAATTGGAGACCGCTAGGAAGTCGGCGTTGAGCTGCTTTTGTACCTCCTCCTTGATTTTCATAGCCATGTCGGGACGGGTCCTTCGTAGCTTTTGCTTTACTGGAGGGCATTCTTCTTTAAGGGGTAGATGGTGGACCACAATGTCAGTATCGAGGGCGGGCATATCTTGGTATGACCATGCAAACACATCTTTGTATTCCTTCAAGAGCTCAATCAATTTTGTCTTCACCTCGTCTTGTAGAGCGGAGCCGACTCGGACTTCTTTCGCTTTCTCATTTGTCCCAAGGTTAATCACTTCCACTGATTCTTCGTGCGGCTGGATGACTATTTCCTCCGGCTTGAGCAGCCTTGGCAATTCTTCTGGGAGTTCGGCCTCTTCCTCACACTCTTCATCAGCTTGATTAATCGGGTTGTCAAAGTCGTATGAGACCGTAGCAGAATTGTCATTGGTGGTTGTCGAGGATGATCTGCATGATTTAAGGTCCACGCTTTTATTGGTATGAAAGAAAGGATGATTTGAAATTTTTAAATAAAAAAAAAGATAAATGCCATTTAAAAAATGTGAAATAAATAAATGAAAGGCAAGGATCTCAAAATTGATTGGGAACATGAACCTTTTTCATTAATGATTAATAAGGAAATTTGATGAGGCCCTACAAATAATTCCCCCATGCCTTGGGATTGACATGGGTTCTTTTGATAAAAAGGAAGGAAAATAACATTGGGAATTACATTTCAATCAAGGTCACTTTAGGTATTTCAATCTCGGTCCATTTGGTCACACCATTTCCATCAGTCTTTGTGAAGATCAACCCATCATCTTCTTATTCTTCTTCTTCCACAGCACAGATAAGGTTGTCATAAAGGTAACCAGTACTTGAGAAGTTTTCGGATAGCGGGAGCACTGATCCCCTTGTAGCTATCGGCGCGGGCTTCTTCAAATTCTAGGAGTTGTATCCTAAACCGGTGCAGTCCTTGTTGGCAGGAAGTTCAAGCACTCTTCCCCATCCTTGGGGGTGTCCATCCTTTATGATTGTCAGGGCGTCTTTAAGAGATGCCATTGGAGATTCGGCATCTTTTGATTCATCCCTTGTTGGGCAAACCATTTCAACATTGATAACTTCAAATGATTGGAATAGGATTTCCCTCATCTCCCCTTCTCCTTCAATGTATCGGAAAGATGCGAGGTGACTTACCATAATGTCCTCCTCACCTCGACAACAACTAATTTATCATCAGCTAAGAATTTCAATTTTTGGTGGAGCGTTGAAGTGACTGCACCAGCTGAATGGATCCAAGGCCTCCCAAGCAGACAATTGTAGGCTGGATAGATATCCATTACGAAGAAAGTGATAAGGAAAGTATGGGGACCAATCTTCATAGGCAAATTCACCTCACTGATTACAGTCCTTCTAGTCCCATCAAATGCTCTTACTATAAGCTCACTCAGCTTCATTACGAGTCCTTCAACAGTTAGTTTAGCAAAGGAGCTCTTAGGCATCACATTGAGGGAAGACCTAATGTCTACCAAAACTCTTGATAGGACTGTGTCCACACACTCAATAGAAATGTGAGCGCCATCAATTTGTTTTCCTTTGTCTGAAGTTGAAGGATTGATACTTCCAATTGGAGTGGGTGTCAGCGTAAATATCCTTCCACTTCTCGTGATTCCGCTAGTTCTAGTGATATTGATCATTGGATCACTAGACTTTAACGGTTCTTCTTGAATCTTCTGACCATGAATGTAGACTGAGGTGTCATACATCCATGGGACTGCCTTGGTGTCAACATATGGGAATGGTGTGGGAACTGTTATTATGATTGGAGTAACAGGATTTGTCGACAGAGTTAACTGAGAGAAGTCATATGGAGTTTGCAGGGGAGGGACTTCGTCGTATGGTATCTCAAGGGTAGACACATCTTCCTTTGTGGACGGGCAATCTACCACCAAGATCCCTTGGTCCATTAATTGTTGTATGACAGACTTCAACGTTCTACATTGTTGCGGGTTAATCAGATAGTGTTCATAGTCATTACTACAGATGGGAAAGGCATTATCCTTCATTAAAGCATTCTTGATCTCGATGAGTGGTGTTTTTAACTCGTCCACATAGGACATCAATCTCCTTCCATTGTCAGCTTCCATCATATTCACTGATGCATTGTTGTGAGGGGGCATCGGGTTATTATTTACATTCGGCCTCTTAGGGGAGAACGTGACTGCCTTAGAATCAATAAGATTTTGAACCTTGTACTTTAATGCTTTACAATTCTCGATCGAATTCCCAGGAGCCCCAGAATGAAATTCAAAGCGGGCATTTGCATCATAATCGGGAGGAAGAACCGCTGGTGGGGGTCATAACTCCCTTAGTTGTACAAGTGATCCCCTTAATAAATATGGTAGAATATGGCTATAAGGCATGGGAACTGTGTCAAATCTTCTCTCGGGCCTTCGCATCCTTTATTGTTGTTGTTGATACTGTGGTTGCTGATGTTGTGGTTGTTGTTGATACCGTTGTTATTTTATAGTTTGAACAGAAATTGCAAATGGTTATTGTTGACTTGGTTGGACGGGAGCTATGGCGGCTACTTGTGGATAAGTGGGATTTCTTGTTCGAATGATGGAAGCGGCATTGGTCTCGCTTTCTCGTTTTTTACCGTAGGGAACAAAAGGTTTCTTTGATGCACTAGAAGTATTGGCAGAGTTTTGGATCTTTACCATTTTAATCATATTTTCTATTCTTTCACCAGCTAAGACTAGGTCAGAAAAGCCCGAAGAGGTGCTCCCTACCATTCTATCAAGGTATGGACCTTGCAGGTTTCCCATAAACATGTCTACTAGTTCTCTTTCTAGCAATGGGGGTTGTACCCTAGCAACTAATTCCCTCCACCGCTGGGCATACTCTTTAAAGGACTCCTCAGACCTCTGAGTCAGTTTTTGCAACTGCGTGCGATTAGGTGCCATATCAGTGTTGTACTGATAGTGCTTGAGGAATGCCTTAGCCATTTCCCTCCATGTGTGAATATGGTTGCCCTCAAGTTGCATGTACCAATCCAAAGATTCCCCACTGAGGGAATCCTGGAAAAATGCATTAAAAGTTGATCATCGCTGGAATAGGAAACCATCTTTCGGCAGTATGCCCTAATATGCGTCATAGGGTCGTTATTTCCCTTATATTTTTCAAAGTCCGGAACTTTGAACTTGGCCGGAATGATGACCCCAGGTACCAAGCACATTTCTGCCGCATCAAGGCCCAAAACATCAGTGCTGCCCATTGCCTTGAGCTTTTCCTCGATAGCCTTCACCTTCCTCTCCACCTCGTTGGTTGCTGAACCGAAGGCGTCATCCTGAGAAGCATCCCTTGGGCTGAAGAATGCATCGTGTTGGTCGTCTGTCTCAAAAACATGAGGACGAAGATTGTCGTTTGGAACACCGCTGGGTGTATTAATGTTAATTGGAGGATCAACTTGAGGAAATGGAGTCGGAGTCTCGACCGCTGGAGGGGTAGGAGGATTGGTAGTACTGGCACGTTGGTTCATTTCTTCTTGCATTTTTGCCATAACCTCTTGGCCTCTTGCGACTGCTTGAATAGTCTCCATCAACTGCCGCATTTGGGACCGCATCTGGGATACTTCTTCCTGAAGGACAACTTGGTTCTCTTGAAGTTGCTCCATGACAGCTTGTCGACGTCCTCGTGTATCGTACCGGAAAGTCAGCTTTGGAGAGTGGTTCTGGTCAGAAAAAAAAAAGGTGGATGGATGAGTTTTTTATATTTTTGTGTTTCAAAAGATGCAGATGATGCATGAATTTTTTGCGTTAAAGC
The DNA here is from genome assembly GCF_024323335.1 of Lathyrus oleraceus. Classification (NCBI taxonomy): domain Eukaryota; kingdom Viridiplantae; phylum Streptophyta; class Magnoliopsida; order Fabales; family Fabaceae; genus Lathyrus; species Lathyrus oleraceus. The sequence goes on along the minus strand of NC_066585.1, from coordinate 448,774,080 downwards.
AAATCTCTTTTCATGTTTATTCATTGCAAAAAGTACTTGATGATTCAAGTTCACAATCATAAATAAAGGAAAACACAATAGAGAAAAATCACAACTTTCATTCATCCTTTGAAGGGAAAATAGACTGCAATACATAGAAGTTGCAAAATACAAGTAATGGAAGCAAATAAACCAACTAGATATCCACCCTAAAAGTGACCCCTTGAGACTTGCGGAGAGCCTCAATATCGGTGATGAGTTCGAACATTGTTCGTTTGCAGAACTTGACGAAGTGGTAGACCTCTTTGGGGGTATTATCTGGGCACATGATCAGATCCGCCTCCCTCAACTTGTCGGGAAAGTCTTGAAGGGCATAGTTAGTTAATATCGTAATGTAGGTGTACTTGTCCCTCCATTCTTCGTAAAGGGCTTGGAGATTATGGATGATTTCGTCTCTTTGAGCAATGGCAGCTCCAAATCCATGGCAACGCTCCTCCCAATGTCTGCAGTTGTTTTGTAATTCTACATAAGCTTGGTCATAGAATCCCCTCTTCAAGTTCTTGATTTGCTGGCAAGCTCGTCCAAGGTTGAACTGCTCACGCATGAAGCTTCGGTGAATCTTTTCTTTCTCTAGTTGCTCCTTGGCTAGAAAGTCCTTATACTCTTTTAGAGTGGTCCTTAGTTCGAGAATTTGGGCCTCGTAATCTTCCCTCGCTTCTTTCTTCATGGCATTAGACCTCTCGACAGTATTTTCAAGGTCCTTGATGATTCGGGACGCTCGATCCAACTCTTTGTTGCGGAAGTCTAGCTCATAATTAACTCCTTGTAAAGCTCCACCAACCCAAACTCTTTGTCCCTCGGCTAATCAGAGCCTTTTCTTGCTATCTTCAAATTTTTCACAGACTTGCTTACCCTTATCCTCCAAGACGTGGTTATGTTCCTTGGCACGATTCAGTTGGACTTGTAGTTGAGTGTTTTCCAACTCGAGCTCTTTGATTTGGCTGGTAAGTTTGTCCATGTCCTCTTGTAGGATAGGCTCAAGCTCGGGCATCAACGGGAATGAAGAAGGATAAAAAATAAACGGCATCTTAACAATCCTAGCCCTCTCTTTTACCCACACATGGTAGGGTTCCTTGGCTAGGATGTTTTTCTTACCCCATTCATGGTCAATACGGACTATGCTTGTCCAAGCTTTTCTCATTCTTTTCACGTTTGAATCAAGTGGATCCATGATATTGATGACAAATGGAATGAAATCTCTTTCCTCTGGGGGATTCGTCATGGCGTACCCTAGTTGTCTCTTGAGTATAGCAGGGTTGTAGTTGATGCAACCTTGCGTTCCTATTAAGGGTACGTTAGAGAACTCTCCACATCTTACGATGACGTCCTTTCTATCCCATTCCCTCTTGTACCATATAATTGAGTTGGCCGAAAGAGATGTGAATCTTTGCTGCCATGTCAGTTTGTTTTCAGCGAAGGGTCCACTTTGAGGCATGCGGGCCCTCATCCAAAGATGTGGCATAGGAGCGCAACAAAGGAAAGTACCTCCATTCTTCTCATGCCTTGTATGGAAGGTATGGTAGAAATCGGCAAGTAAAAAAGGCACCATATTCTTTGTTAAAAAGACTTCAACGGCTAATTGATCCACGAACTTGTCCATATTTGGGAAGAGGATAATTCCATGAATCCAAAGTGCCAAAGTTACACTACAAAAGTCGGGTCTTCCTTTTTTAATCATTTCCCAAGCATGGGCTTCTAGGAACTTTTGAGTTAAACCTTTGATGGATCCTTTAACGCCCCAATTATCCACTAGCATGTTGGCGTTGATACCCAAGGTGAGTGAGACTCGATCAAACAGAAGCCTTCTTCCAACTTCTGGAAAGGATTGTATTCTTTGATTGGTTGATTGAGGAGTCTCTCGAGGTCTTCCAAGGTTAGAGAGATTTGGAAGTCGTGGAAAGTGAAGCATCTTAAAGGGACGTCATATTATTGGGACATTATAGTGATAGCACCATAGTCAACCTTCTCGGTTAGAAGATCTACGATGTTCCCAAAATTGGCTCTAAACTTGTTGTCTTTGAGAGTTACGACCTTTGAACAGAGGACCTTTAATAAACTGATGACGGGACTCTTGAAGCGGAAAGTAGAAGTGCTTTTCTTTGTTGAAGTATCCATAATTGTGTCAGAAAATTGTCTTGTAATTCTGCGTCCGAACAAATGAAAATTTTAAGAGCTTTGCTTATTATTTTGATGATGAATGAATGTATGAATGAATGATTGGTTTATTATTTCCACAAGATTTTAGGCATGGGTTCATGGTTTTGGACCATCGTGACGAAGCATGGGGTTAATAATGACTGCTTAGTAAACCAAGGTTCTCGCTTTGTGTGATCTAAAGCTTTTGGAAAATTGGGTGTAAGACACTGCCCCTAGAGTCATGGACTTCCTTGACTGTCAGCCGCTTATGTCAATTTACTTGCCAGGCGACTGCTCCATCAAAGTCATCTACTCTAAGTGAGATCTTCGTATCGACCCTTACGAGGAAGGCACCTCGGTGGCCTACACTACGCGACCATCGGTCTAGGCTAGACATAGTTTTAAAGGTTCTAAAAGGGGTCTTAGGTTCATTGACTCTAGTAAAAGAAAATATGCTTACGCCGAAAGAACGACGTTCATCAATCCCCTTAAGAGAATCTACCACTAAGTGAGGTTCTCGTACGATCCTAACGAGGAAGGCACCTCGCGGATCAATACTACTCAACCTTTCCTATCTCAAGTAAAACTCTCAGACTCGGGTGGGGAGTCCTTCACACAAGGTTTTTCCCTTTGCAATCCTTATTGCTTTCAAAAATTCCTTGTCACAGAACCAAAGTTTCGTACCAACAGGCAAACAAAGAAAATATGTACAGGTTAGCAACAAAAGCAGTATATACAAAAAAAAATAGATAATAGATAAATCTCTACGCATGTAAAACATAAACAACCCAAACTAGGATAGACTTGCTTAGGGAATTTTAGTGTCCCCAGCAGAGTCGCAAGCTGTCGCTACTGGGATTTCACGATAACGAAACCGGTACTAAAGAGATGCCAAAGAGAGGCAAAGTCAGAAGAGTCGCCACCGAATTTTATTTAGTTTACCTCTATCGGAGAGGAGAGGGAAATAGTCAATAAAACCCTCGGAAAGGAGACGCGCACGGGAAGCGCTAAAAGAGAATAAGGAATCGGTCTCGCAATCGAGATTTGGGTTCGAAAGTCGGTTACGTAAGGGGAAGGTAATTAACACCACTTACGTCCATGGTACTCCATGGGAACCATTTGGGTTGTTTTACATACATGGGATTTATCTATCATTGTTTTATTTTCAAAAGAATGTGTGAAAAAATGGGGATGTTTTTGTTATTATAGTGCTCGCCAAGGATTGGGACCCTTGTGCCTACGTATCACTCATTCAGGGATGAGGAATCAGAGCTCCGTAGTTTGGAGTAGAAAATGTTTGTGTGTTGGTTGATTTTACCTTTGAAAAGAGGGTTTTTGGGATGATTCCCTAAGGCACAAAAATGAGTTTGATGAGTTGTATTAATTTTACCTTGAATAAGGGTTTTATGAAATGAGTGTTTGTGATTATATTGTACCAAAGTCTATGGGAGGAGGTGATTATTCTATACAACAAGTCAAGCGTCTTGCGTCCAAAATAATCAGAGTAAGGGTAGGAATGCTCCATTCTCACTCATTCTCCACCACTTAAGGCTCGTGGCCCACAATAATAATCGTAATTATTAAGTATTTTTGAATTTGGCTAAGAAAATGCCACTTGACGTTGAATCAAGGATTTATTTTATTTTGATTATGAAATTTGGCTTATCCAACATGAATGCAAAGTAACCAACAAGAAATTAAAGAGTCTCATTGTAAGGTAGCCCAAGAGAAAGCCTTTTGTGTGCAAAAGTGACCTAAGCTAAACAAAGGATAATGGTCTTACAAACATGTCCCCCTAAGGTGGTGCCATGATGCCATTCTTACAACATGAATGTAAGTTACAAATAAAATACAATATTTACAAAGTATCACAAAGATAAGGGAAAGACCTCCAAGCAAGGGTCCTAAAATGAAATCCTCTAAGTCCAAGTTGATTAAGAGTGGAATGAATATTTTTGTCTTATCATTTTATCATGATTTTGTTGCTTTTAATGTTTGATGACAATAAAATAAATAACAAGTAAATAAACATGCATGATGAATTTGTACAATGATGATGATGATGAGTACTTTAATGTAAATTACAAGGTAATGACATAAAAGTAAATTACAAGATAAAGAAACAATATCACAATAATAAAGGTTAGTGAATATAAATGATATAAAATAAATATAAGTCAATAATACCAAAATCACAATAACAAAGGTTAATGATAAACAAAATTAATGAAGTATAATTAGTGGTCAGTAACATGTACAAAAATGAAATTTTTTTAGACTATTTTCCTAAGCCAAAAAGACTTAAAATATGACACATTAAGGGATAGCTTATCATTGATACAAAGTATTGAATATGATTAAAAAATCAACTAACAATAGATTTGTAACAAAGAAAGTTATGCAACCTTAAGTCCATCTATTAATATTTTAAAAAAAAGTGATTTGTTCTCTTTCTATTATTTTTATTCCTCTTTTATTTAAAAAGATAATAAGGTAGTAAATAAATTAGCATAATGTAAATGATATAGTTAGATAACAATAAACATAAACATAAAATACTTGAAATAAAGTGAATAATAAAATAAATTGCAAAATAATAAAGTGCAATAATATAAATGTTAGAAGTTAGTAGTTAGTGAACATAAACATAAATATAAATGAAATAAAATGAACAATAAAATAAATTGCAAGGAATTAAAGTGCAATAATATAAATGTTAGGAGTTAGTAATTAGTAGTTATTAACAATAAGCAAATGGATTAGCAAGTTAATGTAAAGATATGGTTTCATCTATACATCAATTGACCCAAATATGGTTAAAATAGAGGCAATATTTCAATGCCTCAAAGTATCATGAATGATCTATTGATCAACCATTAATAGGATTGAAATATTGAAGATTTAATCAACTCTAAACAACCATGGTCATGATCTAATATACCTCATCAACCAAACAAATACAACAACAAATCCACAATAAAAGAAAATGATAACACACACAAAGCAACCACAAAAAGGTGAACAAAAAGATAGTAAGAGTAAAAAATCTCAAAAAAAAGTGAGTAAACCAAAGTCAATCATTTTTTTGCAAGCTTGAATCTAAATCATCTCAAAAGACCAACCAAGAACAAGCAACCATTTTTAATAAAAAAAAAGAACCAAAAAGTTAAAAAGTTTAAGTTAAAGTCATTACCCACAAAATGTGAAAAAAGCTAGGTAGAAATGGTATTGAACTTGAATGTGAAGCAATGGGTTTGGGATGAAAATATTTGTGGTGAAATCTTAATAAAGGGGTTGGGTTATGGGTGTTAGAGAGTGAGAAATTTTGAGAAAAAATATGAAAATGGAAAAAAGTTGGTGGTGGTGACTTTTGGGAGAGAAATGGTTTTTTTGGTTTTGATTTAGGTTTGGAGAAGAAGGGTTGGATGATATTTTTTTCAGAATTTTTGGGGGCTAGAAAGCATGAAAAATGAGGGGGAATAGTGCATCTATTTATAGGGAAAGCAAGTGGGAAAGTGGGGGAACAAAATACCCTTTGTGCAAAAAAAAAGCTTATTTTTGGTGTCTGCGCAGGGGAAATCGATTTACCTAATTGGGTAAATTGATTTTCCTATTTTTTTTAATTCATGCCTTGAGCCCATGCAATATTCCTTTGGTTATGAATGTTAATATAATTATGGTGACAGAGCAATGAATAAATATATGTGTAATAGGATCATAGATCTGATGAAAGTTGTTTCGGGGTAGGGTGAATTTTGGGGTATGACACCATGAAACATGCTCATGAGGATTTACAATGCTACCAAATTGATTTGATTGATGAATTGATAGAAAAAAATTCGAAAGAAGAAAATCTTTCATCTCAAATAGGGAAAGTTTTGGTACAATCTATTAAGGGAACATGCAAAGATGACGATGATGTTGAGGTAAATAATTTGGTTCTACAATTGCAAGCAGCACGGTTGGATCGTGCTTATAAATTTTTTGAAGAATTAGGATGGAGTAGTAAGGAGAAACCAATGGAACTCAAACTAAAAGAACTCCCTGAGTATCTGTAATATGTTTTTATAAGTCAAGGAAATAGGCACCCCATAATTATCAGTAGTACTCTATCAAAAGTGAAGAAGAAAAGTTGATACAAGTACTAAAAGAAAACAAAGAACATTGGGGGTGGAATGTAGCAGATTTGAAAGGTATTAGTCTAGCATATTGCATGCATAAAATCAAACTGGTTGACGAATTTAGACCGGTTGTTCAACCTCAATGACAGTTTGTGGGTAAGCCCAGCGCATGTAGTTCCAAAAAAAAGAGGGCACCACTGTTATTCGTAATGAAAAAAATGAATTAATCCTAACCTATAGTGCTAATCGATGGAGAATCCATATTAACTATCGCAGGTTAAATCTAGGTACACTGAAGAGCCATTTTACATTGTCATTTATGGACCAAATGCTTGAGAGATTAGTCAGACAAGCTTACTACTATTTTCTGAATGGATATTCAGGATACAACCAAATTGCTACAGACCTCACTGATCAAAAGAAAACCTCATTTACATGCCTATTCTGAGTATTTGCATATCAGAGGATGCCTTTCAAACTATGTAATACGCCAACAACGTTCTAAAGGTGCATGCTTTCTATTTTTTTGACATGGTTGAAAACTCAATAGAGGTATTTATGAATGATTTTTCTAATTTTGGTAAATTATTTTATTGTTGTCTTGATCGATTAAATGATGTCCTTAAGATATGTATCGAGACAAACTTGGACTTTTTTCCTTCCTATGGAAGATGTCTTGGCTCAAGGATCCATGTTTGTGATAAGTGGGTTGAGTGTTCTCCAAAGAATGACTTAAAAATGAAAAGCAAAAGCAAAACAATACTAACTTCTAACTTATTAACAACTAACATTTAATTTCAAGTCCTTTATTTTAATGCACTTTAATTTTTAAGTTCTATTCTTTTTCCATTATTCATACCATTCTAATTGTTTATGTTAATGTCATTTTCACTTTATCCACTTGGACCATACTGCGTGATATATCTTGTTTGTGTATATTTTGTTTGTTTATGTGGTCTTTGACCATTAATGTACATAATAACAACAAAAAAACCTAAAAACACTTTTGTGTGGATTGTTGACTTGATCTTGGACAAATTGGACTTAGAATCTAGGCAACCTCCCTATGCTAAAGGACTTGGCCAATGCCAACATTTGTGTAACCAAGTGATTTCAATTTGAAACTTCATTTGATACATCTTTGAAGATCCATTTGAGTTCATATGCAACATGATCATTGTGAAGTCGTTATTTTGAACCTGTGACTTGTGGAATTCATCTGCTACATGGGCTAATTTGAAGAAGATCATGGAGTGGCTAAGCTTGGATGTGGCTATCTTTATTTGATTCCTTGATCTTCAAGATTGATATAATTGTGCATTGTGTGTTGCTTGATTCAAAATGTCCAAGGGAATTTGGGTTTCTATAAGACATTCTTGTCTATTGGATTGCTACCCATTGGTCAGATCTTTTCAACTCTTAACTTTTAATTTTGTACATAGGATTAGTCTCTTCATCTCCTCCCCATTTCTTTAATTTCAAAATCTCTTCCTCCTTTTAAAAATTCTTCTTTGCTTGAAATAGTTTTATTCTAAACTTTGACCACATTGCAAACTAGAAACGTTGGCCTTATGTCATTGCATTTTCAAACTTCTTTTCTTAAATCAAACTTGTAAATAGACTTAACTATACTTGACTTAAACTTTCAAAATCCAAAAAGAACTAACTCATTCAAACCATTTTTAGGCCTTGGTGCCTCTCAAACTAAATTTTTGTTAAAAGTTATGCATCCACTTTGAAATTTGTATCACGAACTACGAGGTTTTGATCCCTCATTTTTATGTTGGTACGTAGGCACAAGTCCAAAATTCTTGTCAAACACAAAAATATAATCAATGAATTCTTTTCTCATCCCCTCATTCTATTTGTTTGTAAACATCACTTTGTACAAAATACATATGCACACAAAAAAGGGCTCTCTAGGAATATCTAGGACACTTTGGGTGCTAACACCTTTCCTCTGTGTAACCAACCCCCTCACCTGTAATCTCTGACATTTTATTAGTTTTGATTTGAAAACTTCTTACTTTTGGGTTTTATTCGTACTTTTTCCCTTTTCCCTTGGAAACAATAAAAGCGCGGTGGCGACTCTTATTATTTGATGTCTTGCTTATCCATAGCTTGATGATCATGAATTTACCGCTACAGTTTTCATTGGCTCTAAGCATCATATATGGATCCCCATGATCTTCGCGTATCATTTTGATCAAGAAATCATCAAGAGTTTGGAGTTTGTTTACCTTGGAAATCCTAATTCATCTAGGTATCCTAATTCAAGAGAACATCAAGCTAGCAAGTTGGTTCATGGTGGTTGACAAGAGAAAGTCAACTGGTCAAAACTAGTGGGAAAGTCAAGGTCTGTAATAGATAGATAAAATCCATTTTAGAAAACACGATCTCCCTCTCTAGGAAAGATTGGTCCTCTAAACTCGATGATGCACTTTGGGGATATTCAAAGAAGGAGACTTGCTCTTACTATTTAAGTCAATACTTAAGCTTTTTCCCATAAAAATACGGTCATGCCCTTTGTTTTGAAGAAGGTAACACCGTATGGAGCAATTGAAATTTGGAGTGAGTCCACGGGACCATTTACCGTGAATGGGAAAAGGTTGAAACAATATGCCTCTAGGGATATTGTTGACCAAGGGGCGTGTTTGATCTTGAAGGAACCACTTTGAGTGCCTGTACTCATAAACCGTCAAGCTAAAAGACGTTAAACAAAGCTCTTAGTGGGAGGAAACTCACGGTTCTTTCGTACTTACATTTTTATTTTTGTTGTTTCTTTTTAGTAGGAACCTTGATAGCTCAACTCATGTTACGCTTAAACATTGAGGACGGCATTTGGTTCAAGTTTGAGGGGTATCTATTTATTTTCTGGCATATTTCTATCAAATTTTTACTCCTTACAGTTTATAGTTTTGTTTCTTCCTTGTTTTTAATAACTTTCTAGTTTGATTGATGCATTACGACCATATTTTCGTATTTTTCCCAATACTAAGATTGTGAAATTCTTTTATGACAAGCTTCGGTTCTGGGGAAGATGAGAAAGTATATATAGTTTGAGAGAAGAGAGGCTCGGATTATAGTCATTGGGGAAATTTGAAAACTTAGGTATTACCCGAACATCTTAGGTCCCTCGGAGTAAGGACGCGAGTCTAACGTGTAAATTTGTGCCATAGTACTCGGTGTAACACCTCAAAATTTGCCCTCCTCTCTTGGGACTAGCTTAGCATATATTGCATATCATTTTAGGTCATTAGGCATTGCATATTGCATATCATGTGGTTACATTGTGCAAGTCATCCTCCCAAGTCTTGTTCAGAAGATGAGGAAGTCAAAGTGCAAGCCAGGGTTTTATTGACTGATCATTGGCCATCTGAGGATTGGGCTGTGAATTAGGGTTTTGTGATTCTCAAAGGATATTGGTCTTCATCTTGATTACAATGATACATCATCATCATCATGGTTTGTCATCATCAGGAGATTGAAGCTTATTCCTTGAGATTAGGGTTTTGACCACTGGTCAACCCTAATCAGTTGCATTGGGCTAATCAGGGCATAGCAAGGAGATGGGGTCTATGATGTATATGGGGATCTTCCCATGATTGTATTATGCTTATTGAGGCTAGGGTTTCACCCTTGAGCCATTTCATCTGTAGATTGGGGCTTAACTTGACCTATGCATTGCCAAATTCATCTGTCAGTGAAAAAGTCAACGGTGGTCAACTGTACATGATTTAATGGATTTGGAGGTGAAAATGAGTTGGATACACTTCATTCATGTTGAAACAAGTGTTATTTGACATGTCAAAGCTTAAGAATAAAGAAAATCAAGTCAGAACAAAAACTGCCAAAAATAGAAAGTGACTTGTAATAGAAGTTTCCAAAAGTGGAAAGTTTTTGACCTCAAGACCACGTGTCCAAGGAAGCTTCAAATGAAAATTTGTTCAACATGAAAGTTGTAGATCTTGTTCTCACCTTTCCAAAAAGTCCAAGAACTTGAAAATCCCATGTATGGTTGTCAAGTTATGGTCCAGTGAATTTCAAAAATGACCCATAATCAGGAGGGCATAACTTCCACATGGAGTGTCCAAATTGGATGTTCTTTATATGCACAAACTCCATTTGACATGTACTTTCATGGTGCATAATTGGATTTCTTCAAAAATGGTCAATGCAAAAAGTCAAATTTCAACTGGACAGTTAAATGAACCAGGGGCAAAATTGTCCAACTTGAGAAATAATGGGAATTTTTGGATGGGGATTTTTGCAACACTTCAAAAATGGCATTTGAAACTTGTTGGAATATTCATAACATGCCAAGGCTTCATGGTTTGGAAATTGGCTTTTAAAATGAACTTGAAAATATATGACATAGCCATCACATGTGGAAATTCTAAAATACATGTCCAATGAACATGAGACAAATGGCAACAGCTCATGACAGGTGTTTAGGAGGTGTGTGAGGTGGCAATGAGCTGTCATGAGCTGGCATGTGAAAGTTCAATTTTGCCCCTAGCTTGAAAATGACACATTTCACTAATCATTGGCATTTTTGCTAATTGGTGTGATTAAGCATTGATTAAGTTGGAATATATAATCCTAATCCTAACTAACCATAACAAATCACAATTCACAAATCACAATCAAAAACTCTCCAAATTTTCCAACTTCTCTCAAGAACACATCACACAAAAATCAAGAAATCTTTGCCAATTCTCCATGGAATTCGAAAATTCTTGTTGATCCAATCTCTATTCATCATCTTCTACATCTGTTTTTGGATTTCATCATCAAATACACACTAATTTGCCACTGAAGCTTTCTAATTCATTTTAATTAATAATATTATCTAAATAATTATTTACAAATCACATAAATATTAGAAAATTCATAAAAAATATTTTAATGATCAGAAAAATATGTGGATTTTTTTGTTGACTTCCTAATTCTCTCTAGAATTTTGTTGACCTATTTTTGGAAATTGTGCATGGAGAAAATAGGTTTGACTTAGAGATGTTTGACTTAGGTCATTTTTGTGTACCTTTTGCCATTTTTGATGTGAAATACTCATGCCTTGAAATAAATGTTTGAAAATTTTTGTAGTGATTGTAGACATGCCAATGGTGATTTACATGTACATTTTGTGAATTTTTGATACCTGGTGATTGAGTTACGAATTTTTGAATCTAGGTGTGACAATTTGTGTCACACCTAGCTAGGTTAACTTGCTGGATTTATTTTCATGACCTAGGCTTGTTAGAATGGAATGAAATTTTGCATGGATGTTCATGAATATGTTGAGATGCCATATGAATTTTTCTGGATTTTTCCATTGCATTTTTAATTTGATTGGTATTTTTCATCTCTATTGGTCAAATATGCAAGTTTGTGTGACATAGGTTGGTATTATCTTTGTGAAATGCTCATATGGTATTGAATGAACATGAAATTTGGTATGCTGGTTATAGACACATGATAGGACATGATGCTTCTGGTCCCATTCATTTCTTTATTGTTTTCATTGACTTATGAATTTTTGAAGTGAATGCATGTGTTGATGTTGTGATTTGGCTCATATAATTGTGTCTGTTTTTGTTGATTTTCATTGACATGGTTCCCTTTGTCCAATTGAGCTAAAATTTGACATGCCATACCTTGAATATATCCTGTTTAGGTGTAAATTATTTGAGGATTTTTGGATTTGTTTTGACATGGAATTGAATGCAATAGTTCTGTTTGGATGTTTGGTGTTCCATTTGACCTAAATTGAATTGTTTAGTGCATGAAATGAATATAATGAATGGTATGAGCATGGGACTAATTGTGTTGGCTTTTGTTTGACATTAATTTGACTTTGGTTAGAGATCCCTTGCTGTTTAGACATTTTTGTTGTAACACCCCGATAATAATAAAATAATTATTTAAATTGAGTTAATAATATATTTATTAATTTAATTAAATAATTGGAAATTTTATTATTATTATTATTTGGAATAATAATTATTGGAAAATATATAAGTTGGAATAAGGAAAAAGGGTTTCAGTATTGGTAAAGAGTTTTCACGTGAAACAGAGAAGCGGCTGAAAGGTGAAAGGTGGAGAAAAGGCAAAGAGGAAGAGGTAGAGAGCAAAGGTTGAAGAACGGAAAAGCTCGAAGCTTAGAGATTGCCGGATTATCTCAGGTAAGGGGGGTTTATCGTCGTTTGATGGGTATTATAGATTAACATGTCATGGGTAGTAATAGCCGTTGAATTGACCCTAATTGGGATTATGAATGCTGGAAAATTACGTTGGATGAAACTGTGTTTAGGCTGTAATTGAATATGTGTTTGGGTTAATTGTGAATTTCCGAACGTATAGCTTTTTACGGAAGTTGAATCGGAGGTCCGGAAGTCCTCCAACGGCGGAAAATGCGGAGAACTCTGCATTCTGCCTTGTGTTAGCGCAGGAACTGCTGTTTTGCCTGCGTTAACCGGTTAACCCAGGGCGTTAACCGGTTAACACTGTTATATTTGTGAAAATGTGTTGTTTTGCCTGCGTTAACCGGTTAACCCAGGACGTTAACCGGTTAACACTGTTGCGTTTTTCCAGAAAATGTATTTTGTCCTGCGTTAACCGGTTAACCCAGGGCGTAATCCGGTTAACACTGTTGGAAATTGGAAAATTTGATATTTTAATGTTGTGAACACAATTGGTGATTGGCATATTCTCGTTGATTTCGATGAATAATTTTGTTGAGTTTATGTTATGAAGTGTTGATATAAATATGTTGATAAGTTGTGTTAAGTTGTTGAAAATACTGAGTTGTAGGCTTGATGAGCCAACGTTGATTATAAGTTGATTATGTTGAAAACCTTGTTGTGTTGCTGTTATTATTATGTTGTCGGAATTTAAAGTCGTGTATGCCATGTACATTCATATGCATTAAGTCGGAGCTTTGCTCACACCACGTTGGCCTGGATTGGCAAAAATCGGAGCTTTGCTCACACCACGTTGGCCTGGATTGGCAAATTTTAAGTTGAAAGTTGAAGGCTTATGCCTTGATGCCCACTAAAATGGCAATGATTTTAAGTTGGGAGTTTTACTCCGAATGGTACCACATGCATGACGAGTCGAGTCTTATTTGAGTTGCATTTTATGTTGTTATTGAGTTGCATTTTACGTTGTTATTGAGTATGATATTTGAGTTGATGTGCCTTTACTGAATGCAGGATATGATTAGGGTGATTAACATGTAAATTTACTTAACATAACATGATGATTTATAATGCTTATTATATCGATTGAGGAACTCACCCTTACAACTATTTTTCAGGTAACGAGCAGTGAGTGAGTAGAAGCTAGTGCCTGGAGTCTAGTGTAGTCTACGTAGTGGGTCGTGCTCTGATAGATGTAACATCGGGACGGGATGTTTTAATTGTTTATTGTTGATTGTTGAACCTTTTTACCTGTAAAACGTTATATGTTTTGAATGGTTGGTTGATTCTATCCGCTGCGAATTTTGCAAAAATGTTGTTTTGATTAAATAAAGAGTATGACAGTTATTATGGTGTGAAGAATTGTGTGACACCCTTGGTGCATATTTACTCTGATATATATTTGTTGTTTTTTATTAAATATTTGGGGTATTTTAGAAGGGTGTTACATTAGTGGTATCAGAGCAGGTCGGTCTGTCCGGCCAGTTGTCGTGTCGTTACTGTCTAACAATTGTGTAATTGTTACTAGTCTAACTTTTAAGTTGTGTTGTAGTGATAAGTTGAAAATGGCTGGAAGGAATGACGCTGCAATGGCTGCCGCAATGCAAGCGATGGTACAAGCTGTGCAGAACTTGCCAAATGCTGGTGGTGATGCTGGATCACGTAGCTTGGCGACTTTTCAGAGAGAGAATCCGCCGGTGTTTAAAGGGAAGCATGATCCAGATGCAGCCTTGGGATGGTTGAAAGAGATTGAGAGAATCTTCCGTGTTATGGATTGCACTCCAGCTCAGAAGGTTCGGTATGGTACTCACATGCTAGCAGTCGAAGCTGATGACTGGTGGCTAGAGACTCACGAGAGGTTGACCGTGGCAGGTGAAGTCATTACTTGGGATGTATTCCATAGGGAATTCATGAGAAAGTATTATCCGGAAGATGTCCGTGGTAAGAAGGAAGTTGAGTTCCTTGAGCTGAAGCAAGGAAGCATGTCTGTCACTGATTATGCTGCGAAATTTGTGGAGCTGTCCAAATTTTATCCTCATTACACTGGTGCTGGTGCTGAATTTTCAAAGTGCATCAAGTTTGAAAACGGACTGCGCTCTGAAATTAAGAAGGTTGTTGGGTATCAAAAGATACGCATTTTTACTGAATTGGTTGATAGCTGCAGGATATTTGAAGAAGACAATAATGCTCATTACAAGATTGTCAGTGACCGCAGAGGCAAGCAACATCAAAATCGTGGCAAGCCGTATGATGCTCCAGCTGGAAAAGGGAAGCAAAGAGCTGCTCCGACTCAGAGGGCTAGTGGGGGAGGTGCTCCTGCTGGTATAGTTTGCTTCAAATGTGGTCAGGTTGGTCATAAGAGTAATGTATGCACTGTTGAAGTAAAGAGGTGTTTTCGCTGTGGTAAGACTGGCCATGCAATAGCTGATTGCAAGCACAAGGAAGTGATTTGTTTTAATTGTGGCGAAGAAGGGCATATTGGAAGTCAGTGTCAGAAGCCGAAGAAATCTCAGACGGGGAAGGTGTTCGCATTGACCGGAACTCAAACCTCCAGTGAGGACAGACTTATCCGAGGTACGTGTTATATTAATGGCTTTCCTCTTGTAGCTATTATTGACACAGGTGCGACTCATTCCTTTATATCTTTGGATTGTGCTGTGAAACTTAAGTTAGAGATATCTAAGATGTTTGGTAGTATGGTGATTGATACTCCTGCGAAGGGTTCAGTGACTACTACTTTGGTTTGTTTGAATTGTCCTTTGAGTATTTTTGGTAGAGACTTTGGGATGGACCTAGTGTGTCTTCCACTAGTGCAGATTGATGTTATTCTGGGTATGAACTGGTTGGTGTTCAACCGAGTTTCTATCAATTGTTTTGATAAGACGGTGGTCTTTCCTGAGATTGAGGAGGGAAAGAGTTTGTTTCTATCAGCAAGGCAAGTGAATGAGGAAGTAGCTGATGGGGCAGAGTTGTTTATGCTGTTAGCGACTTTGGAGGCTAAAGATAAACTGGTGACTGGCGATCTAGCCGTGGTGTGTGATTTTCCTGATGTGTTTCCGGAAGAGGTGAATGAATTACCACCAGAGCGTGAAGTTGAGTTCTCGATTGATTTGGTACCTGGTACTAGGCCGATATCGATGGCTCCGTACCGTATGTCTGCTGTTGAGTTAACTGAATTGAAGAGTCAGTTGGAAGATCTGTTGGATAAGAAATTTATTCGTCCGAGTGTGTCACCGTGGGGTGCACCAGTGCTATTGGTTAAGAAGAAAGAAGGTACTATGAGGTTGTGTGTGGACTACAGGCAACTGAATAAAGTGACGATCAAGAATCGGTATCCTTTGCCGAGGATTGATGATTTGATGGATCAGTTGGTTGGTGCAAGTGTGTTCAGCAAAATAGATTTGAGATCTGGGTATCATCAGATCCGTGTGAAAACCGAGGATATTCAGAAGACTGCTTTCAGAACAAGGTATGGACATTATGAGTATTCTGTAATGCCTTTTGGTGTGACTAATGCGCCTGGAGTATTTATGGAGTATATGAATAGGATTTTCCATCCGTACCTAGACAAGTTTGTGGTGGTGTTTATTGATGATATTTTGGTGTATTCGAAATCTGAAGAAGAGCATGCTAAACATTTGAGAGTGGTTTTAGAAGTTCTACGAGAAAAGAAGTTATTTGCTAAACTATCCAAGTGTGAATTTTGGTTAGGAGAGGTTAGTTTTCTTGGTCATGTGATTTCAAGAGGTGGAGTTGCTGTTGATCCTTCTAAGATAGAAGCGGTATCTAAGTGGGAAGCTCCGGAGTCTGTTGCTGAGATTCGAAGTTTCCTTGGTTTGGCTGGTTATTATAGGAAGTTCATTGAGGGATTTTCTAAGTTGGCGTTACCATTGACGATGTTGACTAGGAAGGGACAAGCGTTTGTTTGGGATTCAAAATGTGAAGAAGGTTTCCAAGAGTTAAAGAGAAGGTTGACTATTGCTCCTATTCTGATATTACCGAGTCCGTCGGAACCATTTGAGGTTTACTGTGATGCTTCATTGTTGGGTTTCGGTGGTGTGTTGATGTAGAATAAGCAGGTTATAGCTTATGCTTCGAGACAGCTAAGGGTTCATGAGAGGAACTAACCGACGCACGATTTAGAGTTGGCGGCTGTGGTGTTTGTTCTGAAGTTATGGAGGCATTACTTGTATGGGTCAAGATTTGAGGTTTTCAGTGACCATAAAAGTTTAAAGTATTTGTTTGATCAGAAAGAGCTGAATATGAGACAGAGAAGATGGTTAGAGTTTCTGAAGGATTATGACTTTGGTTTGAATTACCATCCGGGTAAAGCAAACGTAGTGGCTGATGCATTGAGTCGGAAATCATTACATATGTCTATGTTAATGGTTAAGGAATTGGATTTAATTGAGCAGTTTAGAGACTTGAGTTTGGTGTGTGAGAGTACTCACAATAGTGTTAAATTGGGAATGTTGAAGTTAACAAGTGGTATTCTGGATGAGATCAGAGAGGGTCAGAAATCTGATATGCTTTTGGTTGATAAGTTGACTCTAGTGAATCAAGGTCAAGGTGGCGAATTCAGAGTTGATGAGAATGATGTTTTGAAATTTGGTAATCGGGTGTGTATTCCGGATGTTGCCGAACTTAAGAAGAGTATTCTTGAAGAAGGACATCGTAGTGGCCTGAGTATTCATCCTGGAGCTACTAAGATGTATCATGATTTGAAGAAGTTATTTTGGTGGCCGGGAATGAAAAGAGAAATTGCGAGTTTTGTTTATTCTTGTTTGACTTGCCAGAAGTCAAAGGTTGAGCACCAGAAGCCGTCTGGGCTAATGCAACCGTTGGCTATTCCAGAGTGGAAGTGGGATAGTATCAGTATGGATTTTGTTTCTGGTTTACCGAGGACAATTAAGAATTTTGAAGCTATTTGGGTGATTGTTGATAGATTGACGAAATCGGCTCATTTCATTCCGATTAGAATGGATTATCCGTTAGAGAGATTAGCTGAGTTGTATATTGAGAAGATTGTAAGTTTGCATGGTATTCCGTCGAGTATTGTTTCGGACAGAGATCCTAGATTTACATCTAAATTCTGGGAAGGTTTGCAGAAGGCTTTGGGAACTAAGCTGAGATTGAGTTCTGCATATCATCCGCAGACTGATGGTCAGACTGAGAGGACGATTCAGTCACTAGAGGATCTTTTGAGAGCTTGTGTTTTGGAGAAAGGAGGTGCTTGGGATTGTTATTTACCTTTGATTGAATTTACCTACAACAATAGTTTTCATTCGAGCATTGGTATGGCGCCGTTTGAAGCTTTGTATGGTAGGAGATGTCGGACACCTTTATGTTGGTATGAGTCCGGTGAGAGTGCTGTGGTTGGACCGGAAATTGTTCAACAAACTACGGAAAAGATTAAGATGATTCAGGAGAAGATGAGAATTGCTCAGAGTCGTCAGAAGAGTTATCATGACAAGAGAAGGAAGTCACTTGAGTTTCAAGAGGGAGATCATGTGTTTCTTCGTGTTACTCCGATAACTGGTGTTGGTCGAGCTTTGAAGTCAAAGAAGTTGACACCTCGATTTATTGGTCCTTATCAGATTTTGGAGAGGATCGGAGAGGTAGCCTATCGTATCGCTTTACCGCCGTCACTTGCGAATTTGCATGAGGTTTTTCATGTGTCTCAGTTGAGGAGGTACATTCATGATCCGTCGCATGTAGTCCAAGTAGATGATGTACAGGTGAGAGATAACCTGACCGTTGAAACATCACCTATGAGGATTGAGGATCGAGAGTTGAAGCAGTTGCGGGGTAAAGAGATTGCCTTGGTGAAGGTAGCTTGGGGAGGACCAGCAGGTGGCAATGTGACTTGGGAACTGGAGAGTCAGATGAAAGAGTCTTATCCAGAGTTATTCGCTTGAGGTATGTTTTCGAGGACGAAAACTCTTTTAGTGGGGGAGAGTTGTAACACCCCGATAATAATAAAATAATTATTTAAATTGAGTTAATAATATATTTATTAATTTAATTAAATAATTGGAAATTTTATTATTATTATTATTTGGAATAATAATTATTGGAAAATATATAAGTTGGAATAAGGAAAAAGGGTTTCAGTATTGGTAAAGAGTTTTCACGTGAAACAGAGAAGCGGCTGAAAGGTGAAAGGTGGAGAAAAGGCAAAGAGGAAGAGCTAGAGAGCAAAGGTTGAAGAACGGAAAAGCTCGAAGCTTAGAGATTGCCGGATTATCTCAGGTATGGGGGGTTTATCGTCGTTTGATGGGTATTATAGATTAACATGTCATGGGTAGTAATAGCCGTTGAATTGACCCTAATTGGGATTATGAATGCTGGAAAATTACGTTGGATGAAACTGTGTTTAGGCTGTAATTGAATATGTGTTTGGGTTAATTGTGAATTTCCGAACGTATAGCTTTTTACGGAAGTTGAATCGGAGGTCCGGAAGTCCTCCAACGGCGGAAAATGCGGAGAACTCTGCATTCTGCCTTGTGTTAGCGCAGGAACTACTGTTTTGCCTGCGTTAACCGGTTAACCCAGGGCGTTAACCGGTTAACACTGTTATATTTGTGAAAATGTGATGTTTTGCCTGCGTTAACCGGTTAACCCAGGGCGTTAACCGGTTAACACTGTTGCGTTTTTCCAGAAAATGTATTTTGTCCTGCGTTAACCGGTTAACCCAGGGCGTAATCCGGTTAACACTGTTGGAAATTGGAAAATTTGATATTTTAATGTTGTGAACACAATTGGTGATTGGCATATTCTCGTTGATTTCGATGAGTAATTTTGTTGAGTTTATGTTATGAAGTGTTGATATAAATATGTTGATAAGTTGTGTTAAGTTGTTGAAAATACTGAGTTGTAGGCTTGATGAGCCAACGTTGATTATAAGTTGATTATGTTGAAAACCTTGTTGTGTTGCTGTTATTATTATGTTGTCGGAATTTAAAGTCGTGTATGCCATGTACATTCATATGCATTAAGTCGGAGCTTTGCTCACACCACGTTGGCCTGGATTGGCAAAAATCGGAGCTTTGCTCACACCAAGTTGGCCTGGATTGGCAAATTTTAAGTTGAAAGTTGAAGGCTTATGCCTTGATGCCCACTAAAATGGCAATGATTTTAAGTTGGGAGTTTTACTCCGAATGGTACCACATGCATGACGAGTCGAGTCTCATTTGAGTTGCATTTTATGTTGTTATTGAGTTGCATTTTACGTTGTTATTGAGTATGATATTTGAGTTGATGTGCCTTTACTGAATGCAGGATATGATTAGGGTGATTAACATGTAAATTTACTTAACATAACATGATGATTTATAATGCTTATTATATCGATTGAGGAACTCACCCTTACAACTATTTTTCAGGTAACGAGCAGTGAGTGAGTAGAAGCTAGTGCCTGGAGTCTAGTGTAGTCTACGTAGTGGGTCGTGCTCTGATAGATGTAACATCGGGACGGGATGTTTTAATTGTTTATTGTTGATTGTTGAACCTTTTTACCTGTAAAACGTTATATGTTTTGAATGGTTGGTTGATTCTATCCGCTGCGAATTTTGCAAAAATGTTGTTTTGATTAAATAAAGAGCATGACAGTTATTATGGTGTGAAGAATTGTGTGACACCCTTGGTGCATATTTACTCTGATATATATTTGTTGTTTTTATTAAATATTTGGGGTATTTTAGAAGGGTGTTACATTTTGTCACCTTTGGACCCTAGGCTTGGCCTAGTGGTCTAGTTTCTAACATTTGATTGATTTTTCAGGATGAAAAGGCGCAATGTGTATGGAGATTGAATCAAGTTAATTCAAATGAGTTTGGTTGATGTTTGTACACTAACATGACTTGGTTTTGTAGGTTATGAAGCTTGAGCTTGAGCTTTGAGCTTGCTTTGTTGTGCATCAGTTTGTATAGTCTGACTGATTAACATTTGCTGTTTATGTTTGTCTGTCTGAGTACTGATGATACTTGATTGTTTTCAGGTACATTTAGTTGCTTATAGTTCATATTGAACTCGCTTGCTGCTGCTTGATTGTGAAAACCACTTGAGGTAGGACTTCTATTCTTCATGTAGTCTGGAGACCCGGTCTGTTATTTGACCGGGCAAACTGTCTGAAGTCCTCCTTAAGAGGCGATGTTTGTGATTGTTTAATATTGTGCCTAAGCAGGTAAAGTCCTTAATCAAGGCAATTGGTGGAAGGTAGGGATATGCAATCTATCCCCCACTATTCTGTGTGTCGTCCCTCTGCTCACACGGCTGTGTGTTGATGCATTGGGGCACAAACCCAAGATCTGTGCTGTCGCACAATCGAGTCAGAGTCATTGAGCGTAGAAGGATCCCTCCATTCTGGACCCACACTCCCTTGTCTGAAGCTCTCCCTGGTCAGGGATAAGAGCTGTGAGGTCTGATCCTCACTTCACCTTTCATCTGCTTCACCTTAGCCTCGTAATGGCAAGGTTAAGAGCAAACACAGCCCGTACAGATGACTTGCTGAGGCAGTCAAACCTATTGTGTGAGCCCACTTGTTTGGTTATAGTGCGTGCTATGTGGATATCTGTTTGAGATGCTTGTTCTCATTTGATGTATGCTTGAATTATTTTGTATGCTTGTATGCTTGCCTATTTCCTGGATAGGAGTAGTTTGCTTATGCAAGTAGGATAGAAACCTGAACGTAGGGTAACGATGCATGACAACACTAGGCTCGAGTCCAGCTCCCTGGTAGTGTGTCTTCCCCTTTGTTTCTGGTTAGATTTTCAGTCCCTTGAGGGGGAACTACATCGCCCTGATCCTTGTTCCAGACGAGGTATGTAGGCAGGTGGTCGTGCGAGACCACTCCGGGCAACCTTTTTCTTTTTTGCGTGTGTTTACTTGTTATCTGATTGTGTGTTTGGTTCGGATGCCGACGTAAGTCCAGTGATTGGCTGTCGGGCTCCACGTTTGCCGTTTTTGTGTTTTGGTTCGGATGCTGACGTAATTCCATCGAGTGGTTGTCGGGCTCCATGTTTGCCATCTGTTTGTGCGTTTTGTGTTGTTTGGCGTGCGTAAGCCGAACTACAGTGGCTCTGATTCTCGTTCCAGACGAGATATGTAGGCATAGGATGCGACGTCCTATCGAGCTCCCTTCTCTTAACCCCACCTGCGTTCCCTGTGTGTGTGTGTGATGTTTTAGCAACCTTTTCTTTTCTTAGAACGTGGATCCCGTCGAGTACGACGGACGTGAGGGGTGCTAATACCTTCCCCTTGCGTAACCGACTCCCTTACCCTTTCTCTTTGGTCGCAAGACCATTTCCTTTCCAGGTTTCTCTGAGCGTTTCCTTTCCCTATCTTGGGATAAATAATGCGCAGTGGCGGCTCTGTGTTGTGTTTTTATTTGAGTCCCGCCGGTTGTTTTTTTTCGTGGATGCGACACTCGGCTCTAAGGAGTATTTCCTGATTAATTTATATTGACGGTTCGACATAATTAAAGACTTTCATGTATGTATGGTTGGTTGAGAAACAAATAATTTGGGCACCAAAATGTTAAAAAGGAAATAAAGACAACTAGACCTTTTAAGTTAGGCAATCCTCACCCAGTTATTTAGCGTAACGGCGGTTGATTCTTAAATCTCATCCCAAAGTGGACCAATAAACTCCAAAGTGCGTAAATTCATCGAAAAAGAAAAAATAATAAAAAGGTACCTGGGAAAAAATTCTTGAACAATCTTGTGCATGTGAGGACATCAATAATTGCAAATATCTTAATAAGATTGTCTGAATGAAAGGGGAAGAAAATAATTGAAAAAGAGACTTAAGCCCAAAGGATAGTTGCGTAGGTGTCCAAAAAGGAGACTTAGATAAATGGTTTTACCACGGTTAGTGTTCTTGAAATACCTTCATTGCCGAATGATTACCCAGAGAACTAGGCCCAGCCAATCAAAATTAAAACAAATGTATGAGTACCATTAACCCTGTTTCCATATGCTTTATCATAATGTAACCACTTGATCTAAAAACTCATGAATTCAAGCTTTGTTGCTTGAGGACAAACAACGGTCTATGTTTGGGGGAGTTTGATAAGTGGTCTTTGAATAGTTCTTTCTAGTAGTTTTCCTTTAGTATATTACCATATTTTGTTCAATTTTCTTTCATTTGTAATATTTTATGTTTTGGTTTATGTTTGATTGTGAATTCCAGGGTCCAATGAGCATCCAAGCAAAAAGGAATCAATGGCAAGAGAAACAGAGCGAAAATGACATTTTTGGCAAATTCTCCAGTATTAAAGTTAGTGGGCTTCTATGTCCACCCGTAGCAGCTGCTACGGGACGTATCTGCATGTGCTCTAGCCCCCCTCATTTAATGATTTTTGAAGCAACAAGGCACTGACATGCTACGGCCACCCATTGCAGCTGCATGTGCCCTAACCACAATTAAGGAGGCGAGACAAAATACAAGTTTTTGTTTTGCATTGAAATATTTCCTCTTAATTATGGCTATTAGGCTTGATTGGCTCTTAGTTATTTCCTCTTAATTATGGCTGCATGTGCACAGAAATATTTCCTCTTAATTATGGCTCTTAGGCTTGATTGGATATGAATCAAATCTGGATATTTTTCCATTTAAACAAGGATATTTTGCAATTTTATTTTTCCCCTATAAAACTCATAGCCTGTTATAAGTTTAGGGTTCCCAACTTTTGTATTTTTCTCTTAGTTTCAAAATTTTCTATTTTTCTACTTTTTTTTTGTAACTTAAGTCTTCAAGGGAGCAATTTGTGGAACAAGTTTATGATTCAATATAGGTTTTCTATTCATTATCTATATATTGTTCATTTGTTTTGTTTGATTAGTATGGGTTTGATGATGATTATCTCGGTGGTTGTGTTTATCCTCACCATTAGTGAGTAGTTTCCTAGAGACTAGCGGTTACAGGGATTTTTTCACGACCTATCATATGATTTGCTACTATAGATTGCAATAATTTTAATTAAACTTATTTCATAATTTGAGTTCAAGCATTCCAACTTCGTTACTAAAGTAAGTGGTTCTCAGGTATCGACCGTAGTCTAAAAGGATATGTAGTCTGAAATGATCAAACCATATTAAATGCGCTTCCTCCCCGTTACTTTAAAAAAACTAATCCCAAGAGATTATGCTTTATTTCACACGGGACTACGACATGGAGGTTGGTCAATAGTACTTAAGGCTCCCCCAATTCTTCCAATGCCCAACAAATCCTTTGGGGCTATTTTTTTGGACCGGCCAAAGGTCTAATTGACCTAGGCCTAATCCATATCAAACACACTCTACTCGACCCAATATACAAAAATAGTTCATACATTATGAGAAGGTACATAATCTCTGATCTCCAATTTGACTATACTCTTCTTGAATCTTGAACTGACTTGGATTTTGGAGTGTTAGTCATACAGGTTCATCCTGCATCATCGTAAAGGAGATCAGAGTCATCGTTCAAGATCAACAATTATCCATCTCTCTTCATTTTTGTTTCCTTCGTGGAGTTGAAACATCCATATATGGTTCCCGAATGAAATACTACCCATGAACCATATCATACATGAGAATATTTTGCTTTACCAAATTAAGATATTTAAAATAAGTCAAAGTCAATAGTTGATCATTTGTCAGGATCATGATCTCACTGAGTATCCCCTAATGGTTAGTTTTTATTTCAGAAATTCAGATAATGCATATACTATAGTAATACTTTGTATTTTGTCTCAACATTATCATAAGATATATCATCGGCCATGGATCACTGAGGTCTTTATTTATGTTATAACATGGTTGGACTTACAAATATTATTGGTTTTTCTTTGGATTAAAATCATAAAGATAAGAGAGCTTAAGATATTTTTTTTCCCACATATTTCTCTTTCTTTATTTTCAGTTACTTACAATCATTCCTTGGTGCCTCTTTTTATTTTGTACTAGATTAAGACCCGCGTGATGCGCTGATGTAAATTAATTTTATTTTCTTTTTTATTAAATTTTATTTACGTTAAGAATTTTTTTATAAATATTATGGATAGATTTTGAATTTTTAATGATTTATAATGAATTTGTAATTGAGAATACAATATCAACTAATTAAAAATAAACACTACATTTTACTTGAAATAAAAAATGTATCTTTCTAAGTTGAATGATATCTAAAATATAATTTTATAAAATTAAATAATTTAAAAAGATATCTCTTGTTTTTTTTTAACTTTGAATCTTATGTCTTTTTGGTTCGCACTTATTTTTTTTAGATTTTAAGTTGTTGATGATATGTTTTGATTCTTAGTCCTAAATAAAGGTTAAAATTCATTTGCAATTATTATCAAATAAAACTTTCAAAATCTATTCAAACTTATGTCTATATTGTCAAATATTAGTTATATGATGAATAACAATGTTTCAATTGCTAGTGACTTTATTGACTTGTTTTTTCAAGAAAAATAATTATTTTAATTTGTTAGGAATGATATTAAAAAATATTTATATGATGTTATAGTTGATATTAGTTAAAATATGAGAATATTTATTTAGAGAATACTATCTTTGTTTTTTATTATACTCACTATGTTTTTTATTATAAAAATTAACAATCTATAAACTTTATATCCTTATATGTGAAAAATAAAAATATTTATTATTTTTATTTAGTTTATTTGTTTGACATGATATGAAGAATATAGAATAAAAAGAATTTAAAACCATTTTAGAGATACTATATTGAAATGATACATCAAAATTTACTTTCTTTCATTTTAAGAGTGCACGTTGTTGATTTAATATATTATAATATATATTTTATAAACTGTATGAAAATAATATATATCAAAGTTTGCAAGTATTTAATAGGTTAATATGTTTTGTATGTTATCGTCTAAAAAAGAATCACCTTAATTTTTTATTAATGATATTGTAATATTTTAAAGTGATTTTATTGTTGATAGTAGTTGAAAAATGATTGTTCTTATTTTTAATATTATTATCTCTATTTTTAATTATACTCCTTATGATCACCGTAAAAAAATTGGGCAAAATATAAATCAAATTTTGCAAACTCTATAAACGATTTTATGTTATCTCCAACTTTACTAGTGGTATCAAAGACAGGGCAACAGTGATTTATTATTCTAAGTAAGTAAAGGGTTTTGGGTTTGTTGTGATGTATAAAAAGTCAATGACAAGAAAGTAAATAACAAAAAGTAAAATTTGAGATGTCGGAATTAACAATTAGAATGCTTGATGAGGGTATATTTCATCATTATATATCTATCATGCACATCCATATGTTAGTAATACGCTCCTCTACACAGTGTATAATAGTACCACCTGTTACGATCATTTGTATCTCCTTTCGGTCTGCACGCTGTGAGATCAATGCATTATCCAACAGAACGATATATGTTACTATTAACTAACATAGATCATTAAGTCCCAATAGTCGCAAAGGAGCGAGACTCCACATCGATTTTTCTATAATGCGTGTGGATATTAAGCTTATACCTATGTCTAGGATTAGTACTCAATAAGTGATTATCTTGGATCTAGTAATGACAAGTATCTTTCGATGTTATGTCACACCATGAAAACAAGGTTTACGTTGCAAGGCTAAAACAAACATTAAAATTAAAAAGTCATCAATATTACAACATGAGTAGATTTATATAGAATGTCATGACCTGTTTAGTACATGAATATAATGACTACATCTAACCCCAACAATAGAGATTTTAGCTATGCTTACACAGGGTTAGTGTAATAGCTGGTCTTTCCATAGACATCGACTTTATAAATAAGATCTCCCCTATCACTTGAGTAGTGCTTCTAGCTTCAAACTTTCTTTCTTATCGTTCTATTGTAGATCAGAGTGAACTTACTCCAATTTTTTACTACTATAATCCATCTAAACAACATTTGCAATGAATTAAAAAAATTTATTTATAGGAAAAATTTTGACCCTTACATTGGGCCTACCTTCCTCTCGTCCACCACACCTACTCTGCTCTGAAACCCTAACCATCCTGCTATCTTCTTCAGCAAGCAATGCTTGCATGTCTTCCACGTATCCTTGGCCTCCTTTGCTCACCAAACACACCACCTTCTCGACTAGCGCGCTCACCCTTGCTTCACCATTAAGTACTTGTACCATATACTTCCACCTAGCCCTAAATTGCGCCCAATGCGCCTGAAGATGAGCCCTAGCACTACACCAGCTTCTAGGTTTGCTTTAGCATGTTTTCTTCATTCTGATGCGTGGTTTTCTAGTTATTTTCACTTGCTCATTAATAAATGCATACAAGAAAATTTCAAACAGGTTTTTCTTTACTTTTCATAGATAAATCAGGGGGTTTTAGGTTGTTTAATTGTAAAAAAAGTAGAAAAGTGCCGACGTATTTAACGTATATCTGACACTTATCACTATGTAGTTTTTTCCGTTAAAACATGGAATTTTATGTTAATTGGTGTTCTTTTATGTGTAAGTGTCATTTTTAGAATTTTATAAAGTTATTTTTTATTTTTTATTAACTCTTATGAATCTAGGATTTGAGATAACGAGTCAAGTCAATTGACCCTTTGCAA
The DNA here is from genome assembly GCF_024323335.1 of Lathyrus oleraceus. NCBI lineage: Eukaryota > Viridiplantae > Streptophyta > Magnoliopsida > Fabales > Fabaceae > Lathyrus > Lathyrus oleraceus. The sequence continues at coordinate 448,746,993 of NC_066585.1, read as the reverse complement.
TTCTACGTAGATTCACGAGTCTTGCAAACTTGCTTGAACTCGTAGAAGGTCACATTATTTTCTGCTTCTTTCTTGTGTTTGAAATCTCTTGAATTTCTTTTCATAGAATTACTTATTCCTTTTTATTGGAAAAAATAGGTAAAATTTGTTATATTTTATTCGTCATCCTTGAGCTAGTTTATATAGTGAGGATACAATTATTATAATTGATTTTCTCCTTAATGGAGAATAAAGAAAAATAAATATAGTATTAAAGGCAATAATAAAATCGGAAATAATATATTTTCCAACACCCCCCTCAAGTTGGTGCATAGATATCTATCATGTCCAACTTGTCTATGAAATACTCAAAAGTAGGTCTTGTCAAACTTTTAGTCAGGGTATCCGCAGTTTGTTGACTTGAAGTCACGAAGGGTAGACATATGATTCCCGCATCTAACTTCTCCTTTATGAAGTGTCGATCAATCTCGATATGCTTGGTTCTGTCATGTTGAACTGGATTATGAGCTATGCTAATAGCAGCTTTAATGTCAGAGTACAATTTCAATGGAAGCTCAATTTTCATCTTAAGTTCTTCTAGGACTCTAGGGATCCATAATCCTTCACAAATACCTTGAGACATAGCTCTAAACTCGGCTTCTGCACTACTCCTTACTACAAATCCTTGTTTCTTGCTCCTCTATGTCACAATATTACCCCAAACATATGTATAATATCCAGAGGTTGATCTTCTATCTGTGACTGAACCTGCCCAATCGGCATCGATGAAGATAGACACATTTCTTTCACTAGTCTTCTCAAAAAATAATCCTTTTCTAGGATTTCCCTTCAAATATCTCAGTATCCTATAGACTACCTCAAGATGTTCCTCGAAAAGAGAATGCATAAACTGACTCACTACACTAACTAAGAAAGTAATATCAAGTCGGGTGTGTGACAAATAAATCAGTTTCCCAACCAATCTCAGATATCTTCCAATATCAATAGAAACATTACCTTCTCCCCAAAGTTTAGCATTAGGATCCATAGAGGTATCTGCAGGACGACATCCACTCATTCCTGTTTCTTTCAACAAGTTTATAATGTATTTCTGTTGTGAAACCACAATACCATTTTTTGACCGAGTAAACTTCATACCTATAAAATATCTCATGAATCACAGGTCCTTGATTTCAAAGTCTATTGCCAATTTCTCTTTTACTCTTGCCATTTCCATTGTATCGTCTCCAGTAATGACAATATCATCAACATAAACACTCAGAACATCAACTTTCCCATTGTGGGAGAAATTTGTGAACAAGGTGTGATCAGCCTGTCCTTGTGTGTACCCTTGTTTCTTCATGGACTGAGTGAATTTTTCAAACCAACCTCTAGGGGACTACTTTAATCCATACAAAGACTTATTTAGTTTTCACACATTTGATCCAAATTTGTTTTCAAAGCCAGAAGGAATGTCCATATATACTTCTTCTAGATCGCCATTACGAAATGCATTCTTAACATACAACTAATGCAAAGGCCAATCCATGTTAGCAGCAAGAGACAAAAGAACTATGACAATGTTCAATTTTGCAACAGGAGCAAATATCTCTGAGTAATCTATACCATAGGTATGAGTAAAACCTTTAGCCACCAAGCGAGCCTTGCACCTTTCAATTGATCCATCTGAATTATACTTCACAATAAACACCCATTTGCATTCACTGTCTTCTTGCCATCTGGTAGTGACATAACACTCCAAGTCTTGTTCTTTTTAAGAGCTTTCATCTCCTGAAGTACAACTTCCCTCCACTTTGGAATTTCTAGAGAAACCTGTACACTTTTTGGAATTTCTACACTAGACAATTTCGAAGTGAAGGTAGACATAGATGAAGACAAATTTGAATATGATATAAAATTGGACATGGGATGTTTAGTGCAAGATCTGACAGGTTTTCTAATGGCAACAAGATTATCTATATCAGGATACAAAATACGACTCTCAGAAATAGAGATAGACTTACCTTTTCTTATGTTAGGAAATTGATCATTCCCCGGTTCAGATTCTTGACAGTGTTGAGATGTGGATTGGTCCTTCCCTTTATGGTGTTTTTTTACCGAAACCTTTCCTTTCCAAGTCTTGTTTCCTAATTCAAATTTGTTTTGTTGAAGTGACTCATTATTTTATGCCATTTCAATTAGATCATCATTATCATCGTTTTCAGGATTCTCATTGTTTTCTACAAGAGAAAATGTAGGCTCGGATTCACAAGGTTCCTTACTCATAACAGAAGTAGGATCAGATAAAAAATCATGGCCATTTTTTGTTGGTGCAGGTGTAAAAATCTCAGAATTTTGTGATACTGGCAAAGATAAGTTATTTAAAAAACTCATGTCCTCAATTTGAAACGAGTCTTCGTTTATCTCCCCCCCCCCCCCCCCCCCCCCCCTTGAAGATGAGTGTCATAAAAGAAAGTTTTATTTTCAAAGAATGTAACATCCATAGTGACAAACATTTTCTTATTTTTTGGATCAAAACATTTATATCATTTTTGGGTTGGGGAGTATCCAACAAAGACACATTTTATAGCACGTAGCTCAAGTTTTCCAACATTTTTATGTTCATGAACAAAGGTTGTGCAACCAAATATTTTTAAAGTCAAATCAGTTAAAACACGAGTACTAGGAAAACATTCTTTGAAGAAATTAATAGGAGTTTGAAAATTGAGAATTTTGGAGGGCATTCTGTTAATTAAATACGCAGTTGTTAAAACAGCTTCTCCCCACAAATAATTTGGTACTTTATTTGAAAAAAGTAGAGCTTTAGCAACCTCTAGTCAATGTCTATTTTTACTTTTGGCCACTCCATTTTGTTGAGGAGTATTAGGACATGAACTTTGATGTACAATCCCATTTTTTAGAAAAAAATCACCTAGGATAGTGTTAAAATATTCTTTGCCATTATCACTTCTAAAGACTTGGATATTTGTTTGAAATTGGTTTTGCACCATTGAAAAATAATTCTTTATAGCCTGACAAACATTTGATTTCCCCTTTAACAAGTACACCCAACATACTCTTGTATGGTCATCAATAAATGTGATAAACCATTTTTTGAGAGAGAGAGTGTACTTGTACGATTAGGGCCCCAAACATCACTATGAATAATAGAAAAAGGTTTTGATGGTTTATAAGGTTGTATTGAAAACTGGGAATGATGGTGCTTTACAACCTCACATGCTTCACATTTAAATGAAGAAAAGTTTTTATTGTGAAATATCTTAGGAAACAAGTGTTTTAAGTAACGAAAACTAGGATGACCCAATCTTAAATGCCATACCATAATGTTGTCATCTTTATTATTCAAAATAGAAAAAGACTCAAAGCAGGAACTTATTATTTTTTAAGGTAGTTGTGATGAAGATTCAATGTCAAGGTAGTAGAGTCCTCGACTCTCCTTAGCACTGCCAATCATCTTCCCCGAGTTTAAATCCTGAAAGACATAGTGAGATCGGAAAAAATTAGTTTGACAATTTATATCTTGGGCTAATTTACTGACGGACATTAAATTACAAGATAAATTTGGAACATGAAGGACATTTTTAAGAGTTAACATTGGAGACAACACAACCAACCCTTTACCTGCAATGGCTGAAAAAGAGCCATCTGCGATTTTTATTTTTTGATTACCTGCACATGGATTGTATGAAGAGAACAAAGTCGATTCACCTGTCATGTGATCATAGGTACCTGAATCTACTATCCAAGTATGACTGGACTAATACTAAAAAATATAGAATTACCTTTTGTTGCTATAGAGCAAGAAGGGGTTGGAAACTCGAGGAGTTTGTATAGTCTGTCTAGTTGCTCTGTAGTGAGTGGAAACTGAGACCAAGGAGGTTGCTGCCCTTGATCAGAATTACTAGCCTGAAATGTACGACCATTTTTCTTCTTCCAGTTAGGAGGTTTGCCTTTGAGCATCCAACAAGTTTCACGTGTATGCCATTCCCATTTGCAGTGATCACACCAAGGAACTTTGTCTGATCTTTTTCCCTTGTCAAGGTGCCTAGTTCCTACGCCATTTTCGTGGCCACCGCCGTTTCCGCGGCCGACGTCCGACTCAAGTTGCGGTTATTCTCCATGGATGGATCCAGTGTAGGCCTGTGATGGGGAAGACCACTTGTTATTGTTATTCCCTATAGGAGGCTAAACATGTATGTGAATCGGGTCAGGTAAGAAAGCAGGTCAAACAAAAATATGTTGAGAAAAGCTTTATGGTAACCCCTAACCCAACAAAAATAGGTTGAGGAAAGCTTTATGGTAATCCCTAAAACAACAAAAATAGGTTGAAGAAAGTTTTACGGTAACCCCTAATCCTGTGCTCTTAACTCAATAACAATAGTTTGAGGAAAGCTTTACGGTAACCTCTAACTCAATGCTCTTGATACCATATTGTAAAAAATAGGTAGAAGATGTTATATTTTATTCGTCAGCCTTAGGATGGTTTATATAGTGCGGATACAATTATTACAATTGATTTTCTCCTTAATGGAGAATAAAGAAAAATAAAGATAGTATTAAAGGCAATAATAGAATCGGAAATAATAAATTTTCCAACAATTTTAATACATAAACGTTGAACTTTTATAGACATGGAAGAGAGTTCATCACCAGCAATTATTTCATTAATCTCGTTAAATCTTCATCATTTGATTTTTCAATTCGTAGAGCTTTATCCTCGATCGTCATGTCCTTAGACTTAAGACTAATACACTATGGCTTCCTTTGGGTTCATCTTCATTGAGATTAATGTCATGATTCTACAGGGTCCTATAGAGATCTTCAAGAGCTAAGACATTCAAATCATTTTCCTATTGAATGGAATTAACCTCTAGTCTCCATTCCCTTGGAACACTTTTGAGGATTTCTTCACACAATCAACAATAATGTAGCTTTTGTTTAGAATCTTGAGTCCATATACTAAAGTTTTGAATCTAGAAAAATGTTTTCATCATCTTCACCATCTTACATATTGAACACTTCACAATGCCTTACTAAGGCATTTTCCTTAAATTCCTTGACTTTCTGATTTCTATCATAGTTGAGACACAAAGAGTCATATACTATTCATTGTTTCTTTATTAGGAAGGAGTTTTTCAAACTCGTTAAAGGTAATAAATTCCAAAAGAAAATATCTGGACTTGTAATGCCTTTTATGAGTAGGAGTTATATCCTTTGTTGTTATAAATTCACCGTCAACATTTGTTAGGGATGTAAAACATTCTAAAACCACATCTGAAACTGAACAGTTTATTCTTGGAATTGTCAATTCTTTCGCTGTCAAGCATATGAGGTGGTATTGAGTAAGAAGTACTAGTTTTTTCAACATTGACATTGTCGTTAAAAGGATCATACATTGTTTTTCTCAAAGATATTTACTCTTACATGCTTAAGTGTTCAAATAAAAAACCGAAACTGTAATGCCAACTAAAGATGAGAAAAACATAAGAAATGGAAGTGGAGAGAAATGAATTTTGTTGGAGTTTTAAAAAAATTGAATGTTTAGGATAAAGACTAATTCGAACTCAAATGTTGAAGGTAAAGAGATAATAAAAGAAAAGTAGACGAATACAATTTTTCCTAATTTACACTATAATCTTGAGTTATGTCGATTCCTCTCTCACTTGAGACATTTTCACTATAATTCAAATTATTACAATTTCTCTTAGGTATGTTCTAGAAATTAACTTGAGTAGCTCCTGAGCAGAAAATAACATATCTAAGTCTTTAGACGTGTGTCTAAATGATGTTTTAAGATATGCATCACCAAAATGCTTCATGATCAAAATATCATATGCTATCTTATTAAATTTATCTCGAGTTCAAATGATCCTATGTTATAATTAGATTTGCCCGCTCTTTATGCAACATATTACTTCAAATCTTTTCAATAATTTTTTACACATCTAAAACACATTATAATTTAAAATTATTCTCGTACATATTAATATCAAAACTAAACATATGTATACCACAAATATATTAAATCTAACCTTGAGATTTAACAAACTATTTGTCCTTAACAACCACTTGAATCCAATAAATTGAGTTTGTATTAGAGTATCTTGTTTAGAAAGGTATAGCCACCAACACTAGGCGTGAAAGTGTACAACAAAACTAATCCCAAGCTGTCTATTAAATGTAATCCATATTTAACATAACATCGAAACATAAAACGGACCACACCTTTTAAATCTCACCAGTCATCACTCATCCACCATCTCTATCTGTCCTTTTAAATACCATACCTTTTTTCCACACCCAAAAATCACTTGGACAAGAAAAATACACTCTCTCACGCACCACCAAAAAACAACCAAACCAATCAATCAAACTCCATTTTTTTATAGCTTTTTCTTCCTATAATCTTTCTTCACTCCTCGTGCGAAAAATCCATCCTTGTAGCTTCCTTTGTCTACTAATCAATAATTCCAAATGGTACCATGGCACTAAACAGGTGAAAAACTGGTTTGTTTCTTGAATATTATACACCTAATATAAAGATGTATATAGTTACTTAACTTCTTTCTTTGGTGGTTAATCACTAGCTCGTGTATCTTATTCTTGTTTTTCAGATCAACAACAACTACCAAGGAACAAAACTCAAGTTTATAGATCAAGCCATATAAACCAAAAAAGAAGGTTTTTCTTTATTTGTTCATAATCAACATGATACGTTAAAGCTTCTTCCTACGGACAAAAAAGAGAACTTTTTTTTGACAGATATGGGAACGTACTTTCACGGAAGTAGCAACAGTTCTGACATCCAACCGTCGGCAGAAGGTATGCAGACACTTTACCTTATGAATCCAAACTACGTAGTACCGTACTCCGAGGAACCACAAAATCCAACACAAAACATGCTTTTCACTAATCACAACGCTACCACAAACACTCCTCCTTCACCTCACGCGCTCAATGTATTCAAATTTCCGCACGCGCCTTCTTCGATGAGTCAACACAACATAGTTGGATTTACTGTTCCACCGTCGAACTTCCATGGATCCAACTCCACCGACAGTTCTACACAGCCGTATCAAGCTTCCGGCTTCCACGCCATCCCCTCCTCGGCGGCAGAAACTACTCATCCACCTCATCCCCAGTATAATACATGGGGATCAGGTAGTTTCATACTACCCGACCAAACTGTCACGGTGGCCACAACCTCTAACATATCAGAATCTCAGACCGTTGCCACCGTGACAACATCTGCAGCGACAGAATTTTCGCCGCCACAAATAGGTTATCATCATAGGCCAGTTTATCAGCGTGGTTTGTCTCTCAGTCTTTCCTCACAACAAACGCCTTACCGGTCATTTTCTGGCGAGGTTGAGGTCTCCCGCGGCGGTGACAACCACGGCGGTGTTGTTTTCGGGTCGAAGTACTTAAAAGTGGCACAAGAGCTTCTAGATGAAGTTGTGAATGTGGATAAGGGAATCATGAAAGGAGAATCTGTTGAAGGAAATAATACTAACAATAATGATAGAGAAAAGAGGAAAGCGAATATTGAATCGAGTTCGAGTGGTGGAAGAGAAAACGATGGAGGGAAACAAGTTGTTGAATTAAGCACTGCACAGAGACAAGAGCTTCAAATGAAGAAGTCAAAGCTTGTTAACATGCTAGATGAGGTATACGTTTATGTTACATGCATGTAGTAATAATTAATCATGATTCATTGGAAATATTATATTGGTGTGATGTTGTGAAAGTACAGTACTTGTTTGAATATAAAAAATACTACTAAATTGTGTTATTATGTTATGTTGAATTGTGGATGATTCAGCTTTTGACACTGAATTGAATGAGTGAAGAAATAATAAAGATTGTGACACTGCGAAGAAGGACTGAAATTGACAGGATTGTCAGATTTGAGTTCTTGGTTTTGAGTAAACTGATGATAACAAAAAAGCCATTTGATCTGGTGAATGTCAGAGAATAATTTTGGGTTGGGCCCATTTGAGTCAGTTTCATGTTTATTTTGATAGTTTGAACTTTGAACTACCGAGTGAAGGCATTATTGAATGAGAGTGGGAAAAGTAAAGTTTACTTTAAAACATAAAATGAAAAGTAGTTTTCATAATTCATAAACACACTCATATTGGGTCCAAACTTTCTTCTTATGAATGTCATTTCATCAAGAGTCTAAATAAAACTTTTTTCTTGTATTCAGATCAGCACATATACTTAAATTTTTTTCTTCTTTAGTATTGAGAAACATGGTCTTTAGGTTTGGTTTCAATGTGTCATTATGTGGTATGAAATATTTAAAATATGTAGAATAAAAAAAATTTTTATCTAGAAAACTTGACGGTTAATCATTATGTGGAAAATAACACATACTCATTCTTCGAGTTTTACTATTTTTCTAGTTAATTAGGAGTGAGATTCAATCAAAAGACTTAAGCAATTAGGTGACGAACTGTCATTTCTTTTATTTTACGGAGGTGGTTGTGTCTACACTCTTTCAACTTACTATGTCTTATGTCTGTTGTTTCAAAAGTTTATTTGGTTGGTATTAGTTTTCCGTTTATATCATTTTGTTTTTCGTCATGATCTTTAATTAGCCATTACACTTTTTTTTATGCTCTTAACTACTTTTGTATTTTTAATATATTATTTTTAATATATGGTTGCTATTTTGTTACTAAAAAACATTACCGACATGATAATGTTGGGCCTAATAATATGGACGTTTTTGTCATATGAAATAGGATTTCTAAACATTATAAATTGTCTTTTTATTTATTTATTTTTGGTAATGTATTGTGTTTTTATTAGTATGATGTATAAAATAGGATTTCTAAACATTAATTAATAATTCTGTTTTTATGATAATGATGTATAAACGATTCTTTTGTTATTTTGCATGCAGGTAGAGCTAAGGTACAAACAATACCACCATCAAATGCAAAGTGTGATATCATCATTTGAATCCGCAACCGGATACGGAGCAGCAAAATCTTATACATCCCTTGCCTTGAAGACAATCTCAAAGCAATTTCGAAGTCTGAAAGACGCAATAACATCGCAAATCAAGACGACTAGCAAGAGTTTGGGAGAAGATGATTGCTTGGGAGTTAAGTTAGAAGGTTCTAGGCTAAGGTACGTCGATCATCATCTCCGACAACAACGGGCATTACAGCAACTTGGAATGATTCAGAATAATGCTTGGAGACCACAAAGAGGATTGCCCGAACGAGCTGTTTCTGTTCTTCGAGCTTGGCTTTTCGAGCATTTCTTGCACCCGTAAGTATTTACTACTCGTTTCGTTCTTAATTTCTTCGTTACAAAATTATTTTGATGTAGAAAATTAAATACTAGTATTTAACTTATGAGTTTCTAATTGTGACATGCAGATATCCTAAGGACTCTGATAAGGTTATGCTTGCAAGACAAACTGGACTTACTCGGAGTCAGGTACATGCCATTCTTTTACTTTTATTTTTTAATAAAGGAAACTAATATTTATAGAAACTGAGGAATACAAGTATGGTTCCAAGTTCCAACTCGAACAAGAAAAATTAAGTAGAGTTAATACACTTAGAAATTAAGTCTAATAAAGGGAATAAAGAAAAACCGAAATGCTTGTGATGTGTTTTGAATTTATGGGTGAGGGAAGTGTTTTGAAATATTAAATTTGATTTGAGTCTATTTTTGATTTTTAGGTATAGTTATTTTGGGTTTAGATAATTTTGAATAATGTTTTTGGAAAACTTTGATAGTGTTTGAAGTGTTTAAACATTTTTTAGGGTTGTAATATTTTTTTGAATATTATTGAGATTTCTAAAGTTGAAAACTCTCTAGAATTGGTGTGTCTAGAATTTTCCTTACAGTATTATAAATAGAGATGCAATCCTGCATTTTTTGTATCAAGTAAAATACAAAGTTCTCTCTTTCATAAAGAATTCTTCTACGTATCTAGTTTCTATTCAAACCTCTAATATTCACATACACTTTCCCTAAACACAAAAAGCCTTATTTCCAACAAAGTGCTACCAGATCTTCAAGGTCCTTAAAAGATGGTGAATGGAGGTTTCCCTTTTCAAATGTCGATGCTCACAAATAATAACTATGACATATGGAGTATCAAGATGAAGGCGCTACTAGGAGCTCAAGATGTGTGGGATATCGTTGAGAAACGCTTCAAGGAGCAAGATGAAGCCTCGATAAGTCAAAGTGTAAAGTAGACATTGAAGTTGTCAAGGAAGAGAAACAAGAAAGCTCTCTTCCTCATTTATCAATCGGTGGATGAAGATACATTTGAGAAGATCTCCGATGCAACGATGACCAAAGAAGCATGTGACAAGCTTCAAATTTGCAACAAAGGAGTGGAATAGGTGAAAAAGAATCGTCTTCAAAATCTTAGAGGTGACTTTGAACGTTTATTTATGGATGAGTCTGGGTTAATTTCTGATTATTTTTCTCGAGTATTGGTCGTAGTCAATCAACTTTAAAGAGATGGTGAAGATGTTGATGAGGTGAAAGTCATGGAGAAAATAATTCGTACTTTAAATCCAAGTTTTGACTTCATTGTTACTAACATTGAAGAAATCAAAAATTTAAATACCATGACTATTGAGCAACTCATGGGTTCTTTAGAAGCATACGAAGAAAAACAAAAGAGAAAAATTAAACAAAATCAGGGTATGGGAAAACTACTATAACTCAATCTAAAGGAAGCAAACTACGTCAAGATCGTGGACGTGGACGAGGACATGGAGAAGAAGGAAGAGGCAGTTACAACAACTCCTCCAACAACTTCAACAATAGAGAAAGAAGTTGGAATGCACATGCAACAAGAGTTTGTGGAAGTGGAAATTCATGGTCGATGTGCGATAAATCACAAATCAAGTGCTTCAACTGCAACAAGATTGGTCACTACGCATCTGAGTGTATATTCTCGAAGAAGGTTGTGGAGAAAGCTAACTTTATAGAAGAAAAAGGCGGAGAAGAAGAAGCTTTGTTTCTGGCATGCCAAAACCAAGTTGAAGAGAAAAGAAATAAGTGGTACCTCGACATCGGCACAAGCAATCACATGTGCGGCGATCGAAGCATATTCGTAGAGATAAATGAAGCGGCATCTGACAATGTCTCATTTGGAGATGACTCAAAGATACCTGTCAAAGACAAAGGTGAAATTATCATACGCTTAAAGAATGAGAGTCATCTGTTCATATCCAATTTCTACTATGTGCCTAACATGAAGAATACTACTTTGAGCTTGGGAAAATTATTATAGAAAAGGCTATGACATCCACTTGAAATACTATATTCTTTTCTTAAGAGATTATAGACATAACTTAATTGCTAAGGTGCCCATATCAAAGAATATGATGTTCCTCTTGAAAATTCAAAATGATGTGGCAAAGTGTCTCAAGGCTTGCTATATTGAATCTTCATGGCCATGGCATCTATGGTTAAGACACCTCAACTTTGATAGTCTGGAACGTTTGGCAAAGATGGAGGTGGTGAGAGGCTTGCCTAACATCAACCACCCAGACCAACTCTGCGAAGGATGTCTAGTTGGGAAGAAATTCCAGAAAAGATTTCCAAAGGAATCAACGTCAAGAGCGACAAAACTGCTATAGCTCATACGCACCGATGCTTGTGGACCAATCAAACCAAACTCTTTTGGTAAGAGTAAATACTTTCTCCTATTTATTTATGATTATTCCAGAAAAACCTCGGTTTATTTCTTAAAGGAGAAGTCATAAGTATTTGAAAATTTTAAGAAGTTCGAAGCCCTTATAGAGAGAGAAAATGGTCTTTCCATTAAGGCCATGAGATCCGACCAAGGATGAGAGTTCTCTTCAAATGATTTCCACAAATATTGCGAAGACCATGGAATCTGCCGTCCACTGGCAGTGCCAAGATCGTCACAATAAAATGGTGATTGCGACATTAACATTTTTTGTCTTTTTGGTGATTGCGAGCCTTTAAGCTATCAAAAGGCGGTTGAAAACGTATAGTGGAGACACACCATTGACAAAGAAATCAATTCAATCATGAAGAATGATATGTGGGAACTTACTACAATTCCACAAGGACATAAAGCAATCGAAGTAAGATGGGTGTACAAGGAAAAACAGAATGCAAAAGGATATGTGGAGAGATACAATCCAAATTGGTGGCGAAAGGCTATAGTCAAAGACAATGAATTGACTATGATGAGGTCTTTGCTCTTATTACTCGTCTAAAAACTATTAGACTGATCATTTCTTTGGCAGCCCCAAAAAATGGAAGATCTATCAAATGGATGTGATGTTGGCCTTCTTGAATGATTTTCTCAAAGAAGAAGTTTATATCGAGAAATCAATGGGCTATTAAGTAAAAGGGCAAGAAGAAAAAGTCTTGAAGTTGATGTATGCAATGTCTCACAATTTAAGTTGTCAGCATTTTCACGAAGTCATTCAAGTTGGAAGTGTTCGTGATGCTAAGGAGTATGCTCGAAGTCACAAATCAAATTTAACGGCGTGTTGAAATATGAAACTTGATTTTGGTCTATTTTGGTTTTAAGGTTTAGTTATTTTGGGTTTATGTAATTTTAAGTAAGATTTCTAGAAAACACTTATAGTGTTTAGAGTGTCTAGATACAAAAAGTGTTAATTTTGAGATAAAGACCTTGGGAGCACCGAGACGTGAAGAGCTAAATGTCCAATATTCTTAAAATATCTTAGACATTATATATTCAATATTTCCTTTTATATTTTTACTCTATATATGACTTATCACTCACATGTGAATTTCAATAATCCACATCACTGAATTAATTCATATTAGAATTTTACTTTGTTTTCTCTACCAAGCTAAAACATGAATTGATACTATTTATTGAGGAGACCCGTACAACCCAAGAGTGATGGGGGCATAATAAGTTAAAAGGGTATGAGAACTCATTCTAATTTAGTTCTAATGATGTTATCTAAAGAACTCATATTAAGTTCCACAAATTTATCTCACATATTAATTTTTATTTTAATTTAAAATAATATTTTAGATCATTTAAATTAATATTAATATAAAATTAATAAATAAATCAAATTAAATTTAAATTTTTATAACAATAATTAAAATTAACCTTAAATACATGACATATATAACTAAAAACGATAAAAATAAATAACATCACATAACTAGTCAAATTAAAATTTTACCATCCTCATGTTCAAAACGTTCCTAAATATACATCACTAGATCTTCTTGAAGTTGTTGAGGAACTTGTTTTTCACGAAGATTTTCTCTTCTATATAGTCTTATTGCAAGTTTCAGATGATAACCATTAATTTTTTTAGTTGTTAATATGTTATTATCCACATTATCATAATAGTAATCAAAATCGCCTCCATATATGTGTCGTTCATCTTCATCAATCATGTGTAATATGATGCAAGTATATATGGTATGCTCGAGGGTTTTCATGTACCAGACATGCATTGGACCACATATAATTTCAAATTAAGGTTGAAGCATTCTAAATACTTGTTCCACATCCTTTCTATCCTATTCTTGACGTTGTGCAAATAGGTTTCTCTTTTCTCCTTGCGATATTGAAATGGCCTTGATAAATTTAGCCCACTCTAGCATATATACATATGCTAGATAATATCCTATATTATATGGAGTCTTATTGATTGTATATTGCATTGTGTGAGCCCTTACTCCCAAAATATCGGTAAACATGTTGGATTAATTTAGCACATTAATGTCATTGTTTGAATCTACAATATCAAAAAATGCATGTCAAATCCACAAATCTTGTGATGCCAATGCTTCAAGCATAATCATGGGTTTACCATGATCACCTCGACAAAAGTATCATTTCCAAGCAACGAGATAAAATTTACATTCCTAGTGCAAACAATCAATATAATCTAGCAAAGCCTAAAAAGCCATGTGACTCCCTCATTTGTAAAAGATGTTAAACACCAACGTTGTTAAGCCTTCTCAAATACTTATCTTCAAATACCTCATTCAAACCCTTTATAGATCTCTCTAAGCACTCAATTGGAGTGTTTTTACCGATTCAAACATATTCGTTTACAATGTCAGCAGAAGATCCATACACGAACATACAAATAGCAGAAATGAAAGTCTGCTATGGTGAAAAAGCCATTTACCAGTTGCATTATCCCTCATTTGGAAATGTTCGTCATGATTTCCCATGGTGTCTAAAATTAGAAGAAACACATGCATATGTTTTCTAAACCTTCTACGGAATTGGGCATCTATGTATATTCGATTTTTTCAGTGAAATAGTCATTGAATAATCAGGTATGCCCTTCTTTACAACTTTGATCTATCACTACTCATCTCTTTAGCCTAGAGGAAATTTTATATTGACGTTCGTTCTCGAGCATTGACATTAGTAGTTCTTCATTTGTGTTATCTATAAGTTCATCTTCAATCAAGTCCCAAAGAGTTTGTTGAGTCATTTGAGTTTTTTATATCCATTAAAGTCACAGAAGAGTGTGAGGATAATGGGAAAAAGGTGAGAAGAATGAGACAAAAATGATACAAAAAGGAAAAAAATATAATGTTCACCCACAGAAGGGGGGGGAGGGGGTGAATTGTGTGTTTAGAAGAAAAAAATGGTTTTGAAAAACTTTTGGAATTAAAATTAGAGTTTGAAAATATTTTGAAAATTATTTTAAGATTAAGCAGCAGAAAAATAAAATTGTATAATGTAAAGTGTAGAAGTTTAAATATTTAAGGGAAAATAGAAAACACCGGAAATTATAGAGGTTCGGTCAAATAAAGAGAAAATACATACTCCTCTTCCCAAGAATTGATCTTGAGAGTATCCAATAAACTTGAGCTTTTAGCAAGTTAAACTCTCGAACCCCCTTATACAAGGACAAATGAAATTTATAGCTAACTTTCAACTAAACCCCAAATTATGGAGTGAAGTGATGAGTCTTCCTTCCAAGCAATAAGTCTCATTTCCATGAGAATCTTGGAGCAGATAGTCTTCAAGCTTCTAAACAATCTTTGGGAGCATTTAACACCAGGATGAGCTCTCTCGAACCTAAACCTTGGTTTTATACCGGGTTAACCAATAACCTATGAGATTTTACCACATGTTAATCTGAAACCTAAACATGCTTTTAGTAGTTGGCTAAGCTTTAACATAATCTGGGTTTTATCACGGGCTAACCAATAACCTATGAGATTTTATCACGGGCTAAACTCGAACCTAATCAAGAGACTTGATCACACAAATCTCAAACCTAAGCTTTTCATGGGATTTCCTTTGAATCCAAGCAAACAATATCTAAGTGGATAAAATGTTCAACCAAGGTATAAACAAAAGTTTCTTGGTGAACTTGCAAATATACCCTTCCAGAACTACATCTTCCTCACTTGCAAAATGACTTTCTCGAAAAAGCACTTTAGTTAAATTCTTAGTGAGAGAAAGTAAACAAAAGAAAAGTTTAGAGAAAGAGAGAGAGGGATATATATATATATATATATATATATATATATATATATATATATAGAGAGAGAGAGAGAGAGAGAGAGAGAGAGAGAGAGAGAGAGAGTGAGAGAGAGAGAAAAAGAGTGTGAGAGAGAGAGAGAGAAGTGTGAAATGAAACACGGTTTCTGATGTTTTGAAATGAAGGAAGATATCTCTATTTATAGGCTATATTTTGGCTCAAAAAGGAAATTATTTTAAGGCTAATTTATGACTTTCCCATCGATCGGTTGACTCCAAATTAATTGAATACTAAGTTAAAAATGGAAACAAAATATATTTGGTCGTTACACCTCATTAAGATCTTGTCATAATCACTTGGGACACATTTTTGAACTGAACCAATCGATTGGTTCAATGTGCCAATCGATTGAAAAATACAAAACTTTGCCTAGAGCTTTTCAAACAGCATCCAAATCATCTGGCATAATTTCAAGAAATTTTTGAAACTGTTTCCTTGAGAAGAATCAAAAATATTTTGGTGTGTTTGATTTATCCATGCACTTTTATGAGAATGCTCTCATGCTTTACAAAGTATTCACTCAGAGTAATCGAGGTAGGGCTTTCTTGTTCTTCAAGACTTGTCGAATGCTTTCTTTCTTATAGACACTCGCTTGAGTTCACCTGAGATGAGACTTGGGTTATATTCCATTTGGTTTCCACCATCAGATAGTCAAGTCCATCAAGCACTAATATCATGGTTTGTATCTTCAATCGTTTAATCGCTTATGCTTGACTTGACATAAATGACTAGTTATCATCATTGGATATTCCTTGTCATCATAAAAACTTGGTGTCCTTATTAATGGCATGTCACCTAGAATTATCCTTAAAAACAAGGTTCCACACTAGTTTGAATAACGACATAATATTTATTATGAGTTAAAGTGCTACTACTGACCATTTTGCATGGGCGTTAAAACATAAAAAGTACTAGATAATATTTTGTTTTGATAATACTAGAGAATCTCATCTTAATTAAAATCCATATTTTTCTTTTAATTTATTACAATATTTTTCATGAACTTCATATTGATTATCATTCTTCCCAAAAGTGTTTGACATGATCTATTACATTACTTCAAACTTTATCTTATCCTTGTTTAATATGTTTTCTTCCTCCTTATGTTGTGCTAGTATTTCCACTAGTGTTACTCTTTTATTCGCTGTATCATGCACAACATTAGAAGACGATTCAATTGCATTTGCATTTTCATTTTCATTTTCCTTTATTACACTCTTCCTTTTTGTTCTCTTTTGTCCCATTAGACACTCCATGGAGATGATGACTTATACTCATAACATGAAGGTATCTTTTGGTTAGACAATAATTAGTATACCCTACTAGAAAAGTTATTTATTCTTTTCTGAAGAATTTTAGGTCGACGCTCCACCCATTTAGGTTCAGCTTTTAACAATCGTCATGCATACTCAAGATTGAATGACACGTCTTCATCCTGAGCAAAAAAGTGCATTGACTAAGTTATCTTTCTCCAATGTCCCACTTTTATTTCCATGAACAGCTTGTTTGTAACACCCAAGATGTTTTTGAACAAGGAAATTTATTCGATTTCATCGACATTTTAATTGGTTGTGTAGATTTTCTCGCAACTTCCCACAAGACTAATTATAATTGGCGGCGATTCATAACCAAAAACTATCGACTTTTTTTTATCAACTCCCACTATTGGATCATTTGAAACATTGCGCCAGTTTTGCATGAGAAGTGTATATTCATCCCTTATAAATAACTCTAGAGTTATTTTTTTTACTGAATGCCTTTATTATACTTCAATTGTAATATTTTGAATGCGATTTTGAGTTGAAAACTGTGGAGCTTGACATTCAGACATGAACCCAATTGGAAGCATTTCAGGTTCATGACGAGAAAACTCCACTCCAATATTTACTTGAGGTCTATAATACATATTTGGCTTGTTTGGTGATGGAAAAAATACAGCGGGTTTTGTTGGCGGTGATTGGAATTGAGAATTTGGAGGTGATGGAAATTGAGAATTTTGAGAATTTTGAGATGAAACATAATCAAAAGTTATATTGATTAGGACTTATTTGACCCTAACAATAACAACTTTGAAGTAAGGAGTTCAATGAGATGAAGTTGTGAGAGAAAATTTTAAAAACATAGAGTAAAGTGGTGAAATTGTGGAAGAGAAATTCAAAATTTAAGGGAAAATAAAATTGTGAGAGAAAATTTGAGTGTAAAATTTTTTAAACAACCTCATTTATTAGTAAATATTTTTTTTAAAAAGGTAAAAGTTATGAAATTCAGAACGCTACTATGTTTATTTATAATCATTATTACCATTGCTACATGAAGCAACAAATGGACAACATGGCGAATCCAACACTCATTTTCTTTTTAATTGACTTGTCAACCTAGAGAAATGTGAACAAACTACAGTCGGAGATGGTCTAAGAGACATCAACATTATATTTCTATCACTTGGTTCGTCCTAACCACTTGGCATACACTTGTCCCCAAGAATATATTCTTAATATTTCCACTAAATATATGAGATTTTAGCTGACTAATCTCATGAACAAAATAAGATATTTTAACAAGCTAATCTACAAACCGAACAAATCCTTTAACTAGCTGAGATCACAAGCCGATTAGAGATTTTAACTGACTAATCTTTAGAACCAAACTGAGCTTTTGACTGTCTAATCTCCAAAACAAAACAAAAATTGATGATATTACAAAAGAAATAATTCAATCTTTAGTAAATTACAATAGTTCCACAACACCAGAACTCTCACTGATGATTTTCACTATCAAATTACTAAGGCACATTTGTGAAGAAATAGAGAAAATATATAGTAAGAGAGAATATAAACAAGAAAGAATAGTTATAGATTCAATTTCTAGTGTAAAGAAGAAATGGAGAGATATCCTTTAATTATAGGAGAAAGATTTTCTCAAAGAGGAAAAAGATACATGGGTTTTTTAATGACTTAATCAACTAAACATAGGGTCTAATCAATTAAGAGCTTAAAAAAGACAACAATGAAAATCCCAAAATGGAAACCCTACATCAGATATGTGTCTTAATTGATTAAGAGTATTTTTAATCGATTGGTGAGTCTTTTGCATTGCTCTAATCGATTAGATTGAGTCCTTAATCGACTAGAAATTGTATAAATGCTTCTTAAATGATTAGGAACACTCTTGGTCTATTCCACATGCACCTTCATAGTGTTTCCAAACACTTTAAGGTATTTTTAGTAAATTAAAGATGGTTTAAAACATTTTCAAGTTTCTTTAGTAATTCTAGAATTACTCTAATAACTGTACATTTTTCTTGATGACTTTGAGGCTTCAAGATATTTTTTCTTGATTTATCATTGATTTAACACTTCATATGAGACTTGATTCTTGTGACTGGTGAGACTTGATATAGCTTATTTGATATACATCATCATTGGGGCTTATGAGACAAGAGATCAACAAAGACTTTACGTAATATCGTTGGACATTAGTTGTTATCATCATCAAAACCATCATGAACATCTGACGGTGGTAGACAATTATACGTATAAACACATAGATTCAAAGTATCTTCCTTTTTTATGATGACAACACATTTCTAAAGGGGGGGGGATAAACATAAAAGCATGAGTAAAATATTGGATTGGTTAAACTCCCCATCACAAATATAGAGAGTATACACAGAAAATAAAAGACGGAAAACAATTTCAAGCACATAGATCATAATTAATCAAGCAAGAAATAATATGAACTTAATAATAAATTTGAATTTCAATACAAGGAAAGAAAATTGCATAAAACTAAAGACATTTAAAAAGAGAACAAGACAACTATTATTTGTAACTATTATCGTAATTTGATATTCCTTTCCCTATTGCATGCTTCTTGAGAAAGGAAATCTACTTTGAAGGCTTTTGAAGAGCTATGGATTTTTGTTGGGAGATTGAAATAAGTGTTGAGATTGTTAGAAGGAACTTCTTGAAGGACTTCTACATCATATGCTTCGATCTTTGTTGGAATATACTACAATTCTCTATCAATGACTCAAATCTTTATCTCTTTTAAATTATTTTTTCCAAAGGAAATATTTGAAGAATTTGAGGGTTCATTTATTGTATTAACTCCAAATTTATCCAATATCCTAGTGATTAAACTTCCATACGGTAGCCATGTTTAGGTTATCTTCTTGGAGTTAATCATGTGACACATCACTCCATATGTCTAATTGGTTGAATAATTATGAGTTAGTATCCACAAGGTCAAAATGTCTTCCTTTATGAGTTCTCCCCTTTGGTCTTTCTGAAGGGAAATCGCAATACAAAGCGCAACGGAAAACCAAAAATTCCCTTTATCTGATCGTTGCGAATGATGCATGATTAGTGATATAACGATTACCTCTTCTGATGATTGACATCTTTGATGTAGAATCAGAGGAATGATCACGAGCATTGAATGAAGAACAACACATCCACTCAATACACACGAACAGAGTGCCTTCAATATCAGTCTTAGCTTCTACAAATAAAGACGTTGAGTGAGTGAGAAAGATAGAAATTATGGACAGGGTTTCACAAACCAAGTATCATCAAATATAAAAGCTTATGCATAAGTTTTCTATTTACAGAACAACTTATGTGGGCTACAAATTGAAAAAACCCACTTAAGTGGATTGTACCTTATGGTGTACTATATTTCACTTAAGCCCACAGTACCTTACTGTATTCTGTATTCCACTTAAGTGAATCTTACCTTACGGTGTTCCATAATTTTCTTAAGTGCATTGTATCTTATGGTGTTCCTTATTTGTATTATCTCTCATCAATATGTTCTTAAGTGTGTGATCCTGTAGGTTTTTGTGAAGTTGACAATTATATTAAATCAGACATTTAATATAATAAATATTGGGAGATATCTATAAATACATCACTTCTACCCAAGTCATGAAAATGCCACATGATCTTATAAAAACTTTATGTGATAATGTTTGTGTGTATAATTACCATTTTGCTCTCATGTCTATATTTAACACCAAGCATAGATCGTGTCATCCTTGTCCATTTCAATATTGGGTCCTTCTACATTTAACTTATTATGAAGGATGGTCAAAATCCATCTAGATCAATCATACCTCTCAACATTATTTGTAGAGTACCCATCAACTGTCTTTTTGGTCATCTAGTTATAGACAATGTTTTTTGGTAATAAAGTACTCGACTTCACATCTATGGTCCATAGTGATTTCAGGTTGAAGGGTGGTATACACCAATATTACCATGATAATAAATTATGACACTTTGCATAACATTCTTTGTAGTATTCTCATTATGGGTCAATCCAGTATAAATATTACTCATAATATTCATACCTATGTGAAGACTTGATAACTCTTTATCCATGATCCATGACATGTGATCATCACTCTATCAACACAATAGTCTTAATGCTTTAATATTATCCCACTTTGCAATAAGCTCGACTACATATACTTTAAGAATAATATTCTTATGTTTAATGGGATCTCATGATTAAGTTTCACTTAATATTTCATTAAATGGACTATTTGTTTTAGGAACTTTATTATTTTGGAAAAACAAATGTAAAAACAAAACGTCTTTTAATTACTAATAAATAATTCGATACAAGTAACAAGTTCTAATAAACTATTGACCTCTAAGGCTTACACCAACATTTTCTTTAAAAAACAATGTGAGTCATTAAGTGGTGCACAACATAAAACTCTGCCTTCAACATTTTTACTTTGATAGGATGCGTGTGATTTCCCATTTATTTGATAAGGAAATTGAGATAGCAATTGAGAGATTGAAATTTTGAGAATGGTGGGGGACATGGATCTTGTAAGACTACTTGAAAGTCATTGGTTTGATTATGCCACTTGTCTGGAAGAGTTGAGCTTCTTCCACGGTTAGCCCATTCTCTTTGCAACTACTCCAGGATAGAGTTTCCACGGATGATAACATTTCTACATGTTGTACGGTGATGAATCCAACTGGAATCTCATGTGCCTTTTTGCCAAGGAATTATGGAAACCACAAATAACCTTTATTTTTTAACTTTTAAGGTGGAAGATTGTATGAAGTATAGTACCTTCAAGGGTTGGCTTGGTCTTTGGTTTTACTTGAAGAGATAGGTTCAATTTTTATGAAGTTTTCATCTCTTAGGACTAGATATAAGGTTAGACTCGAGCTGACCTCAATTTGATACTCTATAATTTGGTTCAATTTCGTTATTTCTTTATTTTTTTTATTTTTCTCTTTGAACTTGTGATTTGTAAGGTATATATGTGGGGACTAAGTTTTCATAGAGTCGAGAAACAAAGTATTCACGTATTTAAAATATTGGAAACCATTCGATCAAGATCAAATAATTTAAATTTAAGTTTAATATTTCAAATTAAAAATTAAAATTAAAATATTTATTTTATTAATCCATCATATCTTGATTGAATGATCATTAATGATCCAAATCGTGAATGCATGAATTTGGTAACGGTAGTGGATTCATATTTTGGAACTCTTTGTACGAGATTTTATATATATATATATATATATATATATATATATATATATATATATATATATATATATATATATATATATATATATATATATATATATATATATGGACAGTTTTTCAATATATCGACATGGTAGGTAATGAATGTCAACATAGAAGTTCTTTGACATTGTTTATGTTTATAATGCAGGTGTCTAACTGGTTTATAAACGCTCGAGTTCGGCTATGGAAACCAATGGTTGAAGAAATGTACATGGAAGAAATCAAGGAACAAGAGGAGAATAATGGATCCAAGGATAACACAAATACATCAAAAGAATCAAGAAAAGAGTTATGGTCTACAACTAATGCTACACAAGAATCAAGTGCTACTAAAATCGATCATATCACTGCGCTTAATTCAAAAACAGAAAACTTCAACAACCAAAACACTTCTCCAACTGATATTTCACATCCCAATAATTCAATCTCCTTATCACCATTGGATATGAAGTCTAACAGAGAATCCAACACAAAGTTTGAGTTTGAAAGGAATCATGACAAAAATGGTTACCCTTTAATGAATGAAAATGAAAACCATGGTGGTGGTTATGGATCAATATTCTCAATGGAAGATATTGGAAGGTATAATGTTAGTGAACAACTAGCTCCTAGATTTCATGGAAATGGTGTTTCTCTCACTCTTGGTCTACCACATAATGAAAATCTCCCTCTATCTTCAACTCAACATGGATTTCTCACTCATAGTATGCATATCGGAGGGAGGATTGAAATGAGAGAGAATGAAAATGAGTTTTGTGGCATTAACACTACTACTCCTTCTTCTCATTCAGGTACAAGTTATGAGAGTGTTGATATTCAAAACAAGAAAAGGTTTTCTACACAATTATTACGTAACTTTGTGAACTAATGAGATATTGGATATCCTTTGAGGAGCTGAAATCATGACGTGCCATAATGATTTTGATCACCCTATCGAAATGTCAATTCGAACAAAAAATTAGTGTATAGTTCATATTCAAGTTTGTTTTGGGAAGATATGTATTGTATATGGTATTGGAATAATAAATAGGTATGTATAGGAGTTGAATGAGTTCTTTGGATTTATCTATACTTAAAGACAGTTATGAGTTAATGTGTAAGATTGATATTTCCTTCATGCATGTAATTTTGTTTCTTGGACGGATTGTAATGGGGTGGAGATCATGAAAGCTATAAAGATGTACAAATTTTTTGAATGCTTTCATTAGAACATGAATGTGTATGTGATCTATATGGGATATGGATGAAATTTATTACTTATTGCAAATCTATGTTTACAAACTTGTGCTCTGGTATCGATACTTATTCTTTCAAACTATGATTGATATCTCAGAACTCTTTCCTTTCGCACAAGGGTTGGAATGACAGAACTAATATATTAAAAGAAAATATGAACAAAGACTTTTGTAATCGAATTGCGACGGGTCATATAAATAGTCATGAGATAAACCCCATGACTCTTAGTCCCTAGTGGACTACTCACTCATGGTGAGGGATAACACAATTAGAGAAACATTCATAATCGAAATCATAATAAACAATTGAAATATAATAACAATTGCAATGAAATATTTATAATCGAAAGCATAATAAAAATTTTAACCTAGCCTCCATCAAGACTCTCAGCGAGGGGATTTCAACTTCTAATGGAAAGATCGCTTCCATGTCATAGACTAATGAGTAAGGAGTTGCCCTTGTTGAAGTGTGAACTGACGTTTGATACCCGTGCAACAAAAAAGGTAGCATTTCCTGTCAATCATTATATGTTATCACCATTTTCTGGATGACCTTTTGATGTTCTTGTTAGTTGTTTCAACGACGACGTTCATCTTGAATCGGTATGGTGATGGGTTATGGTGTTCAATTTTGTGAAGAAACCATTTTCAATTGAAGCTCATAGCAAAAGTTATTCAAGGTGGAAGAAGTGGTCATTTGACTTTGTACTTAGAAAATTTTCAACCATGTTTGATTTCTTCAACTTCCACCTCAAAATTCATTATGATCCAAGCTCCAAATGAAAAAGTCTTCAACATCAAAGTTGTTCCCCTTGATGTCACCTTTCTAAAGCATCCAAGATCGCTTTATTTGGACAAGAATTAAGGGACTTGCGCATGGATACTTTACACGACTTATTTTGGAAACATTTGAATTCAATTTCCATTTAGCTTTGCATGGCTCCATGTTATGACATTAGTAGCATTTGTGCATGACTTGGAGTTGATTGCAATGATCATTTTGGGCCTAACACATTTCCATGCACCCATGCACTTGAATTTCTATTTTTGGCTCAATTTTCAAATGGTGTGAATATCACTTTTCATGACCTATATATTGAACTCATTGGCCTTAGATTGAAGGAGGAACCTTGCCCAAGCCTTGCCAGGCAATCTCAGAACCTCAAATTTTGTTTGTGAACTAGAACTCCAAGGATTCGTAGCCATTTTCATCTCAGTGAATCACTGCAAGCTAGAGGAGGAAGAACCAAGTGGAATTGCATCAAGATCGAGACAAATCACTGCAGCCCGAAGGAAATTTTTCTAGATTTTAAAGCCTTCGATTCTCTTTCATTTCTCCATTATTCTACTTGTTTATTGGTTGTCTAAAATCCTACCAATATAGGCAACAAGATTGAGTTGCTTTGAGATCAAATCGAAGACATTCAGTTCGTGTACCTCAAAATTCAATTCCTTGTATCTTTCAATATACTTGGAATTAGGAGAAATTGAGACCAGATTCGAGCTCTTGTGCATTTTCTCTTAAATATAGTGTATGCACTTTTTATTTTGGTGAACTTTGGTGGTGGACCAGTCCGGTGAGGTCCACCGGAGAAGACGACCGGAGCTAGGGCTTCGGTGATGTGTTGGCATGCCTCCTGGCCATCTGATCATGTTGATTTGTTTTAATCTAAGTCATTTCTTTTAATTGCCAAGCATGTGCCACACTGACTCTGGCTTACCATGGAACGCACACGTTTGGTCATCAAATTTGCCACCTCAAATAATGAGGGAGATCTGATTTTATTTTTAATTTCTGATTTTTCATTTAATTTATTTAATTTTTTAATTCATATTAATTTCATTTTTAATCCTAAAAATATGAGACTTTCACCAAAAATCTTTAAATATTTCCCTCTTTCATATTTTGAATTAAAATCATTTTTTGGATTAATTTTGATATTTTTCATGAATTAAATGATTTTTAACTTATGTTAAATATTTTTAAAATACTTCTGACTTTCCAAAAATTGTGAATTTTTTTGTCTAAGGTCCTTTGACCTTGGTCGACCTAGGATAAATCTCTTGGGCATTTATTTGGTGTTTTAAAGAGATTTGAGGTTTTTTCCATTTTAAAATGCATTTTTATTCATTTTTAATTTGATTTTTAATTGAATAACTGTTTAAAAATTACGTTGAGTCATTTATTTTGTCTTGTGATGTTTGACTTTCTGTTTGGTCTTGATCATGGTTGATTTGACTTTTGTTTGATCAATACTATTGGATTTAGGAGATTGCTGAAATGTACATTTCATCTCCCAAAATGAATGGATAATATTGATCAGATGAAATTCCTCCTATGATCAATTTGGATTTCTATTTCCCCTTCCCTCTTCATCTTTATCTCTGTTCTTCCCCAATCCATCATTGACCAAGGATTTCTCTAAGGTCTAAATGCTAGTTGATTCATCAATGGCCTTGTGTCAGATTAAGTAACATCAGTCTGACTGAGATAGGTCCTTCCCATTTCTTTTAGTGTGTGGCATGTTTTAGGAGTTTGGTTCTTTGTACCAAATATCTAACATGCATTAACATCAATATTTTTATTGTCTGGCCTCAGATAGTTGTGACTTCTATATAAATCCAATTATGATTGTTTAACATAGAGCTAAATTTGTCTCGCAAGGAATAACCTTCTAGTAAGTGAGATTGTAATTCTCCCATTTTTCATGGCATTGTGTGAAAACTTGATATTTTTTCCATTCTTGAGAGCTAGTGGCATACTTGTTGATTTATCCAAGTTGGAGCCCTTCTCATGGATGATGTCTTGGTTCAAGAATTCATACTTGTGAATGAATGGTTGAGTATTCTCCAAAGAATGACTTAATGAATTAAAACTCTTCACTAACATTTGACTAACTCTTTATCAATTTTTCTTTAATTTCAAGTTATTTACTTAATGAAATTTAAATTTCAGTACCTTTAGCATTCATTGCCATTTACATTTCATGCAACTTGTTTATGTTTCAGTCATTTTCACTTTGCTCATTTGAGCCATATCTTGTGATTGTATATATTGTTTGCTTGTCTTTATTTTTTATTATGGTATTAGGACCTTTAAAACACCTAATAACAACAAAAACCCTCAAAAGCATCTTGGTGGACTGTTGGATTTTGATCTGAACTTCTGAACTTAGGAGTAGGCAACATTTCCTATGCTAAAGGACTTGGCCAATGGCATCATCTAAGACTGAGTTATTCTTGACAATGCCTTTCATCTGATACAAGACCTTGAGTGCTCTTGATTCACCTGGCACTTTGTCTTTGTGCTTAATGGTTATGATGTTTGATGATTTCTTCTGACTTGATCAAGGAATATTTCATATGATCCATCTAATGCATTGAAGACTGTTATCTCTTGGATTGCTTGCTTGGATATTATGACTATCTTTATTTGATGCCTTGGCATTCATATAATTGTTTGGATATTGCATATGCTTGTTTCTTGCTAAAGTCCAAAGGAAAATGAGTTTCTATATGACATTCTTGTCTGCTGGATTGCATCCCATCGGTCAGATCTTTTCGAATCTTAACTTTTAATATTTGTCTAGGATAGTATCTTTATCTCTTCCCACTTATTTAATTTAAAAATCTCTCCCTCTTTTCAAAAACCTTCTTTGTTTGGGTTTTCGACTTAGACATGTTTTAATGATTAGAAACTTTGGCCTTATGCCATTGAATTTTCAAACTTTTTTTCCTTAAATCAAACTTGCGAATGAACTTAAGCATATTGAATTTAATTTCAAAAAGACAAAAAGAACTAACAACCCCATTCAAATATTTGGCCTTTTCTGCCTTTCTTATTAAACTTTTGTTAAAATCAATTCACCAATTTCTTTGAAGTTTTTACCACGAAATACGGGGTTTTGATCCCTCATTTTTATCTTGGTACGTAGGCATAAGACCAAAGGTCTTGTCAAACACAAAAATATAATTAATGAATTCTTTTCTCATCCCCTCACTCTATATTTTATCAAACATCATTTTGATCTAAATCACTTTCACACAAAAAGGGCTCCCTAGGAGTACCTAGGACACTTTGGGTGCTAACACCTTCCCTTTGTGTAACCAACCCCCTTACCTATAATCTTTGGCATTTTATTAGTTTTAATTTGAAAACTTCTTATCTTTGGGTGTAGTTCGTACTTTTCCCTTTTTCTTTGGAAACAATAAAATCGCGGTGGCGACTCTGGGTTTATTGACGTCAAGTTTATCAATAGCTTGATGGTCATGAATTTACCGCTCCAATATGTTTTTATGATGTAAATAATTTTGCATATTTTGTGAGTAATTTGTTGTCGGATGTTTGTTTACTTGTGTTTCCTTGAGTTAAATCGAACTTTAATCCACGAATTCAACATCGTTCATATGACGTTACTCTACCAAATTTTCTTTCGATATATTGATGACATGTCGTTGCGTTCACGTGTTGGTTCTCGGTTTTTTTATGTTGTGTTTTAAATGATTGGTTGAATTACGTTATGATTCATATGCATTAATTTTAAGTTATGTGATGTTATGCCTTTGCGTGTTAAAATTCACATTTGCACTGCAGAATCGAATTGGATCCATGGATTCGACAAATTCGTAATTATGTCATACACTTTGTTATCGTTGCTTTGTTTGTTTGTGACATTTGAATGTGGATTCCAATGCTCGGTTATATGTTGTTATGTCATTGTATTTCTATATTTTTCTCCATATATTAATTGTATTTCACCATGTTATGACCTTTGCATACGACGTTTCATTTGTTGTTGATACTCACAAACCGTCTTTGAGCACATTCATTTTGGTTTTGCATGCATTTCTTTTCTTTTGGCTCTTTCTAAAGGTCGGTTGTGAGGTTTACTTCATCTCGGTTCGATACTGTTTGATTTAGCATTTTTGTACGTTAAGCCTCACTTTACAATTTCATTTTTTTGAGTGTGAGAGTTCATTCTCATTTTGTTCCATTTTGCAATGATACGTTTCAAGATAGCATATAACGATCCAACACCATTACGCTTAAATCTAACTTGAACTCTACTTTCAGTTGCTTTACATGTCCTTGCGTTATGTGACATTGATTCGCATCTTCGAATCATGATTTTGATCTGTGCACTTCCCATATTTTGTTTTACTTCTTTCTATTTAATTAAAATGGACTTGTGTTGTGCATATGTCGTGTCTGTTACTATCTTTATTGCAATCCCCATTCGGAAAAATGTATCCCACTTCCCCGAGTTGCACTTTTTTGCCTATTTTTACCGCTTTCCCTTCGTTTTGTTTTGTTGTTTAGGTAGTTTCTAACACAAAAATAAAATAAACCATTTTTTCAAAAAAAGAAACAAAAATAAAAACTTGATCCAACGTCGAGTATTTTTCTTAAAGACCAAACCATTTAAAATAATTATTTTCAATCCATTTCTATGATTCTCAATTTCTTAAACCTTTCATATTTCAACAATTTTCAAACTTTCAAACCATTCTATCTAAGTGTTTTAGAAATCGTTAATCAAATGCTTGATCCAACGTCAAGTCATTTTCCCAATCAAAAATAAAAAACACTTAACCATTATTTAAGACTTTTCAATAAAATTGATGAAAGGAACGGGGGGGGGGGGGGGTAGTCCACGAGCTCCTGAGAGTTAGGATCCGAGATGTAGTTCTCATCAATTCAAACAATCCTCATCCTCAAATCAATTTCACAATGCTTAACAAACCTTGACTAACATCGAGTTCACTTTCTCAATCCAAACTTCAATAAATATAAGAATATCAAAACCCTTTTGCAAATAAGATGAAAAGGGAACGAGGGGTAGTGCACGAGCTCCCTAGAGTGGGGAAAGGAGATGTAGTTCTCGCCTTATGAACTCTCTCATCATTTAAAATACCTCAAGCCAATCAAACTATTTTTTCGCCACCGCTTGATTGATCGTCAAACCCTTTTCTCAAACAGAAGGTAATTTTTCTTGAGACGACGCAAAAATAATGATTCGTTGACTTGAGCGTGTGAGTAAGCTTGCGATGTTTCCCACGAATTTTGATTTGTAAATCTATTCAACTGTGATGCAAACGTTCCTTTCTCCACTTGTTTTGGGTAGCCAAAAATGTTTTTCCGTCGATTGACACAAAGTAGCTTTTGCTAAAATCGACAAACAAAGAAACATTTTCTACCCAGAACTACGTAAGCCATGAGTTCTCTATTGCACCAGAAGATATGTAGGAGCAGGATTTGTAAATCTTGTCAAGCACAATAATAAAAAATCCAAAAACATTTCCTCTTTTGTTTTGGTTTTATTCTTCTTTCCCTTTTAATAACACGAGAAGCCTAACATTTCAAGTTAACACTAAAGCTCACAACTAACCAAACGGTTCTCATTGAGTACAATGGACGTGAGGGATGCTAATACCTTCCCCTTACATGGTCGACTCCCGAACCTTGATTTGGTTGTCATGACCATGATTTTTTTTTTTAAATATCCAAAAATTTAAAACAAAATTCAAAAATACACCACTTTTCAAAATAATTACACAAATGGCCATTTTTGGCCAAAATTTACACCTAGGCGCCACCCTAGTTGGCGCCTACCCTTAATGGGTAGGGCAAGTCGCCACTAGGAGTGGCGCCTACACCCATTCCATTTTTTTCTTTCTTTTATATGTTATATTTTTATTTTAATTTTTTTTAATTTATAAATTTATATTTTTTATTAATTATATTAATTTATATTAACACATATATATAAATAAAATTATTTACAAGATATATATATATATATATATATATATATATATATATATATTAATTTATATATATATATATATTAATTTAATTTATAAGTAATTAATATTATTTGTAAATTTTTGGAAAAAAAATTAATTTATATACGTGTAAATAAATATTTATACACATGTAAATTAATATATATATATATATATATATATATATATATATATATATATATATATATATATATATATATATATATATATATATATATATATATATATATATATATATATATATATATATATATATATATATATATATATATATATATATATATATATATATATATATATATATATATATATATATATATATATATATATATATATATATATATATATGATAGACAATATCTTTAAAGATAAAGATAAAGATATAAAGATAATAAATAGAAAATATTTTTATTATAATAATAGACAAGACAAATATTACAAAGATATGATATGGTTAATCACATATGATGCGGTCCTTGGTACGATCCGCACGGGGGAGGTCTAATTACTCGCCTAGACGGTTCACGTGGTGGTGGTGCTTCCCTATTACCACCCCTTGCCCTAACGCGTCCCCTTGCCGTTTGCCGTTGTGGTTGGGTCGAAGTCCCTTCAGTGCTGTAGGAAAGACGGGTCCCCTCTCCGCCCTCAAAGCTTTGTCTCGGTGGGACAAACTGACTACTGCTGGGTGCGCCCTCGAATTGTGGTCTTTGGTAGTTTAGGGTTGAATCGGGTTGGCCAAAGTACAATGTTTGTTGTGGTGTGTAGTAGTCCTGTTGGTAGTCCTCTTGTATACCCGTGTCGGGGCTAGGTGGAGGACTGGAAGAGCTCGGGACATTGTCGTGATGGAAGTGTGGGGATTTGTGGAAGTGGGGGGATTGATATTGTGGTAGGTGTTGGGATTGTTGATGGTGGTGGGAATGTTGAGTTTGTTGTTGGTAGTCTTCATGGTATTGGGGTTGAGTTTGTGGTATGTATTGTTGATTTGGTTGGGGGGTGGACATGTGTTGTGGTGGTTGTTGTTGGTAATATGGTGGTGGTGGTTGTTGTTGGTAATAAGGTGGTGGTGGTTGTTGTTGGTAAAATGGTGGTGGTGGTTGTTGTTGGTAATAAGGTGGTGGTTGTTGTTGTTGGGAATACTGTGGTGGTTGTTGTTGTTGGAAATATGGCTGTTGCATCCGGGGATCGTCCAAATAGAACGGGTCAGACACAATCATTTCTGGATTTGTATTTGCTCTATACCAATCCACATATTCCCTTGTCGGCTTCATTTCGTTGGGCGCCACCGGAAATTGTAGAACATAGTGGGCACGGTCTTTCCACATTTTACGAAACTCCTTAGCAAATTCCTTCCAATTTTGGGCATACCACTGGTGGCTGACTTTTTTTAGATACCAAGGTTCCATAGACATTGGGGGGCCTGAGATTTCTTGATGCATTCCGAATTGAAGCTTGACACGGTCACTTTGGTGCATCTCCACAGTGGTGAACCGCATTATGGCCGTTTTTGCTGTCCAAACAGCTGCATCTTCGGGGTTGGGTTGATGTTCCAATCCCAAATATGGCCTCCAAATAAACTGCAAAGAAAAAAGTAAATATGTTATTTATCGAGAATGCATGATATTAATAAATCAGTTAGAAGCTGAGTGATTTAGTGGTAATACATCTTGTGCTCGGAGACGATCCAAGAGTTGACGATAAAATATAATTTTATTTTTGGGGGTAAGACTGTAATCCAGTCCGGTTGTAATGAACCTAAACAAAAAAAGATAAATAATATTATTTACAAATATTTATAGAATAAATATACAAAATGAAATAACATCATAAATTTACCTAGTTGCGTAGGGGAAGGAGTAGACATTAGGATTTTCTGGGGCTAGCCTCGGCAATCTCCACCACCCCCATGTTTGGAGCAAAAAAGCACATCCAGAAAATGTACAGTGCTCATTTTGTGCATTTTTACACAAAGAGCTATATAGGAATGCTAATACTGCAGAACCCCAACTATATGTGCTTATTCTATCAATGTCCCCGAGCAAACTCAAGTACATAAAGTTTATGCTATTTCCCGTCCCTTCGGGAAATAGCAAGTTCCCAAACAATAGCATAATGTAAACCCGGGTTTTTATGACTTTTTCTTGTTCGGAGGATTCCTCAGTCAAAGTTATGGAGTCGTGGTACAATTGTAGGCTAGATAATTTAATACCCTGACCCCTTGCTTTGGCAGACCCCTCACCCTCGACCAGATCTACCCCCAACATTTGAACACATATTTGGTTAGGCTGTTGAACATTTCCGGTCACAGGCTTACCATCTATTCTAAGACCCAAAAGCATGTACACGTCCTCTAATGTGACGGTACATTCACCAGTTGGTAGGTGAAAAGTGTGTGTCTCAGGTCTCCAACGTTCACACAGAGCCAAAATGAATTTGACATCAATTGTGGCATTTACGACATGCATAACATGACCGAAACCCGCACGCTCTATGTAAGGTACGCACCATGGGTCTGGATAAGGCATTGGGTGTGAATGTTGACGAAATTTCTTGGCATCCTTTAAAAACAAACAATATAAACAATCATTAGATTGGACTTTTAAAAAACTAATTACAAACATACGAAAGAGGCAATGTTCAAGAAAAACTTACGAATGAGGCAATGTTTTCCCTAGTGCCTCTGTGTTCTTAGCCCATGGTAAGAAGAGACATGACTGCAATGTAAAACGAAGCTTGGTGGATGAGAAGTTTCGCCGGACTTCTCTGAATAAAAGTGTTAGTGGTTGATGAAAACTTGCAAGAATGACCCTCTATTTATACTCGTTTTCAAGTAGACTGAATATGCAAAAATGTGACAAGTGTAAGGCATGCGTGGTAGTGTTGGCATGCATTGGTGCAGACTAGGTGGGAGTTGTCTTGTCTTGGGGAAGACTTGGTGGAATCTGATGATGCAAAAATGTGACACGTGGAAGGCATGCGTGAGAATATTATTTAAAATAAATAATCAGGTTGTTTAAAATAAATAATTAAGCTTAAATAAAATTGAATAAAAGAGGTTGTTTAAAATAATCAGGCATGCGTGGGAATTATATTTAAAATAATTAATCAGGTTGTTTGAACACATAATGGAAAAAAGAGGTAGTTTAGTATTGGAAGTGTGATATTCAGTATTGGAAGTTCAAGAAGTTTAAGTTTTTGGTGGAAGCAAAGCTAAAGCTAAGACTAAGTTCAGACTATGTGGAGAATACATTTGATGGATAGGCAGTAGACGTGGCAAAATTATTACATGCATGCAGCTCCACGTTGCCTGCAAGTTCTTGCATGCTTTACACGTGTCCAAGTTTTGCATGCGTTGCTCTTGGGGAAGGCTTGGTTGAAGACATGCATGCAAAGATGTGTCGGAATCTTGCAGTATAAATATTCACACACATTTTCACAAAGGTATTCACAATATCTTCACAGCAATCTTCACAAAACCTTCACAATATCATCACAAAACCTTCACAAAACCTTCACAATATCATCACAAAACCTTCACAAAACCTTCACAATATCATCACAAAACCTTCACAAAACCTTCACAATATCTTCACAAAACCATCACAATATCTTCACAAAACCTTCACAAAACATGGCATCTTCATCACAATACAAAATCAAAGCTCACGTCAATGGTGAGACTTATGAATGTGATATGTCTGGCTTCCTATTTAGAAACACCGAATGCACTCGTTTTTGTCTAAATAGAGAAGCTGACTTCTCTTATCTGAAGAAAAAGATTGAGTCCAAACTAAGACAACCCGTGTCCCAAATTTTTTATCAACAACCTTTTTTTCTTCAGAAAACAACTCTGTCAAGTTTTATAAGTCATTGATTCAAAATGACATGGAGACAAAATACATGTTTCGTAACCATGAGTATTCTGGTTACGAATACATAGTGTTGTACATTGTGTTGGAACAATTTCAACCAACTCAGAATATTCAGTCACAGGTTATTGATCCTGTGATTGATGACGAACAAGATGTTGAGCACCACGTTGAAGACGATGTGGTTGATGATGCTGAAGACGTGGTTGATGACTTGGTGAACCGTGATTCTGAAGACGAAGACCAAGTTCAAATACCTATAGCGCAACGCTACTCACCGCCTGCGCACTTCACAACACTTAACTTGGGCGAGGATGAGCCCTCATCAGATATGTTCTACAACCCATATATGAGGTCTGATGAGGACTTAAAGAAGGGTGACCAATTTCGGACCAAGGAAGAGTGTCTGTTAGCAATAAAGAACTGGCACTTGAAAAACTGTGTTGACTACGATGTTATCAAATCAAATCCGGAAAGATACGTTATTGTATGCAAAAATCCGGAGTGTGGGTATAGGTTGATGGCATCGTACAAGAAGAAACATAATGCGTGGGTGATAGGGTCCATTTCTCAAGCTCACATTTGCATCAACACCAACATGGCACAGGATCATCGCAAACTTAGCCATGATATGATCTGTCATTCCATATTACCTCTAGTTGAGGCTGACCCGTCACTGAAGGTCAAAACAATTATCTCCCATTGCGTGGCTGTTTTCGAATATACACCGTCATACAGAAAGGCTTGGTTAGCGAAAACCAAGGCAATTGAACTGGTATACGGTAACTGGGAGGAGTCATACAAACAACTACCACGCTACCTGGCTGCACTACGATTGTATTCACCTGGGACGGTTTCTATAATGGAGACCTTGCCGGCACAATCCCCTGACGGAACTCGTCTAGAAGGTAATGGAATATTCCATAGACCTTTCTGGGCATTCCGTCCCTGCATCATCGGTTTTACATTCTGCAAACCACTTGTTCAAGTCGATGGAACTTGGCTGTATGGGAAATACAAAGGATCGTTACTGATGGCGGTCGCACAAGATGGAAATTCTAATATTTTCCCAATAGCCTTTGCATTGGTAGAAGGAGAAACGGCTGCTGCTTGGAGTTTCTTCCTTAAGAATCTCCGAACGCACGTGACTCCACAAGCTGGCATCTGTGTTATTTCTGACAGGCACGCTTCTATAGACAGTGCATACAATAATCCAGCAAATGGTTGGCATGACCCCCCGTCTACCCATGTCTACTGCATTAGGCATATTGCTCAAAATTTTATGCGGGAGTTCAAGGATAACTTCTTGAAGCAACATTTAATAAACGCGGGGTATGCATTAAACCAACCTGGATTCCAATACTACCGTCGGGAAATAGTGTTGGCAAGTTCTAATGCAGGGAGGTGGATCGATAATATCGACAGAGCGAAGTGGACTAGATCATACGACGATGGGGTGAGGTGGGGCCACATGACAACAAATCTGGTGGAATCAATGAATGGCGTCTTTAAGGGCATACGTAACCTCCTGGTAACCGCATTGGTGAGTGCGACCTATTTTCGGATGGCAACGTTGTTCGTAACAAGAGGCAGGCGCTGGCATGAAGTGTTGCAGACGAGTCAGGTATATAGTGATGCCTGCATGAAGTTTATGAGGCAGGAATCTGCCAAAGCCAGCAGCCATCGGGTTACGGAATTCGACCGCCATGGCCACACTTTTAGTGTCAAGGAAACAATTGACCACAACCAAGGGCTGCCCAGACAAGAGTATAGGGTCCTAATACCAGACCGTTGGTGCGACTGTGGTCAATTTCAGGCCTATCGTATGCCTTGTTCCCATGTCATTGCAGCGTGTTCACACAGCCACTTCGATGCATTATCGCTAGTGTCTCCCCTCTACAAAGTTGCAACATTGCTCAATGTATACGACAATCCCTTTCCAGTGGTAGCATTGGAGGCGTATTGGCCAGAGTATGACGGGGAAATTGTTTGGCACAACGAATTAATGCGACGGAATAAAAGTGGTCTCCCAAATAGCAGGCGCATTAGAACTGAAATGGACGTCGCAGAGAAAATGCAGAGGAAGTGTAGCATATGTAGACAACTAGGGCATAATAAGAACAAATGTCCATATCGTGGATCTAGTTCCACAACTTAGTTTTCATATTCATAAATCTGTGTACCAATGCTATTTATCATTAAAGTTTACTTTTTATTCCAAATAGAAGATGACACTTGAACAACAAACACAAACATCTAACATTACAACACCAATTACTAAAACAAAAACAAATACTGGAACAAAAACAAGTACTAAAACAAGAACAAGTACTAGAACAATAACAAATACAACAACAACATGACAAACAGCCATTAAAATCTAAGAAATTACAACATTTAACACTATGTCGTCTGATCCATGCATCATTTGGATGCAATCAATGTCGCTTTCAACTTCAACCCACCAACGTATCGTTTCTCCAGTTTCAAATGAGAACCTTGTTCTAAGCCTCTGAATCCTTCTGATGACTTCACCAGGTTGGTAATCTCCCTCTAACCAAGACATCAAGGACCTTTTTAGTTGGTCCAACGAACGGATGTTCCAAAATTTCATCTCCATTGGGGGTTTCAAAGGCGAGAAAATAACATGCCCATCCCTTTTTAAGATTACTTGTTCAGGATCCGGGCGCCTTGATGATGTTCGCTGCCATGAAGACGGTCTTGGGGATGCCATGAACTCAACTTGATACAGAAAGTGATAGGAAACAGTGGTGAAGAAAATGCAAGGAAATAACACTTTATTTATAGAAAAAGATCTGGGTTGTACACCAATCTACTTAACCCTAATTAGTGTCGCACTTGATAAATTAACCTTAACATGATTAACCCTAATTTTCCCAAAAATTTATAAATAATATTAATTACTTATAAATTTAATTAATATATATATAAATTAATATATATATATATATATATATATATATATATATATATTAATCTTGTACATAATTTTATTTATATATATGTATTAATATAAATTTATATCATTTATAATAAATCTAAATTAATAAATTAAAAAAAATTAAAAAAAAAAAAAAATTAACAAAAAAAAAAAAAAAAAAAAAAAGAATTAGAGTGTAGGCGTCACTCCTAGTGGCGACTTGCCTTACCCTTTAAGGGTAGGCGCCAACTAGGGTGGCGCCTATGTACAAAATTAGGGCAAAAATTGCCCAATTTTGTAATTTTTTTGAAAAAATGTTTATTTTTGAATTTTTTTTAAAAAACCTGGATATTAAAAAAAAATCTCATGACCATAATCATTATCATTATTTCTTTGGTTTTATTAATATTTCCCCTTTCCTTTTTAGGAATAAATAAAGTTCAGTGACGACTCTGTTAGACCATCCCACAAGCGTGTGATTCCCCTTCGCGATCATCGTGTTCTCATTTTTTGAGGTATCATAATTAGAAATTGGTGTCGGGCCTTGCTTCAGTAGGCCCAGAAAGTAGTCTTGTTGTACTCATCATAGGAGGGATGTGCATAAGAAAAAAGTGTGTGGATAGCAAAGCCCTTTGGTCTCAGTGACTCTTTGAAGCCCAAACGCGCAGAAAGGGGGAAAAAGATGTGGGACTTCAGAAATAACACCTTACTTCACATTGTTTTAACTTGAGTAACCTCTTCCTCTCTCTCCTAACCGCGCCACCCACCGGAAATTTCTCTTCTGCACCGGAGGCAGTGGAGCAACCCAAAATTCCTTCAAACAACCATCAATATGATCCTCTCACCTTCTTCTTTCCACCTCTCACGCTTGTTTCACCTTGTTCTCAATAAATCTCCTAAATCAATACACATACGCAAAGAACCCTAACATCTCGAAACTGAAATTAAATGAAGATAAAGGGGAATCAAGCCACACCACCTTGGGGATTTGACTCGCCTTGGTGAAGGCTACATGGTGGTAACAAATTCACAACGAATGAAGGAAGAAAATAGAGAAGTATCTTACCTATAGGACAGAGATTGGCCCCGGAATTTGTAGGAGTTGAAGAAGATCAAAGAATATGTATCCATAAAACTATCTCAATCCTTAACCTCTTTTACAAATTGCTTCTTCTTCTTGTTCTTCTTTGCCTACTAGTCTGTAGGTGAAATTGGTATTGATATGTGTTGTTGTTATGTTCACATGATAGAAGAATGATAGAGTTGTAGAGAGTTTAAATAGAAAGAGAATTTCAGAGTGATTGAGTGTAGTGGGGTTTTCGTTATCTTTAGGTTTATTGACTAAACCAAAAGTAAACATACAATTCGAGTCACCACCGCACTTTTGTTTGTCCAAAGGAAAGGATAAAAAGCGAACAAAAGCCAAGTAAGAAATTTTATCAAATCAAAAACTAATAAAAATGTCAGAGATCTGGGTAAGGGGGTTAGTTATGAAATGGGAAGGTTTTACGCACCAAAAACATCCTTAGTACTCTAAGGGAACCCTTTTTGCAAACATGTGTTGTAGGTTGGTATGAGAAGAGAATAGATTATATTTACAAATTTGTTGTTTGAATGGATGAATCCATTGCCTACGTACCATCACAAAGGTAGGATCAAAACCTTGTAGTTCGGGGTAAAACTCTCAAAGATTAGTGGATTGATTTGATCAAAAGCCTTAAGGTCTTTTGTTATCAAAGGTAGAAAACTCAACCTAAACCAACAATCCACCATGTGAGGAGAGCTTCAACATACTAGTGAGATGTTAACCCTACAATAAGTATGGAAGACTTATAATCCAATCACTAAGGATGAGGTGAGATTTACATCAACCACTATGATAACTCAAACCTATGACTAATGTTTTATGACAAGTTTTAACAAAGGTGGCCATTGGAACCACAAAAACAACTTGAAGTGAGTTGTCTTTACAAGTTAGATTTATTTATAAAATGAAGTCAAAGTTGGATTAAAGTTCATTCACAATGAGTGTTTATGAAAAGATTTTGAAAAGGCAAAGGCATAAGGCCTAGGTTTCTAATTTGGAACAATGTCAAAGTTTGAAATAAAAGATTTTGGCTTGGGTTAGAGTGGGGAGAAGAAGAGAAGGGCTAGTCCTAAAGCATACAAAGATAAGAGAGAGAAGATAAAACCCTTGGAGTTCCTTTTCTTGAAGTCATGGAGATGACTCAAGATGCTCCTTTCCTTTGGACTTAGCAAACAAACAAGCAATCACACAATTTAGATTCAAGCTCCTAGGATCTCCATTTGGCTTGTCTCTCTTAACTTGGATACTCATGACAATGGTCCTCTTTACTATCTCAAGATGGGATCCCTATCACACAAGAGCAAACATCAAAAAGTTCACAACACAATAAGGGGAATGGATAAAGAATAAGTTTAGATGAGAAGTCCTTTAAAGTCAACTTTGAAATTTAGCATCCTAAAGGCATGAGGCCTAGTTGCTCTTCAACAAGTTTAGCATTCTAAAGGCATTAGGCCTAGTTGCTCTTGAACTCCTTTAAGCATGGGTATGTCCTAATTCTAAGTCCTTTCTCCTTTTTGCATAGGATCACACATAACAAAGACAAAACAAGACAACAATATATTTATATACAATAATGAGCTCAAATGAGCAAAAGGAAAATGACATAAACATAAAATATGTGCTCAAGTGAGCAAAATGAAAAGCAATATGAATAAATGAGCAATAAATAAATGACATTAAAGTAAAGGGCAAGAAATTAAATGCTCAAATTAAAGTTAGTAGTTAGTATGATTATGTTAGTTTGTCATAAGACAATGTAGCGCTATGTTAAGCAATCGTAAGTGGACTAATGTAGTAGTCACGCCTATCTGAGGCCGGTCAATAAAACTATAGGCAAATAAACACAAGTTAGAGATCATGACAAGTAAGCCAAGCTCCACAAACTTGTCATGCCAAAACAAAAGGGGAAAGGCCTTGACCAAGAAGCAACCTATCTTGGACACAAAACAACTCACTTGATCTTGGATCAAGTTGAGTTTGGTTTGGATCAAAGAAGGTTAAACCTCTCATTTGTCAAGACCAACCATAAGACATTAACTCATTGGCCAAAATAAAAAAGAAAGGGATGAAGATGAAATAAATGGAAAGAGAATTCGAGTATCAAACTCAATTGATCAAATGTGAACCAAGTCATCATCAACCAATGCCAAACAGAAGAGAAATGAAGATTACAAGTCAACAAGTCAACCATAATTTTTTGTATTTTTTGAATTAAAAATAAATGCAAAATAAAATAAACAAAATACGATCAAACCTCAAATTTAATTCAAATCAACTTCAATAAGTCCAATTAAATTCTCATAGGTCTAACATGGTCAAGCAAGCTTTGACAAATTTTCTCAACAATTTTTGAAATCAGAAACTATTTAAAAATAATTAAAAACAATAAAAAATAACACAATATGAATTAAAATCTCAAATAAATCTCAAATCAAATAAGAAATTGATGAGACTATTTTTCATTGACTTATCATGATCCATAGGTGTTAGGAAAATATTTTTGGATTTTTCAAATATCAGAAAGTAATTAAAAATGAATTTAAACTATTAAAAATCAAATAATTCACAAAAAACTATTAAATGAAGTCACAAAAATAATTAAAAATCAAAATATGAGACTAGATTATTCAAGAATTTTTTTGGCATTGGTCTCATATAAAAATAATAAAAGGAATTAACAGAAATTAAAAGAAAAAAAGAAAAAAAGAAAAATCCAGCGCCATCAGATCATTTCATTAATTGACGTGGCATGGATCACATGGCTCAGAGGCGCGGATGCATTGTACACTCGAGTCAAGCGTGCAACACATGGCATTAAAACAAGTAAACACATTGGACGCTCGTGATTAAAACGTTGAGGCACAATCCAAAGGTTGGGAGGCTACCACGTGGGGATGGTGGTGGAAACCACCATCTTCTCCGGTGATCTAACAGGTTCCGGCCACCACGCGTAGGAAAATAAATGGCAATGAAAATGAAATGTAAGGACATCAAAATGAAGCTTAGGTGATGTACATCACCACTGTAACCATGGATCCTTCTCACCATTCCTATTTAGAGAGAAATGTGAGCTTGAAAATCATGGTGTGTCAACTGGAATGACACGATTTGAACAATTAAGACCACCATTGGTCTGCCTCAAGTAAGAGGACTTCAGAAAACCACACAAACCAAAGAAAATCACATTGAATTGCAATATCTAGATCAAAAAAGTTTGAGGTTCTACCTCTGAAATGAAGCTTCAAATGGCACGAATTCTTCAAGATCTTGATCTGCTTTTGCTCTGGATGTGTGATGGAGAGGATAGGTTAAGGAATTGAGCTTTGAAAATCAACTAATGATGTTGAATTTCAAGCTTGAAAGAGAAAGAGAAAACTGAAAATTCCTTTAATGAGGGTTGGGATATCAATTCTGCAGCACTTCAGATCTCCACTTGGTTGTGAAATGAAGGAGATTGAGCTTCTATTTATAGCTGAAATGGATTGGCAAGCATGGTTCCCTCGTGTGCATGGGATTTGAATTCTCCTTGCATGGGCCTGTACAGGCGCATGTAAGGCCCAATGATGGGTGCAAATCCTTGCTGAGCTCGACTGGAAATGAATTGGTCGTGCATAATGAACTACACAAGCTTGCACATCAAGTTATATCTTGAAATACCAAAATGGTCATAATAAGAAAGCTCTTCGAAACTCCCACATGGAAAGTCCAAAAAGTTAATGTGAGTAATGGTTAGAAAGCTCTTGAAATAAGGAACAAAAGTCATGTTGGGAAAAAATTCATTTGGCATTTGGAAATTAGTGAAAAATAGCTGTGAAAGTTTAGGTACAAAACATGTCTAAGTCACCTTTGAAAATTTTCACCAAAAGCAAGCATCTTCAAGATCTTCTGTTTCATTGATGAAAGCTTTAAATGGAAAAACCTACAACATAAAAGTTGTAGATATTTTCAATAGGATTAATTTAGACTTAAATTCTGAATCATTTGGATTTTCCATGAGAAAGTTATGGGCACTTAAGGTCGGGCATTTTTCAAATTCAATGACTTAGGTCCAAAGTGACCTATAATGTTTTGTATTATCACATGTGTTTATTTTAGGATTATGAAATTTTGTCCAATATAACATTTGAAGTAAACATCTTAAGATTTCCAATTCATTTTGTCTCACCTCAAAATCATAAAAAATAAGGAAGTTAGGTCCTTGGGAAGTTGACCCAAAATTAGGGTTTCAGTCAAAATGACTTATAATGTTTTGAAATGAATGATGACCTTACAGGTTTCAAATGGATTTTTGATGAACATAAAAGTTGTTCATATGGTTTTTAAGAAGATGTTTTCTCTTGGGGTAATCTTCATTTGACAAACACATTAAAAGTTGTATCTCAGTGATCTTCAGTTTAGTCAGATGACTTGACTGGTCAACTTTTAAAGGCCAAACTTCCAATTTTGATGAATAAATGATTGAGGGGCCTCACATAGGCTCATATATGCATAAAATGATGAATTAAATAACTTACCTTGATTAAAATTTGATCAGAGGTTGAGATTGCTTCATGGGCAAGGCACGGTCAAAACACAATTGAATTAGGGTTTCCTTGGGAAACAATCTTCAAGCCCTTTGGGTTATCTTGATCAAATTGGAAAATTGAGATACTTGGGAGACATATATGATGATTAAGAGTTTTACGGACCATTTTCATGCTTTTTCTCATCTTCATCTAGCCATTTCTTTGAGCTTAGGAGCCTCTTAGGAGCATGGGAGCACATGATCACTTGAGCTTCAAAACAAAAAGAGTTAGTGACATATTTTTGTGCTTTTGGTTAGTAATAAAAATAAGAAAAGCAATAATATACAATACAAGAATGCTTGGTGGTCTCAAACCACTCACACAAGTCCCACGCTAGGGTTAAGGAGCCAAACATGCTATGATCCTTGAGGCAATGCATTGAGCAATAACATAATGTCACAAGGGATCTTAGGGTCAAAATTAGGGTCTTACATTGAGAAAGTGAGAATTTTCAGTGCCTTTGTGGAGTGGTGATGATTGTCCTTGATTGAAGGAGAGTGAGGGGATTTATAGGGATTGAATCCCTGACTGCTTCGGGAAATGCTTGGGTAGTGTTTGTTATCAGTTAGGGAATAGTTAATTTTAAGTGAAATTGAGTTGAAAATTGGTTAGTAGTTATCACTCGATTAAATATGTTAGTTAGTTATACAATTAAATCAGTTAGTGAAATGAAGTTAAATTGTTAGTTACAGTTTGAACTTAAGAGTTAGTTATGGTGAGACTTAGGTTATGTAGTTAATAAAGTGGGGAATGTTATGAAACTAGTTGATTTTGGAAATAGTTAGCATTGTTAGCGTTAATGTTTGTTGTTGCTGTTAGAACTTGTATGGATTGAGTTAGTATGTTAACTTGTTAGTTCATGTTGAAGTATTATCAATTTAAGTTGAATTGTTAATGAATTTCCTACTGTATTGCAAAGGTTTGAATGGATTTGAATTGTGATGCTATTAGTTATTGTTAGAGACTGAATGATATTGTGTTAGTATGTTAAATGTTTGAATTGATGCTAGTTAATTACAGTTAGATGGTCAATATGAACTGTTATGGAGCTTTGGTGAATGTTAGTTAATATGCAATGTTAGATGTTGAATGCAACGTTTTGTTGGTTTGAACAGTTATGAAATTGTGAAATTGCTAATTTGCTACATATGCTTGAAGTTAGTGACCTATGTTTGGAATTGTATTGAGATGTTATGTTGTTAGGGATGAACATTGTAGTGATGTTAGGAACTATTAGTATCTAAATCAACTTGTTAGATGGTTTGATTGATTATTAGTGTATAATGAAATTTGTTAGCAAGACAAGCTGTTAGTTAATATGGGATTATAGTTAGTATAATTAGGAGGTTTAGGATGTTAGAAGTAAATTGGCTATAAACTGTTAAGAAGCAAATTGGGTTGCATCAGTTAGTAAAATTAGTTATATCAGTTTGAAGTGAATCTGTTAGACTTGAATTTGAAGTATTTTGAACAAAATCTAAATTGTTAGAATGAGTAATTGTTGGATGGATTAAGGGTTACAAGGTTATTATGGTTGAGTTTCTGTTGACAGTCAGCTTGACTATCATATTGGCTTAGTTGTTAACCACTTTTTGTGGCAGCCTTAGAATGTAAGTCAAGGGTGATGTGGTTAATAAATAGTGCAACTGGTCGCACCTGATAGTTATGGACTGCCTTGGGTCATTTAGTCAGGCTTAAAAATAAGCTCTTTGTGTATGATTGGCATGTGGTTCTTTTAATGTATGATCTAAGCTTGCAAGTGAGTTGGTCAGTCCTGAGTTTTCCTTGCATGATTATGTCATGGTGTGGTTTATTTTGGCTTATGAAATTTAATTGTGTGGATTGTCATTGAATGATCATTATGGTGTGTATGACAGTTGGGATTGACATGTATGCTAGACTGTTTTAGGTTATGGCTTGCTTTGAAAATATGAATGTATAATGTTGGTATTTGTAGGTTGTGCATTGGTGTGTGTATATGCATTATACTATCATGTCTGCCACCCTAACTAAGTGTGTCTCAATGTATGCATTGCCTTGTATTTGAAATAACATGGTGTGGTGGATGTTGATATTGCAGGGGTGTGTTCGGCTTAGCATGAAGATGATGACATGAGAAAAACTTGGCATGATGCACCATAATGAAGATTGGTG
The DNA here is from genome assembly GCF_024323335.1 of Lathyrus oleraceus. NCBI lineage: Eukaryota > Viridiplantae > Streptophyta > Magnoliopsida > Fabales > Fabaceae > Lathyrus > Lathyrus oleraceus. Next base: position 448,702,241 of record NC_066585.1, on the reverse strand, counting down.
ACTTGGAGACCAAAGTGGGAGCCATGAAAATCAAGAAGGGAGTAGGTCTAGGGTTAGGTTGACTTTTCTCAACGTGTTGACAAAAAAGTCAACAGTTGACCAAAAGTCAACCTTAGGTTAAAATTAGGATTTTCTTTGTGTTATCTCAACTCTACACTTGTAATGTATTATTTTTATATTTGAATGTAAGATTGCCCAATGTATGTAACTTGCACATGCCTTAAGTAAAATGGAACTTTTCCCTCCAAATTGGCATTTGAAAATTTGAATTTAAATGGAACTTTGCTTTATGAAACTTGATCTTGTATGAATGCCATGTCATGAATCAAACAATAATAATTAGTAATAACTAAGTAAGGCTTTATATGAACTTGATCGCCAAAAGTCAAACTTAATAATGACCTTCAAAATCAACCATTCCATGATGCAAACCAATCATAACCAAAGATCGTACCAAGGATTAGGGTTTTAAGAGATGAAAAAACCTAAGTCAATATAATAAAATCTCAAATGCTTGATCCCAATATATGTCATAGAAGAAAACCCTAGCACATGAGACTTTCCAAGCCAGTTGATAGGAATCCAATCTTTGTATCATAAATAAGAAGAACTTTTAAATCAAGGATGTTATTTGAAAGATGCAAATGTAAATGAGTGCCTTATGATGGATTATTAAGACATGTGAATTATGGAGATGAGATGAGCAATAAGAAATTGAAAAAAGCAGGGAAAATCTTAGGGTATGACATGTACGTTCTTAGATTGGAGACTTATGGTATACTTAAGAATATACCTCTTACTTTGCATAGCTTCATTAATTATCATTAAAGCTTCAAGCTGGAAAGCACACTTGTAAAACATTATGATTTCACTTTGGTAGCCATATTTTCTTGAGTCCTGGTGCATTAGTTTTTCCAGAAGGTCTAAGGTTGTTACCTTTAAAGCTTTTAAAATTTTCAAAACAAAAGGGCTCTAAATTGCTAAATCTTTTGCAATGTGTGCATTTATAAACTAGACGATTCTTTTTCTTTTGATTTGAACCTTTACTAGGTCTTCTAACTTTGTTAAATTCGAGTCCATTCTTATTCAAGGAAGGTCTTTGACTTGATTGGAACATGTCAAGCTTTTATTTCCCTTGGCTAAAATTACATAGGATTCCATGCAATTCAGATACTTCCTTTTTCAAATAGACATATGTCTCACGTGATTCACTTTAGTTTCTAATATTGGTTATTTCTAATTTAAGTGATTTATTACTTTATTCAAGAAACACTAAATACTCTTTAAAGTCTAAGTTGAGTTTTTTAAGTTTATCGCTTTCTTTAACCAACTTAGCACTAATTTTAAAAAGTTGCTTATATGATGGTTTAGTTACCTCAACATCGTCTTCATCGTAGGTTGCCTTTAAGAAGACTTCATCTTCTTAATTGGAATAAGATTATTTTATAGTTCTTCCCGAGATTGATGTCTCTCCTCCTTTTCTTCTTTCAAATATTCCACCGGAAGATACTTCTTCTTCACAGCTTCTTACACACAAGGTTCCTTCATTTGATATTGAATCTTTTGAAGATCATCCAACTACTAATTATGTTCTTTTTAAGGAATCCATTCGAGTTGTTTGATAGGAGTTTCATGAAGTTGATGATTCTTCAGAACTTGCTCCTTCATCCTTAAGTAATTGAACTAATTCATTCAAATTTTCTATAATTTCCTTCTTCTTTGATTTTTCTCAAAATTCATGAAGGCTCATATCTTTTGATTTAATGATTGGATTAAACTTCCAGTTCTTAATTCTTAGATATTGGTTAGTGACAAATGTTCCAATATAACATCAAATATTTCTAAAATTTGAAAAACATTTAAGAGTAACATCTTCATCTTCTTCACCACGTGTGTTCATCTCCTCTTGCTCGATACTTGGAAAAACTCTATATATCATTTCATGAGTATAACACATTTCCTTGGAGATTTTGAAACTGTGAACATAAAATAATTTACCATCATCTAGAGACATTACTATAAAACTCTTGGTTTTGAAATCTATTTTAAATTTTCTCTATTCTTCTTTGGTCGAAAGGAAATTTAGGTTATCTACTACTTTTCCATTATTTTGGTAAGTAGGAATAAACAAACCATTTATTCTAGTTTCCCATAATTCCCAATTAATAATTTGAATAAAAATCCTAAACCTAGCGTTCCACAATTCAAACCTAATATTATTAAAAGATGGAGGTGTGTTAAGAAAGGATCCCTTTAAAAGATTGTTGGAAGTCATCTTCCTCCTAATTCCACTTGTTGGAAATATGATGCAACACATAAGAGGAGGGTGTTAATTGTGTGTTTTAGAAAATTTGATTTTAACAACTTTTAGAATCAATTTCAGGGTTTGAAAACATTCTTAAATTTTTTTAGAAACAAGCAGCGGAAAATAAAATGTGGAAATTAAAAAGTTAAGGGATAGAGAGATAACACCAAACGTTATAGAGGTTCGGTATAATGAAAATTACCCAATCCTCTCCCCAAGATTTGTTCTTGAAAGCGTCCAATAATCTTAAAAGCTTTTAGTAGGTTGAACTAAAAGGAAAATGATGTTTGTGGCTAACTTCCAACCAAACAGCAAACTCGAAGGGAAACGACGAGCCTTCCTTTTAAATTGTGGGTCGAAGTAGTTAGTCTTCTTTCCACAAGAAACTTTGAGCGGTTAGTCATCAAGCTTCAAACCAAGATTTTACACGGGCTGATCTTGAACCTGAAAAGCTTATAATCCGGGCTAAACTCACGAACCTAGCAGATTTTATATCAGGTTTATCTCCAACATTAATAAGATTTTAATACTGGGATGAGATTGAAATGAAAAATAGGTTTTACACAAGATAACCACCAACCATGATGAGATTTTAATATTGGGCTGATACAGAACTGATGAAGACTTTTGAACGAGCTGAAAATTTAAGTTGAAGTGGTGGCTTAGTAACTAAATCCCCAAAACCAAGGTTTTAATGGGTTCAACTTCGAATCCAAATAAACAATCCCTAAATCGGTGAGTTATTCAACCAAGGTAAAAATAAAATGTCCTTGGTGAACTTACAATACTACCCTTCTAGAAGTATAAATACCTCACTTGCAAGAAGACATTCTCGAAAAATATTTTAGAAAGAGAGAGTGAGGAGTGAGGTATGAAATCTCATGTTTAGGGATGTTGAAATATGAGGGAAGGGACGTCTAGTTATAGGCTAGAGAATGACAAAAATAAGGAAACTTCTTGGGGCCAACATTGATGGGCCAATTGATTGGCATAATGCTTCAATCAATTAGTTGACCTAAAAATAATCGTTTGATTTATTTTACAAGGAAAGAAAGATATATAATCATTTCCACTCATTAATATCTTATACTAATCATTGAGGATGCATTTTGGTACTAACACAATTGATTGGGTAAAGTGCCAATTAATTGACAAGAACAAAAAATTGCCCAAAACTTTTCTGATAGTTCCCAAACCATCTGGCATGACTTCAAGACATTTTTAGAAATATTTTCTTGAGAAAAATAATTTTGAAAGTTTGTTAGTGGGTGTATGATTGTTAGTGGGTGCATTTAGCGAACAATCACGAGTTTAAAAGTCTTTGAGGTTAACTAAAAAACTCTCGGGACCAGTTTTGTGTGAAAACTCTTATTGTGACGTAAGTGTAAGACGTAACTATAAATGTATGGTTGTAGAAAATATGAAAGTAGACTTTAAAGAAAATAAAGCTTAAATTAAAGTAAAAAGGTCTTGAAATAAACAACATTAAATGAAATGCAGTAAATGACCACAAAGAAAAGGTGTTTCAATTAAGGAAACATAAAAAGGTACAAAAAAAAGGGGACAAAAACTCACATGATCACTCATAAACGGTTTCACTCTTTCGCTTGAGTACTCCAGTTCTATAGAGAATGTATATGAATTTTTTTTAACCATTATTACAACATATGAGTCTACTATAAATACTAACTAGGAATAACTTCCTTCGACAGTTTAACTATACAAAAATTGACACTACATTTGAATACATGTAACTCATATCTCCATATATTTCCATGTCGTCAAGGCTCTGAAACTTCTGAAACCATTATCCCATGTGCTCTAACTTCCTAGAGACTAGTAGTTGGTTGGTTGTTCAAGGTAGTCACTGAATGCCTAGATTCTCCTTCATCCTTGGTTTCCTTAATCTTCTAAGTTTTCAGAGTCTGTCGGATAGTCACTCTTTGACATGGTGTCGAGTAGTTACTCAGGTATATTCTTGAGACTCCTTCAACTAATCATCAATATGTGCTCTTGTGATTCTTCCAAACTACATCTCAAGATGTCAATCGATAAGTTCTAGTCTGTAGCGGTAAATTCATGACCATTAAGCTATGGATAAACTTAACATCAATAAAACCAGAGTCGCCACCGCACTTTTATTATTTCCAAAGGAAAAGAGAAAAGTACGAACAAAACCCAAAGATAATAAGTTTTCAAATCAAAACTAATAAAATGTCAGAGATTACAGGTAAGGGGGTTGGTTACACAGAGGGAAGGTGTTAGCATCCAAAGTGTCCTAGGTACTCCTAGGGAGCCCTTGTTTTTTGTGTGTATGTGTTTTTGGTACAAAATGATGTTTGCGATAAATAGAGTGTGGGGATGAGAAAAGAATTAGTTAATTATATTTTTGTGTTTGACAAGACCTTCAGACTTGTGCATGCGTACCAACATAAAATGAGGGATCAAAACCTCGTAGTTCGTGGTATCAATTTCAAAGTGAGTGAATTGCTTTTAACAAAAATTTAAGTTTGAAAGAGGCACAAAAGGCCTAAAAGAGTTTGAATGAGTGTTAGTTCTTTTTGTCTTTTGAAAGTTTAAGTCAATATGGTTAAGTTCATTTACAAGTTTGATTTAAGAAAAGATTTTAAAAATGCAATGGCATAAGGCCAAAGTTTCTAATTTGCAATAAAGAGTCTAAGTTTAGAAATCACAAGCAAAGAAGATTTTGAAAAGGAGGAGAGATTTGAAATTTAAGAAATGAGAGGAGATAAAGAGACTAATCCTAAGCAAAAATTAAAAGTTCAGAGTTGGAAAGATCTGACAAATAGGATACAATCCAATAGACAAGAATGTCATATAGAAATCCACTTTTCCTTTGGACTTTAGAATCAAGCAATACCAATACACAAGTAGGAAGATGAAGAGCAAGGCATCAAAAAAAGATATACACATCCAAGCTAGCAACTTCATAATCTTTTTCATAATCTTCCCCATGCTTCAGATGGCATACTCCTTGAATGACTCAGAATAAGGCATTAGATCCAGGTTCAAAGTAACATTTACATCAAGACCATGTAGCATATGAACTCAAGTGGATCCCAATACTTGCATCAGATGAAAGCCCACATCACAATGACTTGGTTTCAAAAATGTTGGCATTGGCCGAATCCTTTTGTATAGGGAATGTTGCCTAATTCTAAGTCTAAAGCTCAGATCAAATCCAACAGTCCACACAAACATTTTTTAGGGGTTTTTGTTGTTTATTAAGTATCTTAAGGTCCTAAGACCACAAGTACAAACAAAATATACAAGCAAATATATACAATCACAATATATGGCTCAAGTGAGCAAAAGGGAAAATGGCATTAAAATAAACAAGTTAAATGATATGTGTAATGGAAAATGATAAATGGCTTGAATTTAAAGTGCATAAAGTAAATGACTTGTGTCGCAACACGGAAAACAACCGGCGGGAAAATACAGTTTACAGAGCCGCCACCGACGCTATTCATCCTATGACGGAAAGGAAGCGCAGGACTAACCTAAGAAAGGGAAAGGAGCGGTCTTACGACCAGAGATTACAAGGTACGGGAGTCGGTTATGCAAGGGGAATTTATTAGCACCCCTCACGTCCGCCGTACTCGACGGGATCCACGCTCAAAAGATAGCTCAAAGAATAGGAAAAGGTTGCTAATAAAACTGCTCAAAGAAAGAGAAAGAAGATGGAGGAAAAGGACTCGGCAGGATGTCGCATCCTGGGCCTACGTAGTTTGTCAGAAACAAACATCAGAGTGAACGTAGTTCGGGGAAAGGGAGACATGCTCGCTAAGACATCGCGTCCTATGTGTCGCATCCTGCGAAAAATCAACCGGCGAGCTAAAAATAAAAAACACAACACAGAGCCGCCACTGCGCGTTATTTATCCCAAAATAGGGAAAGGAAACGCTCAGAGAAACTTGGAAAGAACATGGTCTCGCGACCAGAGAGAAAGGGTAAGGGAGTCGGTTACGCAAGGGGAAGGTATTAGCACCCCTCACGTCCGTCGTACTCGACGGGATCCACGTCCTAGAATAAAGAAAAGGTTGCTAAACATCACACACACACACGGGGAACGCAGGTGGGGTTAAGAGGAACGAGCTCGATAAGGTATCGCACCTTATGCCTACATATCTTGTCTGGAACAAGAATCAGAGCCACTGTAGTTCGGCTTACGCACGCCAAACAACACAAAACGCACAAACAAGCAAGGGTGGCAAACATGGAGCCCGACAACCACTTGATGGAATTACGTTGGCATCCGAACCAAAACACGCACAAAACGGCAAACGTGGAGCCCGACTGCCAATCACTGGGCTTACGTCGGCATCCGAACCAAAACACACAATCAGATAACAAGTAAACACACACAAAAGAAAAAAGGTTGCCCGGAGTGGTCTCGCACGACCACCTGCCTACATACCTCGTCTGGAACGAGGATCAGGGCGATGTAGTTCCCCTGAAAGGGACTGAATTACTAGCCAGAAACCAGGGGAAGACACACTACTAGGGAGCTGGACTCAAGCCTAGTGTTGTCATGCATCGTTACCCTAAGTTCAGCTTTCTATCCTACTTGCATAAGCAAACTACTCCTATCCAGGAAAGAAGCAAGCATACAAGCATACAAAATAATTCAAGCATACATCCAATGAGAACAAGCATCTCAAACAGCATGTCAATCAGATATCCACATAGCACGCACTATAGCCAAACAAGGGGGCTCAATCAATAGGTTTGACTGCCGAAGCGAGTCGTCTGTACGGGCTGGGTTTGCTCTTAACCTTGCCATTACGAGGCTAAGGTGAAGCAGATGAAAGGATGAAGTGAGGATCAGACCTCACAGCTCTTATCCCTAACCAGGGAGAGCTTCTGACAAATGAGCATGGGTCCAGAATAGGGGAACCCTTCTATACTCGATGACTCCGACTCGATTGTGCGACAGCACAGATCTTGGGCTTGTGATCTCAATGCTACAACCATGTAATGGGAGCAAGGAGAAGACTCATAGAATAGTGGGGGACAGATTGCTTATCCCTACCTTCCACCAATTGCCTCTTTTGAGGGCTTTCACCTGCTTGGCACGAAAAATAAACAACCACAATCATTGCCTCTTAAGGAGGACTTCAGACATTTGCCCGGCCCGGTAACAGCCGGGTCTCCCAGACTACATGAAGTCAAGAGGACCTACCTCAAGCGGTTTACACAACCGAGCAGCAGCTACCAAGCAAGTTCTTAAAAGAACTAGAGCGACTAAAGGTACCTGTACAAAAGCTAACCAATTAGCAACTCAGACAAACAATCAGAAAACAACAAGTGTTCAACCAATCAGACTATACAAACTAATGCACAACAAAGCAAGCTCAAAACTCAAGCCCAAGCTTCACAACCTACAAAACCAAGTTATGTTAGTGTACAAACATTAAACAACATCAATTGCATTTAACTTGATTCATTCTCCATGTGCATTGTGCTATTCATCCTGAAAAATCAAGCAAACATTAGCAACTAGACCACTAGGCCAAGCCTAGGGTCCAAAGGCAAGAAAAATTCCTAAACAGCAAGGTATCTCTAACCAAACTCAAATTAATGTCAAACAAAAGCCAACACAATTAGTCTCATGTCCATATCATTCATTATATTCATTTTATGCACAAAACAATCCAAACTAGTTCAAATGAAGCACCAAACATGCAAACAGAACTATTGCATTCAATTCCACATCAAAACAATTCTAAAAATTCTCAAATAATTTACACCTAAACAGAGGATATTCAAGGTCTAGCATGTCAAATTTTAGCCTAATTGGACCAAGGGAACTATGTCAATGAAAATCAACAAAAACAGACACAATTATATGCTCCAAACCACAACATCAACACATGCATTCACTTCAAAAATTCACAACTCAATGAAAACAGTAAAGAAATGGGTGAGACCAAAACAGGGATGTCATATCATGTGTCTACAACTACCATACCAAATTTCATGATCATTCAATACCATATGAGCATTTCACATTAAATCTACCAACATGTATCACATGAGCTTGCACAATTGACCAATCAGAGATGAAAAATAGCAATCAAATTGAAAATGCAACACAAAATTCCACAAAAATTCACATAGCATCTTAACATGTTAATGAACATTCCTGCAAAATTTCACATCATTTCACCAAGTCTAGGTCATTCAAACAAATCCAGCAAGTTGACATAATGAGGTGTGACACAAATTGTCACACCTAAGTTCCAAAATTCATATCTCAATGACCAGGTATCAAAAATTCATGAAGTTTACATTTAAATAAACATCAACCAGTCTACAATCATCACAAAAATTTTCAGACATTTATTTGTAAGCATGAGAATTTCACATTGGAATTGGCACAATGTATCAAAATATAGCACATGTGAAACAAACCTAAGTCAAACATAATTTCCACCATGCACAACTTCAATTAATAGGTCAAACAAATCCTACAGTCAACAAGGAAGTCAACACAAAAATTCTCACATTTTTCTGATTTTTTATTGATTTTTTATGAATTTTCTAAAGTCATTGTAATTTTTTAACAATTTTTATGAATTAAATTAATTAATTAAAAACACCAGTGGCATAACTGTAAATAAACCAGCGCGGGGGCGGCAAACACGTTATTTGAATTTTCAAACAAGATTTTAGATCAAAAGCCAATTTCATCATCGTTTTTACTCAGAAAAATTCAGAAACTCAAGAACTTGATGATCCATGAAACTCAACCAAAATGAGCATGTGAATAACCGTTGGACTCGTCTTCTAACCTAGAGCACGAATATGAACTTGATTTAGCCTAAATGTTCCTCTATTTTCCAAATCGATGGAGTTAGGGTTTTAGTTCGAAAATTCAAATCCAGATTTCATGAGCTACAGTCATCTATTTCATAAACCAATCACATCACCACAATCTATGTTCAACGAACTATAACACGCACATGACCAATTGAAAAATCGTGCAACTCGAGTACTGACCTTGATTTTGAAGACAGTGTCGATTTCGATGCTTCCAGGCCTATAAGTCCAAAACAGATACAGAACACGCTTCAGGAAGATGAATGCTAGGCTCAGGTTGAACTGCTTTCACTCCTAGTGCACGAATCCGCGATTCACCATTGATGATGCCATCATGTACAGTTGAGTTTTGCACGGTTTTGGATGTTGAATGCCACAAACAGTTCAAGGAGATGATGATTGAAGATCAATGCAAAAGGAATTTCCAAGATTGATCAAGGATTGAAGAAGTTTGATGGATTTTTGGTTTTGTGTTCTTGAAGAAATTTTGAGAGAATGAAGAGTTTTGAGATCTGATTTTGGGAAGTGTGTTTTTTGTTATGATTATCATGTGATTAGGAATATATATGTGTGCTTAAACCATGATTAACCATGCTAATTAACCAAATTGCATTTGTTAGTGAAAATGTTAATTTTCAAGTGAGGGCAAAAATGGAATTTCATAAGCCAGCTCATTGCCACCTCTTTGACAGCTCACACAACTTCCAAATGCCATGTGTGAGCTGTTGCCACTTGCCTCACTCTCATTGGATGTGTATTTTTGAAATTCACCATGTAATGCCACTTTGTCCAATTTTGCAATTTCATTTTTCAAGTCAAATTCCAAACCACAAACCTTAGGCATGAAATGATGATTCCAACAACTTTTAAATACCATTTGTGAGGTGTAGCAAAAATTCCCACTCAAAAATTCCAATTATTTCACAAGTTGGACAATTTTGCCCTTGGTCCATTTTAACTGTCCAGTTGAAATTTGACTTTTTGCATTGACCACTTTTGGAAAAATCCAATTATGCACCATGAAAGTACATGTCAAATGGAGTTTGTGCATATAAAGAACTTGCAATTTGGACAAACCATGTGGAAATTATGGCCTCCTGATTATGGGTCATTTTTGAATTTCACTGAGCCCTAACTTGACAACCATACATGGGATTTTCAAGTTCTTGGACTTTTTAGAAAGGTGAGAACAAGATCTACAACTTCCATGTTGAACAATTTTCCATTTGAAGTTTCCTTGAACACGTGGCTTTGAGGTCAAAAACTTTCCATTTTTGGAAACTTCAATTACAAGTCACTTTCTATTTTTGGCAGTTTTTGTCCTGACTTGATTTTCTTCATTCTTAAGCTTTGAGATGTCAAATAACACTTGTTCCAACATGAATGAAGTGTATCCAACTCATTTCCACCTCCAAATCCATCAAACCATGTACAGTTGACCACAGTTGACTTTTCAACTGACAGATGAATCAGGCAATGCATAGATCAATCTGAGCCCCAATCTCCAACTGAAATGGCTCAAGGGTGACACCCTAGCCTCAATAAGCTCAATATAATCACATAATGAACCCCATAACCATCATAAACCCCATCTCCTGATTGTGCCCTGATTGGCCCAATGCAACTGATTAGGGTTGACCAGTGGTCAAAACCCTAATCTCAAGGAATAAGCTCCAATGTCCTGATGAAATCAAACCATGATGATGATGATGTATCACTTCAATCAAGATGAAGACCAATATCCTTTGAGAATCATGAAACCCTAATTCATAGCCCAATCCTCAGATGGCCAATGATCAATCAATAAACCCTAGCTTGCACTTTGACTTCCTCATCTTCTGAACAAGACTTGGGAGGATGGCTTGCACAATGTAACCACATGATATGCAATATGCAAAGCTTAATGACCTAAAAATGCAATGCAATATGTTATGCTAGTCCCAAGAGAGGAGGGGCAAATTTTGAGGTGTTACAGCTGCCCCTATTCAATCCACTGTGAACCTGTCGATACGAATAGCCTCGGCTTTCAGATGATCAGGATGAAGAGTGATTGAATACCAAGAACAGACGAACAATTTGCACTCTGATGGGATATAATTAACAACGCCTGTCAGCATCGGCGAAGAAACAATCTCAAAAACGAAAAGACGTCGACCTGGATACCAAAATAAATGGTAACTCAGGGATAACTATGGCCTGAACACCACACATCCACTCGGGATTATTATTCTCTCTTCTTTTTTCCTTTTTCTTGAACCCCGAAATTTTTCTCTGCTCTTTTTTTCATTTTCTTGAACCCCGAAATTTTCTCTGCGCAAACGACCCTCGGATCTCTGCATTTGAACCCCGCTCTCCTTTTTCATTTTCTTGGCCTGAACACCACTTTGGTCTGGACACCTCTTCGGTCTGGATACCACTTCGGTCTGGATACCGGGAAACTGGCCGGATTGCCGCAAGCTGCATCGATCTAATCATCATGAGCTTCTTCGATCTGGAAATCGGAAACTTCTTCGATCTGGAAATCGGAAACTGGCCGGAATGCCACAAGTTCTTCGTCCTGATTGTGGAGAACCTCTTCGATCTGGAAATCGGAAACTTCTTCGATCTGGAAATCGGAAACTTCTTCGATCTGGAAATCGGAAACTTCTTCGATCTGGAAATCGGAAACTTCTTCGATCTGGAAATCGGAAACTTCTTCGATCTGGAAATCGGAAACTTCTTCGATCTGGAAATCGGAAACTTCTTCGATCTGGAAATCGGAAACTGGCCGGAGTGCCACAACGACCCATGCTGAGGATGACAAGCCCTGAGCCGACTGCTCTCTATTCAACCCTGGCAGACAAACACTTCGCGTTTAACTGGGGATTATCTTCTTTCTTGCTTTTCGTTTTGGACCCCGAAACTCTCTTGATTAACATTCCCATCTCTGCTCGACAGAAACTTACCCTCCAGTATCGTACTACTGGGGAATATCCTTGATTAAAACCATGATGCTAGACTCCTCGGAGTAACACCTTCACTGTCTGATAAAACCAACCCTCAAGCGGTAACCACGGCTTGAATCGCGCTGATCGCGTAACGTCCCCTGATTTTATTTCCATCTCTGTCCGACGGAAACATTTCCTCCAATATCGCACTACTGGGGAACATTGTTGATCTGACGTCGTGATGCTAAACTCCACAGAGTAACATCCTCGCTTTCTGGCACAACCACCTCTCAAACGGTAACCACGGCTTGAGACTAGCTCTATGCTTGCAACAATGATGCATGATCTTTTTCTGCGTAATGCTCCATAATTATGGAAATGCTACGCGATTTATTATTTTTTCTATGCAATATGCTATGCTTATTCTACATGATGAATGCATAAAAACGTCCCCCTCAAGGGACTCTACTGAGGAGCACGAGACGCTCTGCTGAGGAACTCGTCAATACTCCGATTTCCACCATGCTGGGGAATACCACTGCTGCTGGGAAAAGGTAACCCTTGCTGGGGAAGAACCTCCTTTGCACCCAATCCGCTCGGGAAACTGCTGGGGATAAGCGCCACCAACACTCTGTGGGGATACAACAATTTTTGACTTGCTAGGGATATCAATCCCGACTCTGCTTCGGGAAACCCTCACAAATACCTGACGACTTCCCTGGGGAAATGCTCACAAATACTCCGCTGGGGAAATAGCAATCTTCCACCTGCTGGGGATAACCACCCAGACCCTGCTAGGGAACCGCATACTACTCCACTGGGGACAACCCATGCAATCCATAGGTAGAATCAGCTCACCTGGAGATGCAAAAATCCGTCCGCTACGGAAACTTATCCAATCCACTGGTAGGATGAACACTGCTGGAGATATATTTCATTGAAACCCGCTCCACTCGGGGAACTGCTGGAGATATATTTCTTTGAACCCGCTCCACTCGGGGAATAGCAACCTTCAGGACTGGCTGCTGAGGAAACACCGTTTTAAACCTGCCGAGAATAACTATCCTGACTCGGCTGGAGAAGTTACAGACCTTGGATCTGCTGGTGAGTTGGTCCTCTAATTCTGCTTGGGGACCTAGCTGGGGAAATGAGAAAAGTTGGTACAGAACACCCGTCGACTCGTCGAACCACGGTATCCACCTCCCAATCTCGCATCAGCTTTCCACTTTTGAGAACTCCCAGACTCGTCTGGACCTTTTCTGCTCCATCATCTTGTACTCCCAATCGCTTCATGCTCGACGGAAAGCGAACTCCTGGGATTTATACATACTTTTCAATCTTTCGACTTTGAAGAGTCTTCTTGATTATCATCAAGGATCGTCATACGCCTCAACGTCACTTCGTCATTCTTTCGTATTCATTCGTCCCTGATCAGACTCTGTGGGGAATTTCCACAGACTTTCCAATCTTCTGATTTTGAAGAGTCTTCTTGATTATCATCAAGGATCGTCGTACGCCTCAACGTCTCTTCGTCGTTCTTTCGTTCATTCGTCTCTGAGCAAACTCTCTGGGGATTTATTACAAAGCTTCCACATCACAACCTGCAAGTGAGTGAAGAATATCTAACAGTTCCTGCAAAATAAACCGTTAGATAAAACCGTGCCCCAGGCGTGTCAAGATTTCAACACTTGGGTCACTCAACCTTCCGAATAAGATTTCAAGCCTTCAATCTTATAAACATGCACTGGAAGGAACCTGTATGTCTTAAAATGCAAGATTCTTTATCAAAAATATCTGGATGTTTTTGCAATCAAAGCAGTAATGAAAAACAAAAACAAAATTATTTGACTGAATTTGCATTTTATTGATTTGAAAATGGGTGGCTCAAGCTGAGCAATACAAAAGGAAGCAATTCCTGAAAAGAGGTAATTGCGCTCAAAAGGAAAAATCTATCCTAATGGCAATGTGAAACCCGTGATCTCATCGAGTTCCAACTCGGTTACACCCCATATGTCCTCAGACTCTCCATGCTTTCTGCCTTCTGAACAAGACGATTCTGATTGATCCCCACCGGGTATTCTCCATGATGCTTTAACCAAAGCGCAAACAATCATGCTGGACGCAGCTGTTCGTTTCAATCCCTCTTTTGCCTGGACCGCCCTTTCGGGTTTTCAGTCCACCGGGATACCCTTTTTTGCCCAAGTCGCCTTTTCAGGTTTTCGACTTGCCGGGTGTACATTTTCATTTTTATCCCTAATTTTTGCCCGAACCTTTCTTTCTGTTTTTAGTTCGCCGGGATGCCCATTTTTGCCTGGACTATTTTGTTCTTTTCGTCCAGCGGGTCTCTTTATACGAAGTATTTTTTAACTGCGTCCGCATTCACAGGGGATGGAAAATCCTCGCCATCCATGGTCGTCAACAACAAGGCTCCGCCAGAGAAAACCTTCTTGACCACGAATGGACCTTCATAATTCGGTGTCCATTTGCCCCTTCGATCGTTTTGAGGAGGAAGGATCCTTTTCAGCACCATATCACCCATGTGATACACCCGAGGTCGTACCTTTCTGTCAAAAGCACGTTTCATCCTCTGCTGATACAACTACTCATGATAGATGGCTGCCAGCCTCTTTTCTTCAATCAGGCTCAACTCTTCGTACCGGGTCCTTACCCATTCAGCCTCTTGCAACTTGATATCCATCAGGACTCTCAAAGAGGGAATCTGAGCCTCAACAGGTAATACCGCCTCCATTCCATATACCAATGAGAAAGGAGTTGCCCCAGTAGACACACCGAAGATTAATACCCAGGATACCAGTTTCCTACTCAATCACACCGTCGTTGGTGTATTCAAACGTTATCCGGGCAACAAAATCTTATTCTCCTTAACCTCCCCATCAGACATCAAAATCCGTTCGGATTTGGGGTCAGGCCCCTCCTCCGGGATCGGTCACTCTCAATCTTTCGATTTGAGTACCTCGAGATGTCCTCATCAGGGAACTCAAACTTCATCGGTTGATAACCTCAACGGGTTGCAGAGATATGTAATCAGACAATACACCCCTTTATTGCTTTCTGAGAGGATATCGAATATCGTATTCAATCAAAATCATTGGCCCTTTCGCAACCCGTCCGGTCATTGCTGGCTCTTTCGGAAATCTACCTGATCAGATCCATCTCGAAATCCACAAAGTGGTATGAATCAGCATATACTGTCTCAGTCGGCGAGCAGCCTATGCCAAAGTACATCAAGTTTTCTCGAACAGTGAATGTATTGTTTCACAGTCGGTAAACTTTTTGCTAAGGTAAATTGCATGCTCTTTTCGACAAGACGTGTCATGCTGACCCAATACACCTCGTAAACCCCTCGAAGGCCGTCAAGTACAGATTAACAGTCTCTTTCCATAGGGAGGCAACAGAATCAGAGGCTCCTGCAACTTATTCTTTTATTCTTTCAATGCCCCTTGGCAATCATTATTTCACCTGACCGTTTGATCTTTTTTTTCCAACATCTTGAATATAGGTTCGCACGTGGCTGTTAGATGAGATGTGAACCATGACAGGTAGTTCAATCTATCTATGAAACCACGAACCTCTTTTCTTTATCCTCGGTTCAGGCATATTTTATTTTTATTTATTTATTTATTTATTTATTTTAAACAGGAGCAACCTCGATTCCTCTCTGACAATAAACCCCCAGCAGCTTACCGGCTCGCACTCTGATAGTGCACTTATCTGAATTCAACCTCAGTTTGAATTGTCTCCACCAGTTTACTCAGTTTGGCCAGATCTGCCAGATGCCCCTCTTCTGTATGGGACTTTGCTATCATGCCATAGCATAGCATTCAACGTCATGATGAATCATATCATGAAACAAAGTCACCATGGCTCTCCAATACAGGCACTGGCGTTCTGCTTCTCTAGAGGACAGCCTTCTCTCCATGGTAGCTTGTGCACAACGACATCGATATCCGACCCTGGCATATCCTGACATGACCAGGTGAAGGCATCCACATGCTCTTTCAACAAGGCTACCATTCTGCTCTTGATTCGCCTCTGAAGCGGCTCTAATTTTCACTTCCTTTCTGACCTCGGTGCTTGGAATAACAACCTCAACCCGCTCCGCATGCGGCTGAATCACCTTCTCCTCTTGTTTCGACAACCTGGCTAATTCCAGCAGATCACAATCTTCTTCGTCTTCTTCTTCAGCCTGATTGCTCGGATTGTCGAAGTCATATGAGGGGTAACCAAATTGTTATCAACGAGATCCGGAGAATTATTTTTGAATTCGGAACGAGACAAATCAAAAAAGAAAAATGAAAACAAACATTGCCATTTTTATTTGTTTTTAAAAACTGCAAAAATAAATGAAAAACAGGGAACACCGCTTTTTGACTGAAAAACATCCATTTATTAATGATGCAGAAAATGCAAATTTTGAACATGAGGTGGCCCTTACAATGGACCATTACGTGTCGGGCAACACGTATGGCTTTCATGCAGATAAAACTGAAAACAAGAAACATTACTCTTCCAGACGAGTGACAGTGCTGATCTTTTTAAGCCTTCCAGCTTCCTGGTACGCACGGCGTTATCCAACCAGTGAACTTACAGTTACTGTCATTCTCTTCACCCACTGTATAGGCGTGATCTGAATCTTCAGCAATTGCACTCACCATCGCCTGACCATGTGCCGGCATGGGATTAGCATTAACGTTGGGAGATGGAGCAAAGTTGATTGCTTTTGAATCCACCAGGTCTTGGACTACGTGCTTAAAAGCTTTGCAGTCCTCTACACTGTGCCCGGGAGCACCCGAATGGAATTCACATTTGACATTTTCATCAAAATTGGCTGGCCTTTGATCAGGTCCCATAGGTGCCAAAGTCCTCAACTGTACCAGCCCCATATCTTTCAACTTTTTCAATAGGACAGAGTATGTCACAGGCGGCCTGTCAAAATGCCGATCACTCATCCTCCTCCTGACTGGATATCCTACCCTCTGAGACCTCTGCTGAAACGGCTGACGCTGCTGTTGCTGTTGTGCAGGCTGATTGTCAGCAGGAATAGTTACCGCAGCGGTGTGCTGGAAGTAACGATCCCTACTGGGTCCTCTCTGAGCGTAGACCGCACTGGTATTACCCTCATTCTTGCGCTGACCGTTCCCGAATGGCTTCTTCGACCCTGATGACGAAGCATTACCTTGTATCTTCCCCATTCTTAGCCAACTTTCGATTCTCTCCCCAGCCACCACAATGTCTGCAAAGTTGGTTACCGGACAGCCCACCATTCTTTCGGCAAAAACCCCCTGCAGAGTACCCATGAAGAGATCAGACATCTCTCTGTCCACTAGAGGAGGTTGAACTCTGGCAGCCAACTCCCTCCACCGTTGTGCATACTCTTTAAACCCCTCGTTATTTTTCTGAGACATACCCTGCAGCTGGGTACGACTCGGGGCCATATCAGCATTGAACTGATATTGTTTAAAGAATGCATCTCCCAGATCCTGCCAGCTCTTGATGTCAGCAGATTTCAACTTGGTGTACCACTCCAAGGATCCTCCAGACAGACTGTCCTGGAAGAAGTACATCCACAGTTTTTGATCTGTAGTGTACGCAGAGATCTTGCGAACAAACGCTTGCAGATGGGTTTCAGGACAAGAACTCCCATTGTACTTGTCAAATGCAGGCGCTTTGAATTTCTGTGGGATCACAATCCCCTCAACCAACCCCATATTCGACATGTTGATCATCCCTGGAGTGGCATAACTTTCCAGCACTTTAATCTTCTCAGCCAGCAGCTGAATTTCTTTGCTTTGGGGTTGGACACCATACTGACCGAATGGCTCATTCAGCATAGAGAACTGATCAGCCTCTCTGTCCTCCTCCCTGTCATCATTAAACCCATAGAAAGGAGGCACAAAATTATCCTTCAAATTCTGCCCCAGACCGGGCCCAGGTTGACCACCAGCACCAAAACCAGCAGCATTGTTGTTCACCATACCCACGGTTGCTCTTTTTTCACCGTCTCTGGATCCACCCAGCCCCTGATTGGAGATACCATCCAGATTAACAACACTGTTAACAGCTGAAGCCCGCTCGAGCTTTTCAACTTTGTCAGCCAAAGCTTTCTGATCAACTGCAAAACCCTGCATGATGTTGATCAGCTCAGTCATCTTGTCCTTCAGCTCGAGGAGATCAGTACTCGGAAGATCCATCAGCCTAGGAGTGTTGCGTCTGGTGAAGTATCTGTGAGGACGGATTGAGTTCAAAGGGATGACTCTACGAGCGCGAGCAATGATTCCTGCAAAACAGCAAACAGGTTAATATGCATGAATGCAACGTCTATCCATACGAGGAAGCTTCTGTCTTTCGATCCTGGTTTCATCGAGACAGATAACATTTCACCAATAACATTTTGACATCCAGATGTCTCTCAACCAGATTCTCAATCCATAATACTCCCCATATGGCTAGACGTAGGTTTGGTGCAGATGAATGCAAAATGAGAATGATGCTGATGAATGAATGCAGTGCATTGCCATCCTCCAAGTCCTCTGATCATTTGTTGCTCTGAGTCACAGCCCTGACCTCTGAACCGATCACAACCATCTGAGGAATATGTAACCACAAATCTGACCCACGGGTTCCGAAATTAACGGAAGAAAGATACATCATCATCATCACCATCACCAATCTCTGAGCAGATACCCATCATCATCTGAATCGGCCCGGGGAATCCTGAAATAAACGGATCCCCACTGATAAATAACTCGGACAGCACTCCGGCGTCTCTGAAATAAACGGCCATAAATCCGACCCATAAATAGGACTCTGATCCACGGAACAATTAGTCACCATCAAAGTCACCATCTGAACCTGCAGCTGAAAGAATCACCCTCCCCTCACAGGTAAATTCTAAACAGGTCATCCTAAGGCGGACAATAGTCTCGACAATCGGGCAGAGATACTCAATGGGTTTGCCCTTTCGGGTGTGCCATTGCAGCTCTCCTGAAATCGTCTAAACCAAAGATCCGGGAAATGATCGGTCACCAGAGTCAATAGTTCAGATGAAGTAACTCAACCAAAGTGGAGTACCCCACAGAGGAAAGCATTATCAAATGAACCTCGTCTGGCTTGTGGTATGTCACGTTGCAACAATATGCTGATCCAGCAAATGAGGAACATGAGACCACACTAGTCCTAGGTGTATACTCGGGCCTGGGTTTTAGCCCCACTCAGAACACCCACCCCAAAACAGAGGAACCACCTGCACAGAGGACGGCAACAACATGATAGTATGATGCATGCAGACATTTAATGCAAATATATATACCGGTTAGAATAATAAATGCAATAAATCACACAACAAGCAACCTAAACTAATCCTAGAACGCTAGGAAAGACTCGCTTAGGGACGATGGACCAGCACAGGTCTACATCACTCTTGTGTCCCCAGCAGAGTCGCCAGCTGTCGCATCCTGCGAAAAATCAACCGGCGAGCTAAAAATAAAAAAAACAACACAGAGCCGCCACTGCGCGTTATTTATCCCAAAATAGGGAAAGGAAACGCTCAGAGAAACCTGGAAAGAACATGGTCTCGCGACCAGAGAGAAAGGGTAAGGGAGTCGGTTACGCAAGGGGAAGGTATTAGCACCCCTCACGTCCGTCGTACTCGACGGGATCCACGTCCTAGAATAAAGAAAAGGTTGCTAAACATCACACACACACACGGGGAACGCAGGTGGGGTTAAGAGGAACGAGCTCGATAAGGTATCGCACCTTATGCCTACATATCTTGTCTGGAACAAGAATCAGAGCCACTGTAGTTCGGCTTACGCACGCCAAACAACACAAAACGCACAAACAAGCAAGGGTGGCAAACATGGAGCCCGACAACCACTTGATGGAATTACGTTGGCATCCGAACCAAAACACGCACAAAACGGCAAACGTGGAGCCCGACTGCCAATCACTGGGCTTACGTCGGCATCCGAACCAAAACACACAATCAGATAACAAGTAAACACACACAAAAGAAAAAAGGTTGCCCGGAGTGGTCTCGCACGACCACCTGCCTACATACCTCGTCTGGAACGAGGATCAGGGCGATGTAGTTCCCCTGAAAGGGACTGAATTACTAGCCAGAAACCAGGGGAAGACACACTACTAGGGAGCTGGACTCGAGCCTAGTGTTGTCATGCATCGTTACCCTAAGTTCAGCTTTCTATCCTACTTGCATAAGCAAACTACTCCTATCCAGGAAAGAAGCAAGCATACAAGCATACAAAATAATTCAAGCATACATCCAATGAGAACAAGCATCTCAAACAGCATGTCAATCAGATATCCACATAGCACGCACTATAGCCAAACAAGGGGGCTCAATCAATAGGTTTGACTGCCGAAGCGAGTCGTCTGTACGGGCTGGGTTTGCTCTTAACCTTGCCATTACGAGGCTAAGGTGAAGCAGATGAAAGGATGAAGTGAGGATCAGACCTCACAGCTCTTATCCCTAACCAGGGAGAGCTTCTGACAAATGAGCATGGGTCCAGAATAGGGGAACCCTTCTATACTCGATGACTCCGACTCGATTGTGCGACAGCACAGATCTTGGGCTTGTGATCTCAATGCTACAACCATGTAATGGGAGCAAGGAGAAGACTCATAGAATAGTGGGGGACAGATTGCTTATCCCTACCTTCCACCAATTGCCTCTTTTGAGGGCTTTCACCTGCTTGGCACGAAAAATAAACAACCACAATCATTGCCTCTTAAGGAGGACTTCAGACATTTGCCCGACCCGGTAACAGCCGGGTCTCCCAGACTACATGAAGTCAAGAGGACCTACCTCAAGCGGTTTACACAACCGAGCAGCAGCTACCAAGCAAGTTCTTAAAAGAACTAGAGCGACTAAAGGTACCTGTACAAAAGCTAACCAATTAGCAACTCAGACAAACAATCAGAAAACAACAAGTGTTCAACCAATCAGACTATACAAACTAATGCACAACAAAGCAAGCTCAAAACTCAAGCCCAAGCTTCACAACCTACAAAACCAAGTTATGTTAGTGTACAAACATTAAACAACATCAATTGCATTTAACTTGATTCATTCTCCATGTGCATTGTGCTATTCATCCTGAAAAATCAAGCAAACATTAGCAACTAGACCACTAGGCCAAGCCTAGGGTCCAAAGGCAAGAAAAATTCCTAAACAGCAAGGTATCTCTAACCAAACTCAAATTAATGTCAAACAAAAGCCAACACAATTAGTCTCATGTCCATATCATTCATTATATTCATTTTATGCACAAAACAATCCAAACTAGTTCAAATGAAGCACCAAACATGCAAACAGAACTATTGCATTCAATTCCACATCAAAACAATTCTAAAAATTCTCAAATAATTTACACCTAAACAGAGGATATTCAAGGTCTAGCATGTCAAATTTTAGCCTAATTGGACCAAGGGAACTATGTCAATGAAAATCAACAAAAACAGACACAATTATATGCTCCAAACCACAACATCAACACATGCATTCACTTCAAAAATTCACAACTCAATGAAAACAGTAAAGAAATGAGTGAGACCAAAACAGGGATGTCACATCATGTGTCTACAACTACCATACCAAATTTCATGATCATTCAATACCATATGAGCATTTCACATTAAATCTACCAACATGTATCACATGAGCTTGCACAATTGACCAATCAGAGATGAAAAATAGCAATCAAATTGAAAATGCAACACAAAATTCCACAAAAATTCACATAGCATCTTAACATGTTAATGAACATTCCTGCAAAATTTCACATCATTTCACCAAGTCTAGGTCATTCAAACAAATCCAGCAAGTTGACATAATGAGGTGTGACACAAATTGTCACACCTAAGTTCCAAAATTCATATCTCAATGACCAGGTATCAAAAATTCATGAAGTTTACATGTAAATAAACATCAACCAGTCTACAATCATCACAAAAATTTTCAGACATTTATTTGTAAGCATGAGAATTTCACATTGGAATTGGCACAATGTATCAAAATATAGCACATGTGAAACAAACCTAAGTCAAACATAATTTCCACCATGCACAACTTCAATTAATAGGTCAAACAAATCCTACAGTCAACAAGGAAGTCAACACAAAAATTCTCACATTTTTCTGATTTTTTATTGATTTTTTATGAATTTTCTAAAGTCATTGTAATTTTTTAACAATTTTTATGAATTAAATTAATTAATTAAAAACACCAGTGGCATAACTGTAAATAAACCAGCGCGGGGGCGGCAAACACGTTATTTGAATTTTCAAACAAGATTTTAGATCAAAAGCCAATTTCATCATCGTTTTTACTCAGAAAAATCCAGAAACTCAAGAACTTGATGATCCATGAAACTCAACCAAAATGAGCATGTGAATAACCGTTGGACTCGTCTTCTAACCTAGAGCACGAATATGAACTTGATTTAGCCCAAATGTTCCTCTATTTTCCAAATCGATGGAGTTAGGGTTTTAGTTCGAAAATTCAAATCCAGATTTCATGAGCTACAGTCATCTATTTCATAAACCAATCACATCACCACAATCTATGTTCAACGAACTATAACACGCACATGACCAATTGAAAAATCGTGCAACTCGAGTACTGACCTTGATTTTGAAGACAGTGTCGATTTTGATGCTTCCAGGCCTATAAGTCCAAAACAGATACAGAACACGCTTCAGGAAGATGAATGCTAGGCTCAGGTTGAACTGCTTTCACTCCTAGTGCACGAATCCGCGATTCACCATTGATGATGCCATCTTGTACAGTTGAGTTTTGCACGGTTTTGGATGTTGAATGCCACAAACAGTTCAAGGAGATGATGATTGAAGATCAATGCAAAAGGAATTTCCAAGATTGATCAAGGATTGAAGAAGTTTGATGGATTTTTGGTTTTGTGTTCTTGAAGAAATTTTGAGAGAATGAAGAGTTTTGAGATCTGATTTTGGGAATTGTGTTTTTTGTTATGATTATCATGTGATTAGGAATATATATGTGTGCTTAAACCATGATTAACCATGCTAATTAACCAAATTGCATTTGTTAGTGAAAATGTTAATTTTCAAGTGAGGGCAAAAATGGAATTTCATAAGCCAGCTCATTGCCACCTCTTTGACAGCTCACACAACTTCCAAATGCCATGTGTGAGCTGTTGCCACTTGCCTCACTCTCATTGGATGTGTATTTTTGAAATTCACCATGTAATGCCACTTTGTCCAATTTTGCAATTTCATTTTTCAAGTCAAATTCCAAACCACAAACCTTAGACATGAAATGATGATTCCAACAACTTTTAAATACCATTTGTGAGGTGTAGCAAAAATTCCCACTCAAAAATTCCAATTATTTCACAAGTTGGACAATTTTGCCCTTGGTCCATTTTAACTGTCTAGTTGAAATTTGACTTTTTGCATTGACCACTTTTGGAAAAATCCAATTATGCACCATGAAAGTACATGTCAAATGGAGTTTGTGCATATAAAGAACTTGCAATTTGGACAAACCATGTGGAAATTATGGCCTCCTGATTATGGGTCATTTTTGAATTTCACTGAGCCCTAACTTGACAACCATACATGGGATTTTCAAGTTCTTGGACTTTTTGGAAAGGTGAGAACAAGATCTACAACTTCCATGTTGAACAATTTTCCATTTGAAGTTTCCTTGAACACGTGGCTTTGAGGTCAAAAACTTTCCATTTTTGGAAACTTCAATTACAAGTCACTTTCTATTTTTGGCAGTTTTTGTCCTGACTTGATTTTCTTCATTCTTAAGCTTTGAGATGTCAAATAACACTTGTTCCAACATGAATGAAGTGTATCCAACTCATTTCCACCTCCAAATCCATCAAACCATGTACAGTTGACCACAGTTGACTTTTCAACTGACAGATGAATCAGGCAATGCATAGATCAATCTGAGCCCCAATCTCCAACTGAAATGGCTCAAGGGTGACACCCTAGCCTCAATAAGCTCAATATAATCACATAATGAACCCCATAACCATCATAAACCCCATCTCCTGATTGTGCCCTGATTGGCCCAATGCAACTGATTAGGGTTGACCAGTGGTCAAAACCCTAATCTCAAGGAATAAGCTCCAATGTCCTGATGAAATCAAACCATGATGATGATGATGTATCACTTCAATCAAGATGAAGACCAATATCCTTTGAGAATCATGAAACCCTAATTCATAGCCCAATCCTCAGATGGCCAATGATCAATCAATAAACCCTAGCTTGCACTTTGACTTCCTCATCTTCTGAACAAGACTTGGGAGGATGGCTTGCACAATGTAACCACATGATATGCAATATGCAAAGCTTAATGACCTAAAAATGCAATGCAATATGTTATGCTAGTCCCAAGAGAGGAGGGCAAATTTTGAGGTGTTACACTATGCCTACGTATCTTCTCTATCCAGAGAAGAATCAGAGCACTCGTAGCTCGGCTAACGCACGCCGAAACAAAACACCAAAAAGAGACGCTGAGACGTCAAAGAAACACTCAACAGGAAACAGAATGCCAATACATGGACTTATGCCTGACTCCCAACAACAAACACAAAGGAAACAGAATGCCAATACATGGACTTATATTTGAATCCTAACAACAACAAACAAAAGGAAACAGAATGCCAATACGTGGAGTTATATCCGACTCCTAACAACAATAAACGCTAACCAGCGAACACCAAAGAAAAAGGTTATCAGGATGAACCCCAACAAAGCAACTAACTATCCAGCCAATCACCACAAATAACCCCCAAAGATGAACCCTAAGTGAGTGACAACCGTCAGAAATGAACCCCAAAGATGATAACCATCATCACAAATGAACCCCAAGTGAGTGACAACCGTCACAAATGAACCCCCAAGTGAAGGACGGACGAAATCCCCCAAGGTATGAACATACCACACACGCACACGTTGGACAAGCAAGTACTCACACCAAAACAGAGAAGAGGGTGAACACACACAAAACAACACAGCAAAAAGAAAAAGGGTGCCCGGAGAGATTGCTCGCAACCTCCTGCCTATGTATCTCATCTGGTATGAGAATCAGGGCGACGTAGTTCTCCTTAACAGGGGTACAACACTCTCCTAACCAGAGACCAGGGAAACAACAAACTAATAGGGAGACTGACTCGAGCCTAATAGTTGTCATGCAAACAATATCCCTAGGTTGAGGTCTCTAATCAGAATCCTACTTCCTCAGAAATTAATCATACAACTCCTACAGAAATGGAGATGAGAAGAGGAAAGCAGATAAACACACCAGCACAAGTGAACAAGCATCACACACTATATCCATACGAGAGGCCCAAACAATGGGTAGGCTTTAGTCAAGAGGGGTCATATCAACCTCGACAAACAAGCCAAACTGTAATGGGTTATCTGTAGCTCTTAACCACTAACATTGAGAGTTAGGGTGAAGCTGATCAAAATGGTAATGAGGATGAGACCTCATAGCTCTTAACCCTGGCCAGGGTGAGCTCATGACACAGAAAGCGTGGGGATCCAGAAAGAGGGATCCTATTCCACTTGACAGACACTAGACAAAGATCTTGGGTACATGTTCTAGAGCATCAGCACGTAGTGCGAGCATAAAGAACGACTCACTGAATAACGGGGGATTGGCTACTAATCCCTTTTATCCGTCAATTGCCTCAACTTGGAGGTCTTATCAAGTAGCACATGCCTCATCTTGGAGGTCTTTGGCACAATTGTAAACAAACACAAACAGAGCCTCTTAAGGAGGACTTGCAAGCAAAATGCCTGTCAAAAAGGTGACAGGACTTCCAGACTACATGGAGTAAGGAGGTAACTACCTAAGTGGTGTATCAACCACAATCCAAAGCTCAAGCAAGAGCTAAAAGCAAGCAACTAATGTACCTGTACAAAAGCTAAAAGTTAGTATCTCAGACAACCAATCAGAAAACAAACAGTGAAACCATCCAACTGCACACAACTCAATGAGCAATGTTCAAGAAATCAAATGAAGCAATGAGCTCAACACATCAACTTAAATCCCTACAAAATATAAAGAAGTCAGAACACAATCCAATTTGCATCTCAAAAGGTGAGCAACTCAACCATTAATGCTAAGTGTCCAAACCTGAAACACAAGTCAAGGTTAGTTCATGTACAAAACACTAGTATAAAGACCAAGTTCAAAACCAAACTAAATGATCAAAACAGAAACCAATCATTTGCATAAAGCAAGTTCAAACAATCAATAAAATGTCCTCAAAAGGACCAACATTAATTCACAAGGCAAAGGCATCAAATGATCCATGTAATGCAATGACCAACAAATGAGCACAAAATGGACATCCAAATTAGAAAATCCAAATCAAAATAGAAATGTATGCAATGGCTTTAAATTTTTTTATGCAAGTTCCAGATATCATGAATGATCAACATGCAAAAATATCAAATCCAGAAAAGTTCAAATGATAGATGAACAAAAATGCACAAATGCAATGCAAAAAAATGTGACACAAATTGTCACACTACATCTTCATGTGTCAAAAACAGTGATAGCATATGAGAAAAATTCCAAACCAATTCTCAAAAATCATATCGCATGTGAAGATTAAGCATACAAAAAATCAGATCAATTGGATCAAAGATGAGCATTTCACAAAGCATTGAACACAACACATCAAAATGGCACAAGGTTCAATCAACAATTCCAAAATAAAAATCCAGAATTAAACAATTCATAAAAATAGTCCTATAAAAAACTAGACATTTAAACAAGACTATGAAAAAAAAATGGAGTCAATTTGGATTATTTTTCTATTTTTTATGAATTTTCAAAGATGAACAAAATAATTAACATATTAAAAAGAAATGGAGGGAAAATAATAATTTGAATTAACTCAGAATTATTCCTAGCCGTCTGATCTAGCGCGAAAATGCACATCAATGGCTCATATTTGAAAACCAAAGCACACCGTTTCATTAAAATCCGTGGCATGCACAATCAGCGGTCAACACACACACGCAAGCAGTCAAAGCAACACAAGCCAATCAATTGCACAAGTAAGCAGTACACATGGCATACACATCACCTAAATGAAACGCAACGTTTCACTAAATGAGATGGCATGCTACACCATCAGGTCAACAAGCGCGTGGCATGGTCAAACAAAGGAGAACCAATAGAATGCACACGCAAGCACTAACGTGGAAGCCACATGGACATAAACCCTAGCCAGTTGCAGATGGCGGAGCCGGTCGTCTTCTCCGGCCATCCACACGGCGGAGATCAACAAAAATTTCTAGAAATGCATGAAACCGGTACCATTCAAAATATCTTACAACATAGAATCCAAATATCATGTTCATTCTACCTAAATCATCATGAATTGCACGAATCGAACACAAACATTATCATGAACAAAACTTCCAATTCACATATCAGGCTCAATACTTAACCAAACTCAATTCTAAGCATATCAGCATTCTCTACACAACAGGATCTATCATTCTATGTACATAAAATAGCAAAAGGAGAGGATCAATTTCAACCTACTTGGAAATGGCAGTTGCTGAATTCGTGTCCTCAGGCTCTCACAATCTCCAGATCTTCTTCCTTAACCTTGCCTTGAAGCTTTAAGCACAAATCACCACTTGCAACCACCTAGATCTAGCTCAATTTCAGAAATCCATTTCCATGAAAGTGTTCTTGATCTGCTCGAAATCCAGTTCAATTGTCCAATCCAATGGTTGATTCTTGCTCAATGAAGCATGCTGAACAAGATTATGCAAGAATATTGAAGAATTGCGTGGAGAAATTTGAGTTTCGAAGAGAGAGAAAAATGGAGGGAAAATGAAAATTTGAGATCTAAAAATTCTGTTATGTGCAAATACAGTTAGGGTTTGGCTTTTATATGGTTCACTAATGATGCTGTAATCCCAATTAGGCTTTGGTTAATCAAGATTAGAGGAATATGAAGTGAATTGCAAAAATTGAAAAATGAACTTGCATGGCCATGTGCACGTGCTCTTTTCTCATGCAAGGGTTTTATTTCACTTAAAAGCAACCAAGGATCATCATGGGATTGGCAATTTGCTTGTAGCTTAAGCCAAATTTGAAATATGGAATTTCCCTCCAAAATGCACATGTGAGAAATGATGATCATACACACTTTTTCCATGCATGGCAAGGCTTGTTTTGAGAAGTATTGGTCATGAGGAGTATTTTGCAAAAAGAATGGGCCAAATTGGAGTTTTGTATCAAAAGTTATGTCACTTTGAATTTCCATGCACACCTTGTGATCATTTGGCTATAACTTCTCAACCAATCATCATATGGACATAAAATAGGACTTTTTGGAAAGGGGAGACAAAGATATACAACTTTCATGTTCACAAAAAATCTATTTGAAGCTTCTTTGATATTGATAAGTCAAGTTGAATGTGGACCAGAAACTTGCCATTTTTGGAAACTTGAAATTACAGGTCATTTTCCATTTTTGGAAACTTTTTCCATGACTTCAAAATCTTCAAAATAGATGTTTTGAATGACAAATGGACCTCTTTTGAACATGATTGAGGTGTCTCAACTCATTTCCCCACCTCATAGCCCTCAGTTGACTGCACAATTGACTTTTTGGTCCTCAGATGACCTTGAAATGCCCTGATCAGCTGAGCCTCCACCCCTTGGGGGAAATTGCTCAAAAATGAAACCCTAGATCATGTAAGTTCTTCATAACAATCATGTTATCCTCATCCCAAGACAATACCTCATCTCTTTGAGAAGCCCTGATTGGAAGAATGGCATTGATTAGGGTTGACCAGAGGTCACAACCCTAATCCAAAGGAACTTGAGAATGAACAATGAAACCCTTGATGATGATAGAACCATGATGATGGTAATATATCCTTGCAAACAAGATAATGCTCAAGACCTTTGAAGAACCAAGAAACCCTAATGAAAAGCAAACCCTCAGATGGTTGATCATCAATTCATAGAGACCCTCAGGCTTGAATCATGTAACTTCTCCATCTTCTGAAAAGACTTTGGAGGATGACCTTCTCTTTTTCACATGATATGCAAAATGCAATGCCTAATGCCCTAAAATATGAAATGCAATGTGTCAAACTAGTCTCAAGAAGAGGAGGGCAAATTTTGAGGTGTTACAACTTGAAATTAAAAATTAGTCAAATGTTAGTTGTTTAGATGTTAGTGGAGTTTTGCTTTTTAATTGTTTAAGTCATTCTTTGGAGAATACTCAACCCTCTATTCACAAGCATGAATCCTTGAACCAATACATCTTCCAAAGGAAGGAAAAAAAGCCAAGTTTCCATACAATACCATGAAAGGGGGGAGACTTACAATCTCACTTACTAGAATGTTATGCCTTTGGGTCAAAATTTAGCGCTATGTTAAGGAATCATAATTGGACTTATGTAGAAGTCACAACTATCCGAGGCGGGACAATAAAATTTTGGTGTTAATGCATGTTAGAGATATGGTATAATGAACCATACTCCTAAAACATACCACACACAAAAAGAAAATGACAAAATGGTGGACCTAATCTCATCCATACTTGTATTGGTTCATCTAACACAAAGTTATTGATTAACCAATTAGCCTTAGGATATTGAGACTTCATTGGTCAATGATAGCAATGGGATAGAAAGGGATTGAAGATGAAGAGGGAGGGGAAATGAGACAAACATAAATTGGTCATGGGAGGAATTTTATCAAATTAAAATCATTCATTCATTTTGGGAGATGAAATATGCATTTCTTCAATCCCCTAAATTCAATAATTTTAATCCAACAAAAGTCAAATCAACCTTGACCAAGACCCAAACATATAGTCAAACATCACAAGTCAACAAAAATGGCGCAACACAATTTATTCACAATTAAACAATTAAAAAAGATCAAATTAAAATGCAATAAATTAAATTATGTTTGATCAAAAGCCTAAAACCTCTTCAAAAATCCAAATAAATGTCCAACAGATTTATCATAGGTCAAACAAGGTCAAAGGACCTTGGAGGAAAAATTTCATTATTTTTGAAAAGTCAGAAATATTTTTAAACAATTAAAATATGCACAAAAACAATTAAATCATGAAAAATATCAATATTGATCAAAAAAATAATTTTAATTCAGAAAATGAAATAGAAAAATATTTGAAATTTTTGGTGAAAGTCCCATATTTTTTGGATCAATAATGAAATTAATATGAATTAATGAAAAATAAAGAAATTAAAAGAAATCTCAGAAATTCAAAAATATGTGGACCATCTGATCTCCCTCATTAATTGAGATTGTAGATCAGGAGGACCAGAGCGCGCGTTCCACAAAGGTCTGAGTCAACTGAGATGCATGTGTGGTAATTAGAAGCAACACTCAAGATTAAAACAATTTAAATGGATCTTATGGTTGAGATGCTTCCAACACATCGCCGGAGCCAGAGCTCTGGTCTTCTTCTCCGATGGACCTCACCGGACTGATCCACCTTCAACCATCACCAAAATGAAAAAGCAAGACATGCATTTAAAGAAAAAATGCTCAGGAGCTCGAATCTGGCCTCAATTTTGTCTGATTCCAAGTATATGAAAAGATACATGGAGTTGAATTTTGAGGATCATGAACTGAGTTGCTTCGATTTGACCTCAAAGCAACTCAATCTTGTTGCCTATATTGGTAGGACTTCAGACAACCAAAAATCAACAAGAATAGTGGAGAATTGAGAGAGAATCAAAGAGGAGAAGTTTCTGAAAAAAGTCACCTTCGAGTTGATCCAATTTCACTTTATCTGGATTTAATTGCTTTCTCCTCCTCTGGCTTGCAGAAACCCAATGGAATGGAAAGGGAAGTGAATTTCTGGAGTTTGAACTTCGAAACTGAAGGTGAAGTTCAAGCTCGATTTCAAGAGAAATCTCAGAAAATTATATGGCAGTGAGGGTTTGCAATGGTTTAGCAAAGCTTGGGCAGGGTGTTGATGATGAATCTGAAGCCTTAAGCCTCTTTAAATAGGAAATGCACTTGATATTTGCACCACTTGAAATTTGGATAATTTTAGAAACCTCCTCAAATGGATGCATGGGCAATGATTTGGGTCTTAAGGATGATGCAATCCACTTCCAATTCGTGTGTAAAGAGTACTTAATGCATCATGTGCAAGCATTCAAAAGCAAATGATCATGTGAAGTCCAATCTTACCAAAACACTTCCCATAATGAAGCCATGCGCAAGTCCCACAATTTTAATCCAAATGAGATGATCTTGGATTTTTTGGAAAGGAGAGATCAAGGGGAACAACTTTCATGTTGAACACGTTTTCATTTGAAGCTTGGATCATGACGAATTTTAAGGTGGAAGTTTGAGAAATCAAACATATTTGAAATTTTTCTAAGTCCCAAGTCAAATGTTCACTTCTTCCACCTTGAATAACTTTTCCTATGGACTTAAAATGAGAAAATTTCCTTCATCAGAGTTGTATAACTTTCAAACCTATTCAATTCGGTCACAAACTTGACCTCATTTGGATTTGGAATAAAGGAGTTATGCATTTTAGAAGTTGAGGAAAATCACTTGTTCAATGGTATTGGCCCAAAATGACCTATAATGTTTCCTCTTGGCACATGCATTTAAAAGTTGAATTTTTACTTACTCAAAACATCAAAGTTGAAGTAGACATCTTGAATTTGATCATTCAATTTTTATGGCTTTCATCTCATAAACAATGAGCAAGTTATGGCCTTGGGAGGTTGACTTCCAAGCTAGGGTTTAGACAAAATGACCTATAATCTTTCACCATAAAAAAATGACTTTCCAAGAAAAATTAGATCTTGAGATCAACATGAAAGTTGTTTTTAATGTCATTTAGAGTAACACTGCTCTTGGAATCATTTTTATATGATAACAATTGTAGGAGATAGGGTCTAGGGAACCCCAGTTTTGGCCAGTTGACTTTCTCTAGTCAACCACCTTGAAGAAACTCGAAAACTTGACATTCTCTTGACTTTTGGGACTCATGGAGGATCATATATGTTTCATATGATGTAATGTAAAGTATACCTTGAAATATTTGATCAATTGTTGAAGAAACTTGTTGAAGAAGTCACACAAGATACCCAGATGAATTAGGGTTTCCAAGGCAAACCAACTCCAAACTCTTGATGATTTCTTCATCAAAATAACATGTGAAGAACATCGGGATCCATATATGATACTTAGAACCATAGTAAACCATCTCTTGATTTAGCTCCTTGCATTGAGGGTCTCAAACCTTAGATATGAGCTTGATAGAGCATAGGTGAGCATGTACACTACCTAAAAAAGAAACAAACTATACATTTACATATTTTAGGTATTTTGGTTAGTAAAAAAAGAAAAATGAAGTATGATACAATCAAATGTGCTTGGTGACCTCTCCCAATGCAAACCCAATGAATGAGGGGTAAGGAGGATGTCAAGATGTGATCCTAATGCTAATGCATATGATGACATAGCATGAGGGAGCTTAGGGTCAAAATTGGGGTCTTACATAGTCGAAGTGTCTTAACTGTTGGATCTTGTCCATCACTTGTTACACTTAGTACTTCACCAAATGCATTATTGACTTGATTTTCCTACCAGGTCCACATATGCCCCCCAAACAGGCCAATTTTGATCATGATTGAATGTAAGAAAGGTGGTGTTTTTGAAGCTCTTTATCAATGAAATGTCAAGGTAATTAACTATTATTGTGACCATTATGACCACTTTACATAAAAATGTCACATCACATACGTGCGTGAAAATACATGATGATCACCTGTTATTTCCTATGTGATTTAAATGAAAATGAAATCATTAAAAACAATATCAATTCCATTTAATCTTTCCCCATGACTTTAATGGTACCATTTGTCGACTCAGACATACCACGTGGCTAAAATCATTTGAGGGGAAAAACTAAACTGTTTTCCTTTAGGTATGTAACATGTTGTCTTCAATATTTTCTTCTCATTTCCAACATTTTGAAACTCGAGCACCAAAAAGAGAACTCTAGCTTTCCTTCTTCTTCCTTAAGTTCCTCTCTGCAACTCCATCCAACACAATGGAGCTTCCATCCCAGCATCACCCAACTTTATCTTCTTAAATAGATTTACCTTTTTATATCAATAACCACACTTACGTTCCTGAACCTTCCATGGATGAGGAAGGAAGATATGGTATCATTCTGCCATCATCCTCTACATTCATGAAACCATTACCCCAGTACATCAAGAAACCTTAGGTGGTGAAAAACTTCTTCCCCACTTATCCTGATTATGAACCATTGGTGTTCCTTGACGAACCTTTTAACTTCAATTTCTTCAAGAACCACATTTTTCGCACTTCACATCCAATTGAGGATGCTGAATATTTGAAGTGGTTGAACAGGGTTGAGGAAAAGAAGAAACATTTTTGGAGGGATTTAGGCATTTTTGACCTAATCCAATTGTCAAGAGCGGGTCCTTCCTATAACTCTTGCATGCTCATCTATGCCATGTGCTTCTGGGACACGTCAACTAACACATTCCATTTTCCTTATGGGATGGTAAGTCCCACCTTGTTTGAAATCTCTTCCATAGTTGGCCTTTGACCACCTAGAGAGGATTTAGATCCCTAAAAAATAACAAAGACTAATCATGCCTTTATCTTTTCTAGGACTGCTTATAGCTCTTTTATGGAAGACCATCAATATTTTTTAGATTGAATAACTGACCAAGAACATATTTCCTTCCTCACTTACTAGCTTTCCAGGTATGTCTTCTTTGCTCGATCTATTCATGTAGCAAAGAATTATGTCCCCTTATCTATCCAACTCCATGAAGGGGGAAAATGTGCTTGAGCAGGTTAATCCTCATGGGCCTATATGAATCCATATGGTTGGCCTTTGAAGACAAAGAAAGGAAGGAGAACCCCGACAACCTTCAGATAGGTTGGCCTATCTAGCTTTTATAATTATGACTCAATGCCACTTTTGAACCTTCTATGAAAACCAAAGTCCATTCTAACCCATAAGTAGTGGTCGAAGGGCTTAGGCTGGCTAAGCTTACTCCCAACAATGGGAATGTGGTCTCCTTAGAGATCATTAAAGATTATATCTAAATGTTCTATAGGTGCAAAACCTTTACTTCGACGATGGCACCTTTTTCCAATCGACAATATGTTCTTGACTGGTCTAGGAAACCTTTCCCTAATCCACCATGACAAGAAGAAGATGAAACTCACAACGCTTTGTTTGCCTGCTTCAATCTTACTGTTGTCTAGTCGAGACTCACTTCTGCTAAGACAATCTTGAGGGTGGACGCCTACCAACCAAACCTGGTAACTAGGAAGTTTATAATGATCCAAGTGCTTCCCAAATGCTTCGTTCCCAGAGGTGAGTCCTTTTTCAACTCTATTGACAATGCTACTAAGAAGTGGCTTAAATGAAACCACGTATATTGAAAAAAGAAGGAAGATTTCCTTCATGCTTTCGACTATACACTCTCCTATCATTGTACTCAAGAGTTTGAGGAATGGTGGGCTATCCATTGGCAGAGTGTTCCAGACCATACTCTCATAGAACAACGTCTAGTTGACGCTTTTCTTTCTTGAGAGAAAGAGGTATGTTTTATCGAATTGTCTTTGTCGCATCTCAAAAAAATGATCCTTCGCAAAGTCGTAGAAAAATATAGTTCAAACAGAGTCGCCACCAATCTTTATTTATTCAAATTAAGAAAAGGGAAAATTCTGATAAAACCCTTAAGAAAAAAAAAGGTCGTCGTAACCAAATTTTGGTTTGGGAGTTGATTACGCAAGGGGAAGGTATTAGAACTCCTCACGTACGTTGTACTCAATGGGAACCTTTTAGTTAAACTTGCGATTGAATGTTAGCTTATGTTAATTGTTTTCTTCAAGTAATAAAAGATAAATAAGGGAAAGAAATGGGGTCGCAAAATTGTTTTTTATTAGGGTACTTGACGAGATTGCGAGCCTCGCTCCTATGTATCCTCGGTTGCAATGAGGAACTCAATGCTTTGTAGTTACGGGCAAGAAAAATTTATTTTTAGTGTTTTTATTATAGTGTTTTACAATACGTTGAATCTAGCTCGTATGCATCTTCAGGTGCGATGGAGAACTCATAGCTACGTAGTTCTTGGTAGAAAATGAGAGTTGGTTGATTGATTTTCGAGAACAAATTTTTAGGTCCCATTCTAGCTGTTTAAATATTGACTTGTATTCTCGCACATGGGAGACTTAGCGTATTTTTTTTGCGGTAGAAAAGATCTTGTTTGACCGCGTTCTAGCGGTTTAATGATTTAGCTATATGTTTGTTCATGGGAGGCTTAAGCCCTTGTTTCTGTCGCAGTAGAATGGAATAAACAATGTTTGTTTATGAAAAAGGTTTTGATCTCACAAGGGGAGAGAAAAAGATAAGTTTGATTGGTTCATTTATTTTAATGAAAAAGTGCTTAGATCGCATTCTAACGATTAAACATGGGCTTGCATGCTCATAGGGGAGACTTAAGCGCTAGCATGTATACGCAGTAGAAGGGATTAGAAAAATGTTCTTTTGTGAAAGGTTTTCACTCGCACGGGGGCGAGAGGATAAGTTTGACGTCTTGAAGTGTCTTTTAAGTGAATGACAAATGTTTGATGAGAACGACACGCGGGCCTCAAGACTAATTATTTGAGGTATTACTTGAATGCTAGACTCCAACGATACCTTTTTCATCCAATGTATTTATGAAATTTTTTATGGACAACGATCATTCAACAAGAACGAGACGTGTGTCTCGGAGTTAATTGTCCAAAGGTTATACTAGAATGCTAGACTCCAATGGCCCCTCTTTTTATCCAAGTTGATATTATATGTTTTAGTAGAGAAAGGATGAACAAATGGCTCTCATAAGACATGTCCCTCGGGACCGATCATTTGAGGAGTCAGGGAGACTCCAGGGCTCATCTTCTTTTGTGTTTGCTAAGAAGAGAGTTTAGCATTATGTTTTAATCGGGAAAAGTCATCGATGTTGGTCGAGTTTTAATTTGCGTTGGATTTATTTAATCGAAATTCAAAAAATATCACTTGGCGCTGGACCAGGGTTTTCAGAAAGCCCACTTGGTGTTGGACCAAGGATTTTAAATTTTGAGAAGTTCATTTTAAGTCATATTATTACTTAACAATTTAATTATGAAGATGATCTAAGAGATGCACACAAACCTACATAATATGCTCAAAGTCGGTTTATATGTAATCAACAATGAAAATGAAGTATCGTACGCAAGGATCAAAATGAGGAGAAATATCACAATCCATGTTTCCAAATTAAAATCCAGTGGCATAACGGTATATGAATTGGATCGAAACCACTATATTCAACCCGATTTATGCATTGCAAATTAATAGCAATAACCCAAGCATTATATTTACAATATATTTTTTAGAAAATAGGAGATGCAAACAAATTTGGCTTTAGCTAAGCCCAATAAATTTTTTTAACTAATTATAACACTCACCAATTAAATAAAGAATCAAGAAAAAACTACGAAATGAGGAGTTTGCCCCCCTTTCTCTATTTCCAACTCCACAACTTTTTATACATAAAAATAAAAAAAATCAAAACAAAATAATATGAAACTATAGTTGGCTTTCAAACCAAGATTTTCAAAATAATAAATAAATAAAAATAAAGAAATTTTATAATACAAAAAAACAAATAATATAGTAATTATGTACAACAAATTCGTTACTCATCATCCCTTTTCTCTTTCACTGATTAAAAAATGCAGAGGAAAAGCAAAAAAAAAATCTCTTCCTCCATTATTTAATTCTCATCATTTCTCCTACTTTAGATCTACAATCAACAATAACTCAACCTGCAAATAAAAAAATAACCAACTTCCTAATTCTTATTCTTCGGTTTGCTTGTATTATTGTTTGGTTGTTGTTGCGTGTGTGCTCTTGGAGATCGTGAATTTTAAAGGTTGTTTGATTTTCCATGAATGAAGTTTGTGCATATCAATTTCGGATTATGCTTTGTTGTAGGGTATGTGTGTAGTGGACGCGAGAGGGATATACATAGGTTATTATGTGGTGTTTGAAGACACGGTGTGTGGTGTAAGTGAGGGATGGTTTGTAGATGATGGTGGTTGAGTTGTTGTTTCTCAGTTGTTACGGTTGAGGTTTTGGTGGTTGCGAGCGTGTTATTACATGGCCATGAAGGGAATGTCGTGGGTGGCTTAGAATTTTGAAGGGTTTTTGGAGTTTCAGTTTTCTTGTGGATGTAAGGAGGTTTTCATGGTTAACGAAGGAAGTATGTAAGGTTTTGGCGTGTGTGTAGGGTGAGTTGAGAAACACATTGAAGAAATGGTTGTGGATCGATGGAGCTGAGGGTTGTTGTTTGGGTATTTTGATATGGAATATACAAGGTTTAGTGGTGGTTGAGGAAAAAGCCGACATCAAAGGGACTGATCTTTAGAAGATATTGTATTGGTTTGTGAAGTGGGGTTGTATGCTGAATTTGGTGGCTGTTATAGAAACGGAATGGAAGAGAGAGAGAGAGAGATAAGTGTTGGTGTAAGCCCTAGAGGCCAATACTTTTGGTACTTGTATCGAATTATTTAAGGCTTTTTCTTTATTATGGTTGTTTAATAAAGTCCCTAGAATAGCTAGTCCGTTTAATGTATCAAGTATGACTTAATCATGAGATCACATTAAACATAAGGACACTATTCTTAAAGTATCCGTAGTCGAGCTTTATTGTGAAGTGGGATAACATTAAAGATTAAGACTATTATGTTTGTAGACTGATGATCATATCTCATGGATCATGGATAAAGAGTTATCAAGTCTTAAACATAGGTATGAATATTAAGAGTAATATTTATACCGGATTGACCCGCTATGAGAATACTATATAGAAAGTTATGCAAAGTGTCATAAGTTATTCTCATGGTGATAATGGTGTATACCACTCTTCGACGTGAAACCACTATGGATCCTAGATGTAGAGTCGAGTGCTTTATTGTTGATCCAACATTGTCTGTAACTAGATAACCATAAAGACAGTTGATGGGTACTCCACGAAGCATGCTGAGGGACATGAGTGACCTAGATGGAATTTGCCCATCCTGCGTAACAGGATAAATGTCTATGGGCCCAATATTGAACTGGACAAGGATGACACGGTCTATACCTTGTGTTAAATATAGACATAAGGGCAAAGGGGTAATTATACACATAATTATTATCACAGAAGGATTTGTCAGATCACATGACATTTTCGTGACTTGGGTAGCAGTGATGTGTTGCTAGATATCGCTCATTGTTTATTATGTTAAATGCGTGATTTAATATAATTGCCAACGTCGCGAAAACCTACAGGGTCACACAGAAACGACAGATTGATGAGAGATAAAGTAACTAAGGAACATCGTAAGGTACGGTGTACTTAAGTAGAATACGAAATATGGTAAGGTACCAAATACTTAAGTGATTTTGGCATATTATGAGATATGGGACAAAATACACTTAAGTGGGCTTTTTAGCTTGAAGCCCACACATGTGGTTCTATGAATAGAACCCTTGGGTAGAAGCATTGTCACTCAAGTGAACTCTAATTGGAATTTCGTTTCCCTCTCTCTCTCACTCAAAGCCTTCATTCTTAGCAGTTAGCACTGAGATTGAAGGAATTTGTTCGGGTGGATTGAGTAGAGACGTTGTCATCGTTCAATGTTCGTGATCGCCACAAGAGGTAACGATTCTATCACTGATCATGCCCATTCGTAAGGATCACTAAATGGAGAAATTTTTAAATTCCGCTGCGCCTTGGATGGCAATTCTCCTTCAATAAGAAGGTCAGAAGGAAGCAATAGCACGACAGAGCGAGGTTGAAAGGGTGGTAATGGAGGTGAAACTAGGTTTTGGTTTGTGAGAAAGTTTTTTTTTACTCTAAAAACAATGTAATATATATATGAGCGCAAAAGTGTCTGTAAAAATTTGAAGAGAGTCTTTATGAGTGTGGAGGAAATGAGTTGGTGAGGTTCGTGGGTCATTTATTTACTAGGAGAGTTCATTTTTTCCTCAATGTGAGAGAGTGGATATTAGTTGGTCATGAAGTTTGTGTGGCAGGTGGTCTAACGTGTCATCAAGAAAGGTGAGGGGGAGTATTGATTAACCAAAATTCATGTGAGAGAGGGTATTGGGACGCGTTTGGATCCCTTGGTTTTGAGAGAACCATTTTATTATCATTTGGTGAGATGGATATGGATGTGTGGCACCCCCCTAATGGAGGGAGAGAGATATTCTTTTATTTTCTAATTTTCTTTATTATTATTATTATTATTATTATTTTATTTTTCTAATTGTTAAAAATGCAAATGGATTGCAAATATGAACCATAAATCAATTGGATCTGATGGCCAGGATGAAAACAGAAGCACACTAAACAATTTTAAAATGCCTACGATGCCCCTTCTAGATGCTTTAGGTGATTTAAATGAGATTAAATCAAATAAAATTCACGTATTTTTAAATAAACATGATAAAAATAAAAATGAAAATATGATTATTCCTATTTAATTTTTCTAAACCATTTGATAAAAAGATAAAAATAAAAGGGATTAAAATGAATAGAAGTCGGGCGCAAAAGTGTCAGTAAAAATTAATTTGAATGCACTGAAATGATCAGTGCAAAATAATCCTCTAGAAAACATACAATTTTTGATCAACTTTTAAAGTAAAAAATATATGGTTGAATAGGCTCATGTTGATCAAAACGTGACAGAAAAATGAGTAAAAAAATAAAATGAACACATTAGGTTAAACTACACGAATCGTAGGTAAAAAAACCTTATGTCTGCAAGCCCGGTCTTTAAATTTGTCGCCCGTTGATTTTACGTATACTTGAAAATTGGTTCAACCAGTCTGTCTATAGATCAAAAAATTTATTTTGGTCGACATTTTATGCATTATGCTTGATAAAATGCATGATATGTTATGCAGATGATGAAAAGTAAAGTAAAGTCAGATACATGAAAGTTTTAAAAATGCTAGGAAAAAATTGGGGTATGACAACCTCGAGCTAATTTACTATTTTACTTTGGATCTTTTTAGGCTAACACATTCTTTTTGTCCCTTTTTAGGTATTCTCAAGGAACCAGTACTTCAAGGGCTCCAAGGGTAAGAACTAACCCTTTTAATGATTCCTTTTTTTTGTTTTCATAGACATTACTAACCTAAGATTTCTTACTTAGGGAAAGAAAACAACAAACGCCTCTACCTTTGGAAGGCCATCTAAACCAAAGGATTTAGACGATGATGCCGACGATTCTTCTGATGAAGAAATCTTGGTTCGTATCTTTATTTTATCATTTATTTTTTACTAAATATATCATTTACTCATATTGTCCATCTTTGTTAGCCTCCCCCAGAAAGAGAGCAAGTTCGACATTA
This sequence comes from Lathyrus oleraceus, assembly GCF_024323335.1. Taxonomy (NCBI): domain Eukaryota; kingdom Viridiplantae; phylum Streptophyta; class Magnoliopsida; order Fabales; family Fabaceae; genus Lathyrus; species Lathyrus oleraceus. Next base: position 448,661,652 of record NC_066585.1, on the reverse strand, counting down.
GTGATGGCCAACAAACTCTTCCCATTCCTCCACCATATACATCAAATATAGAAATCCACATTGTTGAGGCCATCGTTGTACATCCAAAGGTGAACATAAATCAAAGAGGGGGGGACTATCGAGCAGAAGAAGAAAAGAGTAAGGACTGAGGTTGTAACAGTCCTCGAGGGAGATGGTACTGAAGAGAGTGCATTTCCACCTCTGAACAAAAACAATGAGTGGTAACACCTCTGAGCAACCCCAACAAGAAGATGAAACAACAACTTTGAATCCTCTTCCTGAAATTTAACAGGTAACTTTACCTTTTTTTCTCTTCAATTTTAATGTTACGCCATACTGATTGACCTTATTTTTGGAAGCCGAACAACACTAACACTGAAAGTTATCACCCTCAACCAACTGAACCCAATAGTCATCCTGCAGGCTCAAGCATCAAATATACTACTCCTTCGATGACCAATCCTTCTGACAATCTTCATAGTGACACTGGTAATGGTGGTGTAATCAACTAGGAAAGGCCAGTTGGTGGTAGGATTTTAGAATCAATTGTGGTGAATGATAGAAATCAACCCACTAAGACTCCAACTGAAAGGCACAATCGAAACACAATTATATCTACTCCCACAAACCAACAAGATAAGGTTCTAATTCCGTAGGCTCATATGAGAACCATCCCCCCACAAGGAACACATGTGGGTTCTCATGTTGAGAAGACTCTCGTCATTGTTGGGCTTAACCTTATGCCTCCACTTGCAGGGTCCATTCCTCATGATGGCTTTCAAAAACACACACATTCCTCTCCAACTCCAAGATCTCGCTCCCTAGAATGTTTTAGTGAAGTATTTTCATCCACCTTGAATACTTCGACAAACCATAGATTCCAGTTGAGGCTTTCAAGTGAATCTTCGAGTGATAATAGGTTTTCTTTGATCTATCTCCCAACTCACCACAGGTTTTTAGCACTCTTTAACAGGAGCGTCATCGGGTGGCACATAAGTCTTGGGCCTGTGGGCTTTCTAAGGGACTCCGCTTTTGTTAAAGAAGAATTATTGGTGCTGGTCTCATCGACCAACTCTATTCAAGTGTTCAATGTTGGTATTTTCCAACTCTTTTATCAATTCTCTGTCGAAGACGACCCTAGAGCGAGGATAAAGCATGACCTCAAAATCTTTGAGCTTACACAGGTTCAGGAAGTTTATGAGTTCTTCCTTAGCTTTGGGAAAAACAACCTTCACTTTCTCCTGATACTCAAGTTCAACTACCTTCGTGCTTTCGTCTATACATGTAGCGGTAAATTCATGATCATCAAGCTATGGATAAGCTAGAGATCAAATAACAAGAGTCGCCACCGCGCTTTTATTATTTCCAAAGTAAAAGGGAAAAAGTACGAACAAAACCCAAAAGTAAGAAGTTTTCAAATCAAAACTAATAAAATGTCAGAGATTACATGTAAGGGGGTTAGTTACACAGAGGGAAGGTGTTAGCACCCAATGTGTCCTAGGTACTCCTAGAGAGCCCTTTTTGTGTGTATATGTATTTGGTACAAAATGATGTTTACAAACAAATAGAATGGGGGGATGAGAAAAGAATTCATTAATTATATTTTTGTGTTTGGCAAGACCTTCGGTCTTGTGCCTACATACCAACATAAAATGGTTTGAAAATGGATGAATTGCTTTTAATAAAAACTAAGTTTGAAAGGCACAAAGCCCTAAAAATGGTTTGAATGAGTTTGTTCTTTTTGGCTTTTTGAATGTTTAAGTCAAGTATAATTAAGTTTATTTACAAGTTTGATTTAAGAAAAGAAGTTTGAAAATACAATGGCATAAGGCCAAAGTTTCTATATTTTTGCAAAGTGGTCAAAGTTAGAACAAAATAAGTTCAATCAAAGAAGAGTTTGAAAAAGGGAGGGAGATATTTTTAAATTAAATAAATGGGGAGAAGATGAAGGGACTAATCCTATGCCCAAAATTAAAAGTTGAGAGTTGAAAAGATCTGACCAAATGGGTAGCAATCCAATAGACAAGAATGTCAATAGAAACCCAGAATTCCCTTAGACTTTTTAGAATCAAGCAACACACAAATGCACAATTATATTATATTGAAGAGCAAGGAATCAAATAAAGATAGCCACATCCAAGCTTATCCATTCCATGATCTTTTTCAAAATAGCCTATGTAACAGATGAATTCCACAAGTCACAAGTTCAAAATAACAGCTTCACAATGATCATGTTGCAGATGAACTCAAAGGGATCTTGAATGATGTATTAGATGAAGTCTCAAATTGCAAGCACTTGGTTTCTCAATAAGTTAGCATTGGCCAAGTCCTTTAGCATAGGAATTTTGCCTAAGTTCTAAGTCCATTTGTCCACACAAAAGTGTTTTTAGGTTTTTTTGTTGTTATTATGTACATTAATGGTCAAAGACCACACAAACAAGCAAAGTATACACAAACAAAATATATCACACAATATGGTCCAAGTGGACAAAGTGAAAATTGCATTAACATAAACAATTAGAATGACATGAATAATGGCAAATGTATAAAAGCTAGAATTAAATGACATTAAAGTAAATGGCTTGAAATTAAAAGTTAGTATTGTTTTTCTTTTGCTTTTCATTCTTAGACATTATTTGGAGAACACTCATCCCACTTATCACAAGCATGGATCCTTGAGCCAAGACATCTTTCAAAAGAAGGAAAAAAGGCCATGTTTCCACACAATACCATGAACGAGGGGAGACTTACAATCTGACTAACTAGAATGCTATGCCTTTTATGTCACAAATTTAGCGCTATGTTAAGCAATCGTAATTGGACTTATGTAGAAGTCACAACTATTTGAGGTCGGGCAATAGAATTTTGGTGTTAATGCATGTTAGAGACATAGTATTATGGACTATGCTCATGAGACATACCACACACAAAAAGAATATACAAAAGGTGTGGCCTAATCTCCATACTCATGTTAATCTTTCAATCAACTAGCTTTAGGACTTTGAGATATCATAGGCCAAATGAGATGAATGCATAAAGAAAGGGAATGAGATGAAGAGGGAGGGGAATAGATGAAAACTCAAATTGATCAAATGAGGACTTTTACCAAATTAATATCATCCATTCATTTTGGGAGATGAAATGTACATTCCATTAATTCCCTAAATCCAATGATATTAACTTGACAAAGTCAAATCAACCTTGACCAAGGCCCAACAACAAGAGTCAAACACAAACAAGTCATCACAATTGGTCAACAAAATTATTTGGCATTTATTCAAATTAAAAATACTAAAATAATACATTTAAATTAAATATGGTTTTTCAAATTCCTAAAACCTGATCAAAACACCAAATAAATGGCCATGAGATTTATCATGGGTCAAACAAGGTCAAAGGACCTTGCAGAAAATTTTTCAGAATATTTAAAGACTTAAAAGTATTTTTAAACAATTAAAAACAAATGAAAAATCAATTAAACCATGAAAAATATTAATAATGATCCAAAAAATAATTTTAATTCAGAATATGAAAGAGGAAATTATTTGAAAATTTTTGGTGAAACTCTCATATTTTTTGGATCAATATTAAAATTAATATGAATTAATGAAAATAAAGAAATTAAAATGAAATTCAAATAATCAGAAAAAACGTTGACCACTTGATCTCCCTCATTAATTGAGGTGGCAGATCAAGTGGCCACCAACACACGTTCCATGTGGACTTGAGTCAACGCAGCATAAGCATGGTAATTAAAAACAACGCACGAGATTAAAAAAAATTAAAAGAGATCAATGGCTCTGAACCGTGCCAACACATCACCGGCGTCCAAAGGCCGGTCATCTTCTCCGGTGACCCTGGCCAGACTGGTTCACTCATCACCATAAAAAAATGAAAAAGGAGGACATGATCTGAAAGAAAAAATGGCGTAGAGCACGAATCTGACCTCAATTTTAACTAACTCCTCACATATAGAAAGATATGAGGAGTTAAATTTTGAGGTGTGTCAACTGAGTTGCTTCGATTTGACCTCTAAGCAACTCAATCTTCTTGCCTATATTGGTAGGACTTCAGACAACCAAAGAATCAAGAGAATTGAGAAAGATTGAGAGAGAATCGAAGAGATGAAAATTTCTGGAAAATACCTTCAATGCAGGTCTGGATTTAACTATTCTTGCCTTGGCTCATGCTTGATCTCACTCAGAATGCTTTCCGAAGTAGAATGAAATGCACAAAAGGTCTTAGATCCCTAGAGTTTTGAATCTCAAAACAGTGAGATTCAAACTCAATTTCAAGATGAAATTCTCAGGATTATCCTCTCAAATGGAAGGGTTAGGGGTCTAGGATCAAAGCTGGCATGAATGTGTGTTGAATTCTGAGCATATGGAGCTCTATTTATAGCTAGATCATGTGATAATTGCACCTTCTAAATCACTTTCCAAAATTGGCAATGGATGATGCATGGGTGCATGAGCGTGTACAGGCCCATGAGATCATTGCTTTAGGTCCAAAAATGAGTGTGAGAGAGTCTGGAATCAACTTGGATTGCAAGGCAAGTGTATATGGAAACTTGAAGTTTGATCTTTGCCAAATGATGATGCAATGTTCAAGCCATGCGCAGCCTATTCAATTTTTGTCCAAAATGGATGATCTTAGACTTTTTGGAAAGGTGAGGTCAAGAGGAACAAATTTCATGTTTAACACTTTTCCATTTGAGGCTTGTATCATGATGAATTTTGAGGTGGAAGTTTGGAAATTTCAACATGTTGAAATTTTTTCTAAGTGTCAAGCCATATATCTCAATATTTCACCTTGCTTAACTTTTTATGTGAGCTTCACATGAAAAACGTGTCTTCATAAAAGTTGTATATCTTTCAAAGACACTAAAAATGGTTACCAATTTCATGTCATTTGGATTTTAAATGATAGATTTATGTATTTTTGAAGTTTGGAAAAATCATTTGTTCAATGGTATAGGTCAAAAGTGACCTATAATGTAGCCTCATATCACATGCTCATAAAAGTTGAATTAGCTCTCACTCTAAACATTAAAGTTGAAGTATACATCTTAAATTTGATTGTGAAACTTGGAAAGCTTTCATCTCATACAAATTGAGCAAGTTATGGCCTTGGGAAGTTGACTTTCAAATTAGGGTTTAGACAAAATGACCTATAATGTTTCAACATAGAAAATGATTTTCCAAGCAAAAATAGATCTAGGTCTCAACATGAAAGTTGTTTAGAATGTCACTTAGAGTAAGTTTACTATTGGAATCATTTTCATATGGTGAAAATTGTAGGAGATATGATTTAGGGAGACCCAATTTTGATCAGATGAATTCATCTGGCCAACCACCATCAACCAACTTGCCAATCTTCAATTATCTTGACCTTATAGGCTCATGGTAGATCATATATGCATAAGATTATGAATTTTGAAGTATACCTTGAGAAATTTGATCAATTGGTGAGATAGCTTGTTGGAGAAGTTACTCAAGATACTTAGTCAAACTAGGGTTTCCAAGGCAAATCACCCTCAAACTCTTGAAGAAAAATTGATAAAAATAACATGTAGAGATCATTGGGACTCATATATGATGCTCATAACCATTCTTGAATCAATTCATGGTTGTGCTCTTTGTTCATGAGGGTCTCAAACCCTAGATGTGAACTTGATAGATCAATGGAGATCATGCCCTACCTACAAAAGAGTTAGGCAAATACAAAGACATATTTTTGGTATTTTGGTTAGTAAAATGATAATATACAAGTATGATACAATCACAAAGTGCTTGGTGATCTCTCCCAAAACAAACCCAATGAAAGAGGGGTAAGGAGGATGCCAAGGTATGATCCTAATGCTAATGCTTATGGTGAAATTTCATGAGGGATCTTAGGGTCAAAATTGGGGTCTTACAGCTGCCCCTATTTAAGGACATTCTAACTGAGGAGGCGAAAGTTAAAATCTTCATGTCGACTCAGTAGAATGGACTTAAATAACAACACAGAAACAAATTTTGGTCCCTAAGAGACCTCATGATGCAAATGATATGAATGCAAAAGTTAATGCTCTATGGGGAAATATTTCCACAAAGGAAAAGAAATCAGAGAGACCGAAAATTCGCAGGAGTATAATATATTCCGTAAGGAAAACACACTAGGGAGACAGAGACTCTGGGGGGAAAAAGGAGTTATGTGCAGGCCATGCTACGACTTAAAACTGCTGGGGGACTCGAGGAATTCCATACAAACATGGAAAAAACTCAGCCAGGGAACAACAACATATGCAGGGGATACGAGTAAGTTAGGATAAAACTGAAATACGTGCATCATGCAGGGAAAAGCGATTTCACTAAGGAAATACGGACTCAACTCAACTGGGGAAGAAATAAACTTCAACACAGGAGGAGCATAAATCTATTATCTACTACCTGTTATTGGGTGAGGAGATGATAAAGATCTGAAAGAGAGAACATCTGGCATCGGTTAGGATGAACATATCAAGGATGACTCGCTGGGAACCAACAGAAGGGAGTATTCATTACCTGTTACTGGGTAAGAATAGCCTTGTTGGGGAAAACTGCGGAAAATAGGATTTACAACTACCAGTTACTGGGCCGAAGACCAAGGGTGAGAATATTCGTCATCGGTGATCACACTGAATTACACCGTGTTTTTGACTCGGATTTCACATGTTTATTAGGACTTTATTATCATTTTGTTTGTATTATGCTCTCTTTTCTCTTGTTTTCAAATATTTAGAACTTTATGACTCTTTTGGAAGAAACGAAGAAAAAAAAACCTAAAATTAAGGTTTTTCGGTGAAATTACACACATGGTGTTGCACATGGCGACCGCTATAGGAGAAGCCATGAGTTATCAGCCCTCAACTAGGAGGTAACCACCACGTTCCCATGATCCACCCCATTTACACACATGGAGGGCGCCATGAAGGGATGGCGGGCACCACCTTTGGAAGTCACGTTCCCACTAAGGGGAAGTTGGAGGACACCATGGTCTTTGCAAGCTGCTGAAAACCTCTATAAATAGCTCGTTCCATTTCGTTTTCTAATCATCCTACTTAGTTTTACAACACTAAGCATATATTTATCATTTGTAATAGCGATAATCCGTCACATCGGGGGGTTATTTCACCTTTGTGAGATTAAGTTGGGTCACTTCGAGTTGTTGTCGTCTTTAGCTTCAGGAGTCGGAGGTTTATTTTTGTACCAAAATCGAAGCCTCCATTTGGAGCAGGTTCTTATTTATCGCTTTATTTATTTATTTCCCGTATCGCTTTTATTTTATTTATTTTCCGCACTTGCTTTACTTTATTTATTTTCCACACTCGCTTTACTTTATTTATTTTCCGCACTTGCTTTACTTTATTTATTTCCCGCACTCGCTTTACTTTATTTATTTCCCGGACTCGCTTTACTTTATTTATTTTACGCACTTTACTCGCTCCTTACGCCTCACATTCTAAAACAAACTTTTCATCATGATTAACACCGTTGTGTTTGTTTGTGTTACCATGTCTGGCTAAATCTTTTAAAGGTTAGAATGTAAGGATCACGGTTAAAGTAATGTTTCACATATTGAATCTGTAGAAATACTTTAAAGGCTATTTTGATTTTTAACTTGAGTTTTCTAAAACAAACTCGGTTAGTTTTAATTATTCGAGGAGTGCGAAAGCACCATGGCTCAGTAACTAGGAATTTTTATCACTTTAAGCAAAAACTATTTTTGAAACTGTTTTCGGACGCGTTGATAGATTTAAAATCAGGAAACTCCTTGGGTAAACTTTCCCAATCAAAATCACTTTTCAACTAAGTTTACGAGTCTCATTTCTTAAAAATAAGTTTACTACTTTAGCGTTCTGCGCACCTTTTATAAGGGACAAAAAAAGGCCTTAGTTTAAGGGTAAACTCGGTTCTGAATACGCGAAAGCGACAATTCCTATTAAATGGATTCTTTCCAAGAGTAGAAAATATTGCCTCATAAGTAGTTCTATTTAGACAATCGAAACATTACTTAACTGACGTGAATTACATTCAACCTGTCTTTACCTGCATTTATTATTTACCGTTGTTTTGCAAACCCAATATCTCTTTTACACCGCCTTAGATATACATCGTAACGATAGTAATCGATAGATTGACGATTGGTCTCTGTGGTATCGATATTATTTTATATTACTTTGACGTAATTCGTGCACTTGCGAATAAGTATGATCAAGTTTTTGGCGCCATTGCCGGGGACCAGCTTCATCAAATTTCGTACCTTGTTGTTACACCGTATAGACTAAGGCATTATTAGCCGGTAAATGCGAAGAACCCGTAGTACCCGAAATTTAGTAGATCCTTTAGCGGAACCCGGATGTTATACTCGTACATGCCTCTTACTCATCCGAATTAAGAAAGCTATGGCCGAGAATCGCGATAGGAGACCTCTTAAGGAATTTTCCCAACCCTCTGATGAGAAACCTAGTTCGAGTATAGTAAACCCCCTTATTCCTGCTAACAATTTCAAACTAAAACTGTCTTTGTTGCAATTAGTGCAACAAAACCAATACGCGGTCTCGCTACTGAGAACCTGAATCAACATTTAAAAGTTTTTATCCAACTAGCCGACACCTTTAAATCTAACGGTGCTTCACCCGATGCGATCCGTTTAAGATTATTTCATTTCTCCCTCAGGGATAGAGCACGTTCATGGCTAGATTCACCTCCAGCTAATTCAATAACTACCTGGGAAGACCTTAGGAGAGTATTCCTTGCTAGATATTTCCCCCCTAGTAAGACTGTTGTTCTTCGAAACCAAATAACTAGATTTGCTCAAATCCAAGGAGAATCGCTTTTCGAAGCTTGAGAGAGATATAAAGAGCTATTAAGAGTCTGTCTGCACCATGGCCTAGAACAATGGTTGATCGTTCATACCTTCTACAATGGACTCCATTATAACACCAAGATGAGCATCGACGCTGCCGCAGGTGTCGCGCTGATGAACAAAACTTATCCAGAAGCGTGTGACCTAATTGAGGATATGGCCCAAAACCATTACCAATGGGGAACTGAACGAGCATCAATAGAGAAAAAGGAGACCCAAGGTGGAATACATGAGGTAAGCTCTCTACACATGATGCAGGAAAAAATGGACGTTTTAGCCCTTAGGATCGAACATATGTCTACAAACACTAACACCGTAGCAGTAGTCCACACAGAGTGCGAACTCTGTGGATCTAAAGGACATGAATTGGCGGAGTGTAACCTTTTGAACGAACTGAATACCGACCAAGTGAATTACGCCCAAGGTAACCCATTTTCAAACACTTACAACCCTGGATGGAAGAATCATCCGAATTTCTCCTATAAAAACCATAACCCTATCCAAAATCATGCACCTCAGAGACCGCAAGATTATCAAGCCCAAAAACCGAACCAACCTATGCAAGATGTGCCCCAAAGGTCTAACCTTGAGAAGATCATGGAGAGATTTATATCGGGCCAGACTCGGCAAAATAAAGAATTCCTAAACCATAACATTCACGTAAACAAACTTATAACGCAATTAGGAACCAAGGTTGATCAGATAATCACTCACAACAAGATGCTTGAAACCCAGATCTCACAGGTAGCACAAAACCAAGCCTCACAAACTACACCAGGAGGCCAATTTCCTGGACAACCTCAACCAAACCCTCGAGGGCCAGCTAACGTTATCTCATTACGAAGTGGGACCGCTTACGAAGGGCCTCAGAACCCAGCAATGAGCGAGTCCAAAACTTCTAAAGAAAATATGCCTACCAACCAAGAAGAGGAACCGGAGGAATCCGAGAAATAAACCAACCAAGAAGGTGAAGCCAAGGATAAAACTTACAAACCACCACCCCCTTACAAACCACCAATCCCATATCCGCAAAGACTTAAACAAACCAAAGTCAATAACCAATACCAAAATTTTATAAAAGTGATAGAAAAGCTTCATGTAGAGATTCCTTTCACCGAAGCTATCACCCAAATTCCGTCTTACGCCAAATTTCTCAAAGACATCTTAACCAACAAGCGTAGGCTAGACGGTCCAAAACCCTTAGAATGCAACTTTATTTCTGAGGATAAACTTGCTAAGAAGGAGAAAGACCCAGGTAGTTTTTCTATACCTTGCATTTTAGGGAGTCATGTGATCGACAAAGCTTTCCTAGACTTAGGCGCTAGTGTGAGTTTAATGCCCTTAGCTGTATGTAAAAGGTTAAACCTAGGAGAATTGCAACCAACTAAGATGTCCCTCCAATTAGCCGATAGGTCTGTTAAGTATCCTGTAGGCATTTTAGAAGACGTGCCAGTTAGGATTGGTCAAATTTATATCCCAACGGACTTTATGGTCATGGATATCAAGGAGGACGAAGGTATCCCTATCCTTTTAGGTAGACCATTCTTATCAACAGTCGGAGCTATAATAGATGTCAAAAGAGGGAAATTAACCTTAGAAGTAGGGGATGAAAAGATCGAGTTCATTCTTTCGAAATTCCTGATGGCACCAATTCTAGGAGACGTATGTTATGCGATCAATATCATAGATGAGTGCATAAGAGAATTTGATCAAGGAGAGCCTAAGATCGAACCATTTTCAAACCTGGATGAAAAGGATGACGAGTTAGAGGAAACAGAACCTCACACTAACGAATGTCTGGATCTTACTCCAGACCCTTCACCTAATTCTCAAAAACCAGCCCAAGAACTTAAGGAACTACCCAAGAACCTAAGATATGAGTTCTTGGATGAAGAAATGAACCGCCCAGTAATAGTTAGTGCCACCTTAAACCAAGACGAGACGAATCGACTCTTGAATATTTTAAGAAGATACCCTTCTTCCTTAGGGTACTACATCTCTGATTTAAAATGTATTAGCCCATCCATGTGTATGAACAGGATCTCACTAGAGGAGGATTCAAAACCTTCCAGAGAATATCAGAGAAGGATCAACCCTGTGATGAGCGAGGTAGTAAAGAAGGAAGTCCTTAAACTACTGGAAGCTGGTATAATCTATCAGATTTCTGATAGTAAATGGGTAAGTCCTGTACATGTGGTACCCAAGAAGGGAGGCATCACAGTCGTGCAGAACGAAAAGGGAGAGCATGTCGCTAAACGCATAGAAGGCGGATGGCTTATGTGCATAGATTATAGGAAGCTCAATAAGGCAACTAGGAAAGACCATTGCCCCCTTCCATTCATAGATCAAATGCTGGAGCGTCTTGCCAGACACTCTTACTTTTGTTATCTTGATGGATATTCTAGATTTTTCTAAATACCCATACACCCCGAGGATCAAGAGAAAATAACCTTTACCTATCCTTACGGAACGTTTGCTTACAGACGAATGCCGTTTGGACTCTGTAATGCGCCAGCTACTTTCCAACGTTGTATGATGTCAATCTTCGCAGATTATCTCAACGGAATCATTGAAGTATTCATGGATGAATTCTCGGTGTGTGGATTAGACTTTGAAGACTGCCTCATAAACCTTGAGGAAATCCTAGAGAGATGCGTAGAAGTTAACCTTGTGTTAAACTGGGAGAAGTGCCACTTTATGGTCAAAGAAGGCATAGTGTTAGGACATATAATATCTGAAAGAGGCATTGAGGTCGATAACGAAAAAATAGAAGTTATAGAAAACCTTAAACCTCCTAAGACAGTTAGAGAAGTCCGTAGTTTCCTTGGACACGCTGGTTTCTATCGACGCTTCATAAAAGACTTCTCTAAAATAACGAAACCCTTGACCGGACTTCTGATGAAAGACATTGAATTCATTTTCGACGAAAAATGCATCGAAGTCTTTAACCATTTAAAATAAGCATTAACTTCAGCACCCATTCTACAAACCCTGGATTGGACTAAACCCTTCGAAATAATGTGTGATGCTAGCGATTTAGCTATAGGAGCTGTTTTAGGGCGAGGAAAAGATAAGAAACTACACGTAATATATTACGCTAGTAGAACCCTAGATACCGCTCAATTAAATTATACAACAACAGAAAAGGAACTCCTAGTTGTAGTTTTCGCAATCGATAAATTTAGGTCTTATCTTGTAGGATCTAAGATTATAGTCTATACAGACCATGTAGTTATCTGTTACCTTCTGAGCAAAAAGGATGCAAAACATAGATTACTCAGGTGGATCCTTTTTCTACAAGAATTCGACTTAGACATTAGAGACAAAAAAGGATCAAAAAACGTAGTTACTGACCACCTTTCCATATTAGAGCATTTAAAGCCAGATCGTTTACCTATAAATGATGACTTCACCTATGACAGACTAACAACTAAGATAGATACCTCTCCCCTTGAACCTGATAGAGACAACCTTGGGATGATTTCAGAAATTAGCAGAGTACCATGGTACGCTGATTTTGTGAACTATCTAGCCGCTGATATCATACCACCTGACCTCAACTATCAACAAAAGAAGAAGTTCTTTAAAGATATAAGACACTTCTATTGGGACGAACCACTCCTTTTCAAAAGAGGAACTGATAACATATTTCAGCGTTGCGTCCCAGAAGAAGAAGTCAGAAACATCATAGAACATTGTCACTCTTCACCCTATGGTGGACATTCAAGCACATCCAAGACATACGCTAAGATCCTTCAAACTGGTCTTTATTGGCCGACATTATGGCGTGATGTCCATGCTTATATTGTCCAATGTGACTGGTGCCAGCGCGCTAGAAACATCTCAAGATGTGACAAAATGCCTTTAAAGAACATCCAAGAAGTATAATTATTTGACGTTTGGGGTATTGATTTCATGGGACCTTTTCCATCTTCATTGGGAAACAAGTACATTTTGGTTGCAGTTGACTATGTGTCTAAGTGGATAGAAGCTATCACCGCACCCACCAACAACACAAGAGTAGTCATTAGGATGTTCAAGAATAATATCTTTCCCAGATTTGGAGTTCCACGACTTGTCATAAGTGATGGTGGATCACATTTTATATCCAGGATATTTAATAAACTCCTAAGGAAATATGGAGTGAAATACAGAGTAGCAACACCATATCACCCTTAGACTAATGGTCAAGTGGAAGTTTCTAACAAAGAGATTAAGCAGATCTTGGAGAAAACTGTATCAATATCTAGAAAAGATTGGTCTGAAAAGCTGATAGAAGCATTGTGGGCTTACATAACTGCTTATAAAACCCCTATTGGAACTACACCGTACCAGTTGGTCTACGGGAAGTCATGCCACTTACCTTTTGAACTCAAGCACAAGGCATATTGGGCCATCAAGACCCTAAATTTGGATTACCTAACATCTAGCAAGAAGCGAATCCTTGATATTCACAAATTGGAGGAACTCCGCCAAAACGCTTTGGAGAATGCCGTTATATACAAAGAGAGAACCAAAGCTTGGCACGACAAAAGGATCGTGAAAACAGAATTTAATATAGGAGACTCTATTCTCCTCTTCAATTCGAGATTACGTCTTTTTCCAGATAAGCTGTGTTCGAGATGGACAGGCCCCTTTGAGGTGTCCAAAATCCTAAAATATGGAGCAGTTGAAATTCGGAACAACTCCTGTAATCCATTTGTGGTAAATGGACAAACACTGAAGCAATACCAAGGAGGTGACATACCCACAGAATGTCATGACCTAACTCTGACTGACCCTCTAGTTCCTACCTCTAACATATAAAGTTCGAATCGTCAAGATAACGACGTTAAACAAGCGCTGCATGGGAGGCAACCCATAATTTCTTTTCCTTTACTCTTACTATTTTCAATTTATATTTTTATTTGTTTTATATATATGTATATATATGTGGAGGCTAACAGTTATAATATTTGTGATTACAGGTGTCCTCTGTTTCTAATCTAATTTTTCAGGAATGGAGAATATCGATATCATGCCAGTAATCTTTCGTGACCCAGTTCAAGAACAGCGATACGCCATGCTTTCACAGCGCCCAATGCTGCCCACCAGATATCCCAACTCGAGCTGCATGGAGGCATTAGGCATTGATCCTAGTGTCAGGCACTTGTGCAATCAGTTACAGTGGGATGAATATAGAGATGCTATGCACGTGACTTACAGGAACCTGACTTTGGAGTTCCTGAGCTCGCTTATCTATGAGCCCTATGTTGGTCATGCCAGTGATAGAGGATATATTAATTTCAGATTGTTTGAGGCAGAATACACCTTCAACCACAAGCGTTTCAGCGACTTTCTTGGTTTTCAGACTGCATATGATGCTTCATCTGAGCTCCCTATGAGCTACTTTCTGAGCCGAGACGTCGAGAAGTTTTTGAGTGATATTACGTGTGGGGGTAGTTATGACCATTGCACCCAAATCTCCAACAAGATTCACAACCCTATTTTCCGATACTTCCAGATGATCATTGCCCACACCTTCCTGGGGAAGAGTGACCCTGATACGCGTGTGAGTGCTGAAGAGATCTTCTTCATGTACTGTACCACTCAGTCACGCCCGGTAGACTGTGGAGCTTTCTTGATCGAGAGTCTATATCATAATGATCGCTCTGCTGCGAGCCCTATACATGTTGGAAGCACCGTGACTCATATAGCCTCGACCCTGGGACTCGATAGAAGATTATCTCACCTGACGTGTTACTGCAGCTACACCTTAATGGATATTGATTTCTGTCTGGACCGTGGCCTCATGAGGAGATCTTCTTTCCAACCGAATCAATACAGGCTGTTAATTGAGGGTGAGACTATTCACTACTTCACTTTACCTGACCCTCAAGTGACTTGTGTGATTGATCAGGCCAACTGGGCCTACGCCATAGAAGGGCAGGGAGAGACAGTAGATGCGCCGAGACTGCACCGATCAGAATTAAAGTCCGTACCAACAATCCGAATCTCCAGACTCCGAGCATGTAGTCCGAATTGGTTAAGCTTCACATGGAGATAGCTCAGCTTCGCTAGGAGCTTGCTGATATTGCTTTGCAGGTTGAAGTATCAGTTTCCTCACACGACACCGAGACTGATATGTTGCATGATGAGATCGCCGATCTCCGCCGCTAGATCACAGAGCTTCGAAGCTACGAAGTCAAGGAGACTCCACTATACCCTGAGCATCGATGCCATCATGAACCAAGAAATACCGTTTGAATTTTCCTATTTTCCCGTTATTTACTATTCATGCTTATTTTTATATGTATATGCATTATTATTATTATGTTTTTTATGTCCATTTTGTTTTATTTTACTTTACTATTTTATTTTGTTTTATTTTGTTTTGTTTTATTTTTTTCGTTTTATTTTTTTTTATCAAGCTTAAATCAAAAACAAAAAAAACAGCATTCATGGATACCTATATGCATCCCCCTTTACAAAAAATGAAGACAAAAGGACAAAAGCCCAAGTAGCAAACA
The DNA here is from genome assembly GCF_024323335.1 of Lathyrus oleraceus. Taxonomy (NCBI): domain Eukaryota; kingdom Viridiplantae; phylum Streptophyta; class Magnoliopsida; order Fabales; family Fabaceae; genus Lathyrus; species Lathyrus oleraceus. The sequence continues at coordinate 448,646,254 of NC_066585.1, read as the reverse complement.
CCAAGCAGGCCCAAACCAAATCCGATGACATGCCGGGCGCCATGACGTAACGGGCAGATTTCCCCTTTTCACCATTTATACGTTCTTCAACCTCTCCAAACCCATTTTCTTCTTCTCCCAACTCCACCAAAGTTCATAAAAAAATCCCAAGCTTCTCTTTCACTACAAGCCATTACCATTTCCCAACTTCACTCCTCCACTTCTCCACCAAAAACCCATTAAATTCCATTTTTTTCATTTCTTTTCTATAAATACTCATTTTTCTCTACAATCACCATTAATGGCCGGAATGGAGTTTAACGACATCACTCTTCGTGGAGGAAAGCCCGGTGAGCGACAAAACAAGATTTTGCAAAGATTGCAAACTCGGGAGATCCTCACTACAAGGTACGTCGACGAAGACTCATTGTACACTCTAGGCACATACCATAGTATTTTCCACATGCTTGATAATTTAGGATTACACGATATTTTTGATAGTAAAGTACCCACCTACGATAGGCTCACTAGGGAATTTTTGAGTTCCCTAATTTACACTGTTTACCCCGACACCGCTAGCACGGTAGGTACCGTCTATTTTAGAATGTTTAATGTAGAATACGAGTACACTACCGATGCTTTAGCGGGTTTGCTCGGAATGCCTTATGGTGATGGTGCTATCTGTGAGACGCCCTTGGATACTGAATGGACACTCGAGGTATTTACTTTTTGGAACAGATTATCTAATGTAAATGTCACTTCCTTTGAAGGAATTTTGGCTTCTAATATCCATAACCCGGCCATACGTATTTTTCGATACCTCTTGGCATGTACTATATTTGGCCGGGAAAATTCTAACAAAGTAAATGCCCGAGAATTGCTGTTTTTACAGGGTTGCCTCACTAATCGCAGGATCAATCCTGTTCCTTTCATGTTGGCCCATATGACTGCCATCCTTAAAAAAAGAGGAACCATCTCTTTCGGTGGTTTGATTACCTCCATTGCTAGAGCGTTGAATCTACACATTGAGTTAGCCACCTTCGAACCACTCGCTCACCGCACCATTAACTTAATGTTTTTGAAAGATATGAAATTATGCAAGGTGCGGTGAGAAAGTGGTTTCTACCTCATTATACATGGTGCAGTTGTACCCAGTGTTGTCCTACCTTGCTCTCAGCGTACGGATGTGCGACATGCGAGGAACTGGACATACGATCTTGATGCTCCACCCTTTACCAGTCCTTTGCCACCTAACATTCCTATGGACGATGGGCAAGAGACCGATGATTAGTATGACCACTGCGACCAGTCACCTGCTCATGATATTCCTGCTGCATCACCTGCATACATCGCACCTTCTTCCTCTAACCCTTTTGCAGGTACCACTCTCGGTTTCTACATCACCAAGGAGATGTCCTGGCTCGTGAGGAAAGGCGTGACACCCTCCTGAATACCATAAACCAACAACTGTCAGATAATATGAGTTTTATGGTAGCTTCCCAGTAGCGTAGTGAGCAAGCACATCGGACTGTCACTGAGTCCTTGCTTGTGATCACTAATGAGCAGCAACGCCAGCGACAAGCTAATGAGTGTCACTTCGCTCTCATTGAGGCCACCCAAGGATCTCTCCTAGGTCGCTCTCAGCAGCTGCAGGAACGACTTAGTACTCGAACCAGACGTCATTGACCCAGACATCCTGACCAGGGCGGTGACGGTACCGGTGCTCACCCCTAGTTCTTTCTCTCTCTTCCAGGTTACTCCTACCCTATCTCATATCGAAACATTAAGGACAATGTTCGGTTTAAGTGTGGGAGGAGATTTTATCGCTTTTCATCTTTCCTTTATTTTTATTGCTTTTTATCTCTTTCCTTTACTTTTATCGCTTTTTACCGTTTTCCTTTAATTTTAATATGTTTTATGTTTTAGTTGCTTGTTTTTCCCTTTCAATAAAATAACATGTGTCTGATGAGTCATCTGTGTAAGTGTATCCTTATTTCCCCCATTTCTTTAACCTTACCAAAAAAAAATTAGCCAAGAAAACAGTACATCTTGAACATTCAGGCTATAAGACAGGTTTATAACAAGATGTAAAAGACTTGGGAAAACTTTTTCTAAAAATTAGTATTGTCTTAACACCTTAGGCTTCATGATTATAAGATTCGATCCCGATACCCCATATGTTGTAGCCCTAGTTTTTGTTCCAAATAAGTCCTTAAGTAGTTTATCCTAGCAGTCAGCTCCAACTTAAGCATGCTCTACGTAGGGGACCAATGAAAATAAGTGAATGATCACAAAAATTCCTGCTTTGTTCTCAAATCGCATGAAAATCCGGGCTAGGTGACTCTCACACGGTCATTTAACCCAGCAAAATAAAAACATATGCGGAACATGCAGAAGAAAAATAAAAAATAATAATAAGCCTATTTGTTTGTTGGTTCAGAGGTATCCGGTGCTGAACTTGGTAGGATGGATTACGATCCAATCCCCCACAACTGCAAATTGGGTTAAATAGAGGGGTTACACCAACTTATGTACCGGAGCCCCATGCTTAGAAAAACAAAAAAATAATAAGCCTATTTGTTTGTTGGTTCAAAGGTATCTAGTGCTGAACTTGGTAGGGTGGATTACGATCCAATCCTCCATGACTGCAAATTGGGTTGAATAAAAGGTTTACACCAACTTATGTACCAGAGCCCCATGCTTAAGATCATAATCACTAACCGGTCACTTTACTATGAGTATGTACGGATAACGGGCTTAATGTGATTGCACCTGAATGAAAAGGACTTTAAGAAAACAAAAAGAAGGCTTAGGTATGGTGGGGTAATGTGGATTGATTTGTATAGGAACGAAGCCTACGACCGCAATTGCGGGAAGTGTCACTACAATACCCTTAGTTCGATTCGTTAGTACCTATCGTTACATTCCTCGAATGAAATCGTAAGTCTTTTTGCCTCGAATTAACTCTAGTTGATACTGATTTTCTTGCATAAACTATAAAGAGTTTTGCTTGAGGACAAGCAAAGGTTTATGTGTGGGAGAATTTGATCACACTGAATTACACCGTGTTTTTGACTCGGATTTCACATGTTTATTAGGACTTTATTATCATTTTGTTTGTACGATGCTCTATTTTCTCTTGTTTTAAGATATTTAGCACTTTCGGACTCTTTTGGAAGAAACGAAGCAAAAAGACCTAAAATTAGAGTTTTTCGGCGAAATTACACACATGGAGTTGCACATGGCGGCCGCTATAGGAGAAGCCATGAGTCATCAGCCTTCAACTAAGAGGTAACTGCCACGTTCCCATGATCCACCCCATTTACACACATGGCGGGCGCCATGAAGGGATGGCGGGCGCCACCTTTGGAAGTCACGTTCCCACTAAGGGGAAGTTGGAGGGCACCATGGTCTTTGCAAGCTGTTGAAAACCTCTATAAATAGTTCGTTCCATTTTGTTTTCTAATCATCCAACTTAGCTTTACAACACTAAGCATATATTTATCATTTGTAATAGCGATAATCCGTCACATCGGGGGGTTATCGCACCTTTGTGAGATTGAGTTGGGTCACTTCGAGTTGCGGTCGTCTTTAGCTTCAGGAGTTTGAGGTTTATTTTTGTACCAGAATCGAAGCCTCCATTTGGAGCAGGTTCTTATTTATCGCTTTATTTATTTATTTCCTGCATCGCTTTTATTTTATTTATTTCCCGCATCGCTTTTATTTTATTTATTTTCCGCACTCGCTTTACTTTATTTATTTTCCGCACGCGCTTTACTTTATTTATTTCCCGCACTCGCTTTACATTATTTATTTCTCGCACTCGCTTTACTTTATTTATTTTACGCACTTTACTCGCTCTTTACGCCTCACATTCTAAAACAAACTTTTCATCATGATTAACACCGTTGTGTTTGTTTGTGTTACCATGTCTGGCTAAATCTTTTAAAGGTTAGAATGTAAGGATGTTGGTTAAAGTAATGTTTCACATATTGAATCTGTAGAAATACTTTAAAGGCTATTTTGATTTTTAACTTGAGTTTTCTAAAACAAACTCGGTTAGTTTTAATTATTCGAGGAGTGCGAAAGCACCTGGGCTTAGTAACTAGGAATTTTTATCACTTTAAGGAAAAACTATTTTTGAAATTGTGTTCGGACGCGTTGATAGATGTAAAATCAGGAAACTCCTTGGGTAAACTTTCCCAATCAAAATCACTTTTCAACTAAGTTTACGAGTCTCATTTCTTAAAAATAAGTTTACTACTTTAGCGTTCTACGCACCTTTTATAAGTGACAATAAAAGGTTTAAGGGTAAACTCGGTTCTGAATACGTGAAAGCGATAGTTCCTGTTAAATGGATTCTTTCCAAGAGTAGAAAATATTGCCTCATAAGTAGTTCTATTTAGACAAACAAAACATCACTTAACTGACGTGAATTACATTCAACCTGTCTTTACCTGCATTTATTATTTACTATTGTTTTGCAAACCCAATATCTCTTTTACACCGCCTTAGATAAACACCGTAACGATAGTAATCGATAGATTGACGATTGGTCTCTGTGGGATCGATATTCTTTTATATTACTTTGACGTAATTCGTGCACTTGCGAATAAACACGATCAATCAGTTAGGATGAACATATCAAGCATAAACTCAACAGCGAAAAAAAATCTGTCATCGGTTAAGATGAACATATCAAGGATAGACTTTCCTGGAGAATGTCAAGGAGGATACCCGTCATCGGTTAATATGAACATATCAAGGATAAACCAACTGAACAAAAAGTAGGAATTACATCTATCGAATGCTGGATAGAAGACCATCAAAGAGAAAATCTGTCACCGGTTAGGAAGAACATATCAAGGATAGACTCTCAGAGGAGAGAAAATAGGAATTACATCTATATGTTACTGGATAGAATACCATGAAAGAGAATCAGTCACTGGTTAAAGTGAACATATCGAGGATTAACTCTACGGAGGGAACCAAAAGCAGGATTTACAACTATCGGATATTGGGTAGAAGACCGCAAAGAGAAGGAAACCCGTCATCGGTTAGGATGAACATATCAAGGATTAACTCTCTGGGAAACAAGAATAGGGATTACAACTACCTTTTTACTGGGTAGAATACCAAAGGTGAGAATATCCGTCATCGGTTAGGATGAACATATCAAGGATAAATTCAAGCAGGAGAGAGAAAGATATCTGTCACCGATTAGGGTGAACATATCAAGGATATACTTTCTGGGGAATAGATCCACTAGGGACTCTACTGAGAAGAAAAACAGGGGTACTTTTGTCGGGTATTGGGCAAGAAGTAACAAACTGCAAACTAAGAAGAATATTACCAGTTACTGGGTAATAAACTCTTAGGAGACTCGATGAATCTATCTAGGTAGGAGCTAGAAAGAAACAGTCAAACAAGACTCAAGCCAATGAGGACATAACTCAAGGGGAGTGGTTCCATCTAGATGAAAAACTGGGGAGGAAACTGAAATAATAATCATCCACGAGGAAACAACTCAGTGGGGAAGAGGAGAAAGGTTAAAGTCTTTCTGCCTAAGGGGCCGACGCTCTACATCTGCGAGAGGACAGACACCGGAATTTGTATGGGGATAAAGTACCGCCATACAGGGAATGAGAATCTCAAACCAACAAGTTAATCAGATATGCAAATATGCAATTATATGAATGTATATGTGATGATTATGCTGACAAGAATGATCACAAAGGATACAAAGGTGTCGCAAAGAAATTGAATCATCGGTACAATCCTCGGTCAATCCAAAAAATATGGAGACAACTGCTGGAGAACAGAGAGACCAACAATCCAAAAAAGCTCAACCCTAACTGGGGAAGGAGGAGATCTGCTGAGGAAAGAGAAATATCATCGAACCTGTGGGGAATTTTAGGTCAATACCATAAAAATGGGAGACAACCCTACAGGGAAATAAAATGCTCAGAAACCAGGAGGAAACTCTGACTAGGGAGCAAGTCGAATGGCGATTGGCGGGGAAACCAATGCGATCTACTGGGGAGATCAACCACTTCTGCTGAAGGAACACAAACTACATTGGGGAAGGCAGAAACTCTGTCGGGGGAGACAAGCCGCAGGATACCTGAATCAACCAACTCAACTAGGGAAAAGGAACGAAACTCCACTGGGGAATCAAAAACTCCGTCGAGGAACTGAATCAACACAATCGTCTAGGGATACCTGAAGGGTTAACTGCTTGGGGAACCTCTGATGTTTCGCACTCAAGGACTTGTTATCCATTAAAATTCTGTTGATATTCCTTTTCAATTGCTTTGGAAAATTCTTGCTTTTATATGTTTTAAGAAAAAGAGATTTGGATTAAAAAATTTAATTTTCAAAAATGATCATAATAAAATTTAAAACTATTGGCTGAAATAAATAAGAGTAGAAACAATTGGATAAAAGCTCAACGTTATTTAATAGAATGGTAGTCTGTAAATGAAAAGACTCCATAGATTTTTACAAAGCTGAAAATGGTAATTTACATGGAAAAGGGTTACATTGAATACAACTGATCCTTAATCCTTCTACCAACTCTTGATATTCGTTGTGCTCTTGACCGTTGTCGGGGTGATGAATTGATGTCAAACCTTGTGCTCAAACATTAAACACTAGCAAAATGCAGTTACCTGCCATAATCCCTAATTTTTGCATAAGCTGCCCCAAGGTGGGGTACTCAACTTATCGAGAAATTCTTTCTGTTTTATGTCTCTAACTTTTTCCTGGATCGCCCTTTCAGGTTTTCAATCCACCGAGACGCTCATTTTTGCCTAAGCCACCCTTTCGGGTTTTCAACTTAGCGAGCTGTTCTTTTCTTTTTAGGCGAAGTATTTCTCAACGGCATCTACGTTCATGGGACGGGTGAACTCTTCACCAGCCATAGTTGTAAGAATCAATGCGCCTCCTGAAAAGGCTCTCTTAATAACATATGGGCCTTCATAATTAGGAGTCCACTTCCCTCTAGAATATGGTTTGAACGATAAAATCTTCTTGAGCACAAGGTCACCTTCTCTGAACACACCAGGTTTGACCTCCTTATCAAAAGCTTTCTTCATTCTCTGCTGATTTAACTGACCATGAGACATAGCAGTCAATCTGTTCTCTTCAATCAAATTCAACTGGTCAAACATAGTCTGACACCATTCAGCTTCAGCCAACTTGGCTTCCATGAGCACACGCAATGAAGGAATCTTAACCTCTACGGAGAGCACTGCTTCCATACCATACACAAGTGAGAAAGGGGTTGCCCCTGTTGAAGTGCGGATGGATGTATGATACCCGTGCAAAGCAAATGGGAGCATCTCATGCCAATCCTTGTATGTGACAACCATCTTCTCAATAATCTTCTTGATGTTCTTGTTTGCAGCTTCAACATCCCCATTCATCTTGGTTCTGTAGGGAGAAGAATTATGATGTGCAATCTTAAAGTCTTTACAAAGAGCTTCCACCAGATTATTATTCAAGTTCGATCCATTATCAGTAATGATCTTGCTTAGCACACCATACCGGCAGATGATCGGATTCTTGATAAACCTTACAACAACTTGCTTGGTTACATTTGCATACGATGCCGCTTCAACCCATTTTGTGAAATAGTCAATTGCCACCAAAATGAAACGATGTCCATTCGAAGCTTTGGGTCCAATCATCCCAATCATATTAATTCCCCACATGGAGAAGGGCCATGGGCAAGAGATAACATTCAATAGTATCGGAGGAACATGAATCTTATCAGCATAAATTTGACAGTTGTGGCATTTCTTCACAAATTTGCAACAGTCAGATTCCATTGTCAGCCAATAGTAACCTGCTCGCAAGATCTTCTTCGCCATTGCATGTCCATTGGAGTGAGTACCAAAGGAACCTTCGTGCACTTCGGTCATGAATAAGTCTGATTCGTGTCTATCCATGCATCTGAGCAAAACCATGTCGAAGTTTCTCTTGTACAGTATATCACCATTCAAGTAGAAATTACTGGCTAATCTTCTCAAAGTCTTCTTATCTTTCAAAGATGCCCCAGGCGGGTAAATCTGACTTTGGAGGAAACATTTGAGGTCATAATACCACGGCTTCTCGTCTTTGATCTCTTCAACAGCAAACACATGAGCTGGCCTATCAAGACACATCACAGACAAATTGGGAACTTCATTCCAATACTTTACCACAATCATTGACGCCAATGTTATAAGAGCATCTGCCATCCGATTTTCATCTCGAGGGATATGATGAAACTCAACCTTTATAAAGAAAGCCTAAATCCTCCTCGCATAATCTCTATACGACACCAAATCGGGTTGATTTGTCTCCCATTCTCCTTTGATTTAATTCACAACCAAAGTCGAATCACCGAAGACATCCAAATATTTGATTCTGAGATTCATGGCCTCCTCAAGCCCCATAATGCAAGCTTCATATTTTGCCATATTGTTTGTACACTTGAAATTCAATCTAGCTGTAAATGGTAGATGCGTGCCTTGAGGAGTAATAATCACTGCCCCAATGCCATTTCCATATTGGTTAACAGCTCCATCAAATACCATGCCCCAACGGGAACCAGGTTCTGGACCTTCTTCAAGCAATAGTTCATCACAATCTTTCATTTTCAAGTACAAAATCTCTTCATCAGGAAAGTCATATTGTACTAACTGATAATCTTCAATCGGTTGCTGAGCCAAATGGTCAGCCAAGATACTACCTTTGATCGCTTTCTGAGATTGGTATTCGATATCATACTCTGATAACAAGATCTGCCAACAGGAAATCCTCCCAGTTAAAGCAGGCTTTTCAAATATATACTTGATAGGATCCATTTTGGATATCAACCAAGTGGTATGATTCAACATATACTGACGCAGACGCTTAGCAGCCCAAGCCAATGTGCAACAAGTCTTCTCGAGCATAGAATACCGAGTCTCATAGTCGGTGAACTTCTTACTGAGGTAGTAAATTGTAAATTCTTCCTTTCCAGTCTCATCTTGCTGACCAAGGACACAACCCGTACTATCTTCGAGCACAGTCAAATACATGATCAATGGTCTTCCTTCAACAGACGGAGACAAAATCGGAGGCTCAAGCAAATATTCCCTGATACTGTCAAAAGCTTTATGGCAGTCTTCGGTCCAATCATAAGACTGATCTTTCCGAAGAAGCTTGAATATAGGCGCACATGTGGCAGTCATATGGGAAATGAATCTGGAAATATAATTCAAGCGGCCGAGAAAACCTCTGACTTGCTTCTCAGTTTTGGGCGCAGGCATCTCTTGTATTGCTTTGACCTTGGCAGGATCAACTTTAATATCCTTCTCACTGACAATAAAGCCCAACAACTTACCAGAACGAACACCAAAAGTACACTTATTGGGATTCAAGCGGAGTTTATATTTCCTCAAACGCTGGAATAGTTTCAACAAATGCTCAACATGTTCCTCCTCATCAATTGATTTAGCAATCATGTCATCGACATAAACTTCAATCTCTTTATGCACCATATCATGAAAAAGAGTAGTCATTGCTCTCTAGTAAGTTGCACCAACATTCTTTAGACCGAAAGGCATCACTCTATAATAGAATGTTCCCTAAGGTGTAATGAATGTGGTCTTCTCCATATCTTCGGGTGCCATCTTGATCTGATTATACCCAGAAAATCCATCCATAAACGAAAAGACTTTGAATTTATAAGTATTGTCTACCAACATATCAATGTGTGGCAAAGGGAAATCATCTTTCAGACTGGCTTTATTCAAATCTCTATAGTCAACACACATGCAGACTTTTCCATCTTTCTTCGGTAGTGGAACAATATTGGCCACCCATTGCGGATACTCAGTAGTTACAAGGAAATCGACATCAATCTGCTTCTGCACTTCCTATTTGATCTTCACAGCCATATCAGGATGCATTCTTCTCAACTTCTACTTGACTGGCGGGCATTCTGGCTTCAACGGTAATCTATGCTCCACAATCTCAGAATCTAAACCAGGCATGTCTTGATAGGACTAAGAAAACACATCTGAATACTCTCGAAGCAGATCAATCAACCCCTTCTTAACATTTGGACACGGTCGAGATCCAATCTTGACTTCCTTCACATCATCCTCGGAACCCAAATTGACTAACTCGACCTGCTCTTCAAAATTTAGAGAAGGAGAAGGATCATTGTATTCTGTAAGACCCTAATTTTTACCCTAAGATCCCTCATGGCATCATGTTATTACACAAGTGCATTGCCTCAAGGATCATAACATGTTTGGCTCCTTAACCCTAGGGTTGGGACTTGTGTGAGTGGTTTGAGGCCACCAAGAATGCTTGTATTGTATATTATTGCTTTTCTTATTTTTTTACTAACCAAAAGCACAAAAATATGTCACTAACTCTCTTTGTTTTGAAGCTTAAGTGATCATGTGCTCCAATGCTCCTAGGAGGCTCCAAAGCCCAATAAAATGGCTAGATGAAGATGAGAAAAAGCATGACAGTGGTCCACAAAGTTCCTAATCATCATATATGTCTCCCAAGTATCTCAATTTTCCAATTTGATCAAGATAACTCAAAAGGCTTGAGGATTGTTTCCCAAGGAAACCCTAATTCAACTATGCTTTGACTGAGCCTTGCCCATGAAGCAACCTCAACCTATGATCAAATTTAATCAAGGGAAGTTCTTTCATTCATCATTTTATTCATATTTGAGCCTATTTGAGGCCCGTCAATCATTTATTCATCAAGATTGGAAGTTTGGCCTTGAAAAGTTGACCAGTCAAAGTCATCTGACTAAATTGAGGTCCATTGAGGTACAACGTCTGATGTGTTTGTCAAATGAAGATGACCCCAAGAGAAAATATGTTATTAAGAACCGTATTAACAACTTTCATGTTCAACAAAAATCCATTTGAAACTTGTAAGGTCATCATTCATTTCAAAACATTATAGGTCATTTTGACTGAAACCCTAATTTTGGGTCAACTTACCAAGGACATAACTTCCTTAATTTTTATGATTTTGAGGTGATACAAAATGAATAGGAAAGCCTGAGATGTGTAATTCAAATTTTATGTTGGACAAAATGTCATAATACTAAAAGAAACACATGTGATAATACAAAACATTATAGGTCACATTGGACCTAATTCATTGAATTTGAAAAAGTACCCAACTTAAAATGCCCATAACTTTGTCATAGAAAATCCAAATGATGCAAACTTTGGGTCTAAATTGATCACCTTGAAACTTTATACAACTTTAATGTTGGAGGTTTTTCCATTAGAAGCTTGCATCATGAAATTAGAGGGGTTTGAATAGGCTTGCTTTTGGTGAAAATTTTCAAAGGTGACTTAAACATGTTTTGTACCTAAATTTTCACAGCCAGTTTTCATTAATTTCCAAATGCCAAATGAATTTTTTCCCAACATGACTTTTGCTCCTTATTTCAAGGGCTTTCCAACCATTACTCACATTACTTTTTTTGACTTACCATTGGTGAGTTTCGAAGAGCTCTTCATTTATGTGCATTTTGGTCTTTCATGATGAAATTTGTGTATGCAAGCCAGTTCCCTCCAAATTGCACGTCCAAATCCATTCCAAATGAACTCAACATGGTTTTGCACCCATCATTGGGCCTCACATGCACTTGTACAGGCCCATGCATATCCATTTTCAAATGACATGCACACGAGGGAAACATGATGCACAACCAATTTCAGCTATAAATAAACACTCCTTCTCATTCATTCATCAACCTTTTGGAGATCTGAAACGCTGCAGCATTGAAACCATATCCATACCAAAGGATTTTTTTCAGAATTTTTTCTCACTTTCGAGCTTGAAATTCAACATCATTAGTTGATCTTCAAAGGTTAATTCCTTAACCTTTCATCTCCACTGCATCCCTAGAGCAAAGAGGAGCCAAGATCTTGAAGGTTTCGTGGCCTAAAGAGCTTCAATTCAGAGGTATACCTTCAAAAAAATTGGATCTAAAACTCTCATTTCAATGTAGCTTTCTCTTGTTTGTGTGGTTTTCTGAAGTCCTCACACTTGAGGCAAGCCAATGGTGGTTTCAATTTTCCATTTCGTGCACTTACAGTTGGTACACCATGATCTTCCACTTCACATTTCTCTCAATATAGGAAGAGTGAGGAAGATCCACGAATACAATGGTGATCTCCATCACACAAGCTTCATTTCCATGTCCTTACTTTCCATTTTTGTTAAACTTTTTTCTCTGCAACTGGTGGCCGAATTCTGTTGGCTTTTCGGAGAAGACGGTGGTTTCCACCACCACCATTGACGTGTCTTACTTCCTGGCCCTTAGATCTGAATGCCACGTTCTAATCTCATTCATCCATTATGCTTACTTTATTTAATTCACATTGCCACACGTTTGACTTGGTTGCACGTTGCGCCCTCACATATGATCCTTTAATCCATGCCACGTCAATTAATGAGGTGCATCACACGGCTGTGGTTTTTTTTTTCATTTAATTCAATTTCTTTTATTTTCAGTTAATTCATTTGATTTTCAAAAATTCATAAAAAATTTATTTGAAGTCATAAAAATATGAGACCAATGCCAAAAAAAATCTTGAAAAATCTAGTTTCATATTTTGATTTTTAATTATTTTTGTGACTTCATTTAATATTCTTTGTGAATTATTTGATTTTTAATAGTTTTAATTCATTTTAAAATACTTTCTGACTTTTTGAAAAATACAAAAATATTTTCCTAGCATTTATGGATCATGATAAATCAATGAAAAACATTCTCATCAATTTCTTATTTGATTTGAGATTTATTTGAGATTTTAATCCATTTTGTGCTATTTTTAATTGTTTTTAAATACTTTCTGATTTCCAAATTTGTTGAGAAAATTAGTCAAAGCTTGTTTGACCATGTTAGACCTATGAGAATTTAACTGGACTTGTTGAGGTTGATTTGAATTGAATTTGAGGTTTGACCTTATTTGATTATTTTTTTTATTTGCACTTTATTTCAATTCTAAAAATACCAAAAAATCTCATTGACTTGTTGACTTGTAATCTTCATTTCTTTTCTGTTTGGTATTGATTAATGATGATTTGATTCACATTTGATCAATTAGACTTGATACTTGTCTTCTTTTCCATTCCCTTTCTTCTTCATCCCATTCTTTTCATCATTGGCCAATGAGTTAATGTCTTATGGTTGGTCTTGACAAATGAGAGGTTTAACCTTCTTTGATCCAAACCAAACTCAACTTGATCCATGATCAAGTGAGTTGTTTTATGTCCAAGATAGGTTGCTTCTTGGTCAAGCAAATAACCTAAAGTCCATACAAGGCCCTTCCCCTTTTGTTTTGGCATGGCAAGTTTGTGGAGCTTGGCTTACTAGTCATGATCTCTAACTTGTGTTCTTTGCCTATATTTTTATTGACCGGCCTCAGATAGGCGTGACTACTACATTAGTCCACTTACGATTGCTTAACATAGCGCTACATTGTCTTATGACAAGCTAACATAACTTCACTAATTACTAACTTTAATTTGAGCATTTAATTTCTTGCCCTTTACTTTTAATGCCATTTATTTCTTGCTCATTTATTTATATTGCTTTTCCCTTTGCTCACTTGAGCATATATTTTATGTTTATGTCATTTTTCTTTTGCTCATTTGAGCCCATTATTGTATATAAATATATTGTTATCTTGTGTTTGCTTTGAGTTTTGTTTTGTGTGAACCAATTGCAAAAGGAGAAAGGACTTAGAATTACGACTTACCTATGCTTAAAGGAGTTCAAGAGCAACTAGGCCTCATGCCTTTAGAATGCTAAACTTGTTGAAGAGCAATTAGGCCTCATGCATTTAGAATGCTAAATTTCAAAGTTGACTTCAAAGGACTTCTCATCCAAACTTATTCTTTGTCCATTCCCCTTATTGTGTTGTGAACTTTTTGATGTTTGCTTGTGTGTGATAGGGATCCCACTTTGAGATTGAGAAAAGAGGATCATTATCATGAGCAACCAAGTTAAGAGACAAGCCAAATGGAGATCCTAGGAGCTTGAATTCAATTGTGTGATTGCTTATTTATTTGCTAAGTCCAAAGGAAAGGAGCATCTTGAGTCATCTATATGACTTCAAGAAAAGGAACTTCAAGGGTTTATCTTCCCTCTCTTATCTTTGTATGCTTTAGGACTAGCCCTTCTCTTCTTTTCCCCACTCTAACCAAGCCAAAAATCTTTTTCTAAACTTTGACTTTGTTTCAAATTAGAAACCTAGGCCTTAAGCCTTTGACTTTTCAAACTCTTTTTATTTTCATAAATACTCATTATGAATGAACTTTAATCCAACTTTGACTTCATTTTGTAAATAAGTCTAACTTGTAAATACAACTCACTTCAAGTTGTTTTTGTGGTTCCAATGGCCACCTTACTAAAACCTTTTCAAAAACAATAGTCATTGGTTTGAGTTATCATAGTGGTTGATGTAAATCTCACCTCATCCTTAGTGGTTGGATTATAAGTCTTCCATGCTTATTATAGGGTTAACCCCTCACTAGAATGTTGAAGCCATCCTCACATGGTGGATTGTTGGTTTAGGTTGAGTTTTCTCCCTTTGATAACAAAAGACCTTAATACTTTTGATCAAATCAATTCACCAATATTTGAGATTTTTACCCCGAACTACGAGGTTTTGATCCTCCTCTATGATGGTACGTATGCAATGGGTTCATCCATTCAAACAACAAATTTGTAAATAATCTATTCTCTTCTCATCCCCCCAATCTTTTGTACAAATATTTTCACAAATACCAACCTACAACACATATTTGTAAAAAGGGTTCCCTTAGAGTACTAAGGATGTTTTGGGTGCGTAAAACCTTCCCATTTCATAACCAACCCCCTTACCTAGATCTCTGACATTTTTATTAGTTTTTGATTTGAAAAACTTTTTACCTTGGCTTTTGTTCGCTTTTTAGCCTTTCCTTTGGACAAATAAAAGTGCGGCGGCGACTCAAATTGTATGTTGACTTTTGGTTTAGTCAATAAACCTAAAGTAACGAAAACCCCGCTACATATTCAATGGGGGTTAGGAACCAACCTGCATAATGATTTGATATTTTGATATTAGAGAAGTGAATTTGTGACCAAATATTATGCAGATGGACAACTATATTGTTTATTTATGTTTTTTGAGATTACCATTTTCAGAATAAAGCAAAAAGTAAAAACAAACATCATAGATATGGATGAATAGAATTAATTTTATTGATGATCAATTTGAAAATGCCCAAACAATGTTCTCTTCTCCCTTAAGCATAGGGGAAGGATTTTAAAACATATAAAAGCAATTACTTATATCGATGCAATATAACAGGAATATCAACAGCAGTCCAATTGTTGCAAGCCTTTCCATGCGTCACAAAATTGGTGCAGTCTTCCTCTTCATCATCCTCTAGCACAGCAACTAAGTGTTGTTCATTGCCATGAATGAACCCTCTGCTACGAAAACTAAGTTGCATATCTTCAGACCTTGCAGTTGATGAACCTTTCTTGAACCCCAAACTGGTTCTGCCTTTGTTGTTGGAGACCTCTACCATGCGCCCCCACTGATTAACATTGCCTTCTTCCACAATCTTCTGAGCATCTTTCAATGAGGACATAGGTGCCCCAACCCTCTTTTCAGCAGCAATAGACAAGGCTTGGAATGGAGTTCCAACCTCATCCTCAGCTTCAACGTAAGAGAAAGATGACAAGTGGCTAACCAACAGAGCCTTCTCTCCACCAACAATCACTAGCTTGCCATTCTTCACAAATTTGAGCTTCTGGTGCAAAGTTGAAGTAACAACTCCTGCCTCATGGATCCATGGCCTTCCCAACAAGCAATTGTAGGCCAGGTGGATATCCATTACTTGGAAAGTAATTTGAAAATCACTCGGACCTATCTTAACTGGAAGGTCCACTTCACCAATCAATATTTTGCGTGAACCGTCAAAAGCTTTGACGATTACTCCAATATACCTCATATGCGCTCCTTGGTAAGATAGCTTTGACAAAGTTGACTTCAGAAGCACATTTAGTGACGAACTGGTGTCAACCAAAACATTTGACAAAGCATCCTCTTTGCAGTCCATAGAAATGTGCAAAGCCAAATTATGATTCCTTCCCTCCTCAGGGAGCTCTTCATCGCAGAAACTGAGATTATTGCAAGAAGTGATGTTAGCCACAATATGATCGAATTGATCCATTGTAACATCATGTTCTACTTACTCTTGCACTATAACTCTCTGTAGTGCTTCTCTGTGCGCTTGGAATTCATGAGCAAAGACAACACTGAGATCTTCGAGGGGGTTTGGAGCAACTTCTCCACCATATTAAACTCGCTTCTTTTGATAAACCGAAGTACCTCATCATCATCATTGGGTTTCAAATTATTGGATTCACCAGACTTACCTTTTGAAACACCAACCCGATCTACACTAGGTACCTCCACCTTCTTACTCACAACTGATTCTTCTTTATCCTTTGGGAACACCGACCCAAACACTCACCACTATGGGTCACCTTAGTAACATCAGCACTGCTCACTACTAAACTAGTCGTAGGTAATGTGACCTCTTGACCATCCTTCATCATTGTAGCATTATAATGATATGGCACAACTTTATCAGATGAATACGGGACTGGGCCCGCTAACCGTATTACCAACGGTGATACTGATCATTGACTGTTGCTGTTATTGGAGTCATACTGGATTACCAACTTCTCAGGCTGCTTGAAAACATGCACTATGATATTAACATCGTCATATACATGACGGGATTGAACAATTTGAATCATGCCTTCATCCATCAGTCGTTGGATGTCCCTTTCCACAACTTCACAACCCATCATGTTAACACTACAAACAGCACAACCATCATGGTCGTGCTCACATTCACTTACCATACAAATATCCTTATGCATCTGCACCAAGGATCTTATGATAAAACGCACATCAAAAACTTTGAACTCTCCAGGACAACCATCCACCATATTCACAAAAGAGTTCTTATGGGCGGGCAACGGATTTGCTTTGACATTCGGTGCTCGATCCTCGAAGGACACCATAACACTCTTCATCAATTTTTGAACCTCATACTTGAGCGGATAACAATTTTCAATATCATGTCCGGGTGCTCCTTAGTGAAAAGCACAACAGAGCTCAGGTTTATACCACCAAGGAAGTGGCTCTGGAATCTGTGGTGGGTTTCTTGGTTGGATCAGGTTCTTGAGAACCAAGGATTGATAGAGTTCTGTATGAGACATAGGAATCGGGTCGAAAGAGACCTTCTTCCTCTCAAAGTTTTGTTGATGATGATTGTTATTGGTATTGTTGTTGTTATAGGTGTTCGCTCGTTGTTGCGGTTGTTGTTGTTGACGTTGTTGTTGTTGAACTAGTGTTGCTTGTTGATTAGAAAATACCGGGATAATGGAAGATACTTGATGATGATGATGTTGACGGGATGGTGGATTCCTTCTGATCTGAGGCCGCCTCTGCCTCCCACTGCTTATTGCATTCGCTTCACTGTCCTTCTCGAACCCCTTCCTCAAGCCTCATCCCCATGTTTACTATTTCGGTAAAGTCACTGGGGCACTAGCAATCATTCGTTCATAGTAAAATGAACTCAGAGTTTTCAAGAAGAACTTTGTCATCTCTTTTTCCTCCAAATGAGGAGTGATCTGGTCAGCCAGTTCCCTCCATCGCTGCGCATACTCCTTGAATGTCTTTTTATCTTTCTGAGACATAGACCTTAGCTGGTCTCTATCAGGCTCCATGTTCACATTATACTTATACTGCTTGACAAAAGCCTCCCCCAAGTCATTGAAAGTGTGAATGTTGGCACTGTCCAATCCCATATACCAACGGAGCGCGGCGCCGGTCAAACTATCTTGGAAATAGTGAATAAGCAATTGATCATTGTCGGTCTGAGTAGACATCTTACGAGCATACATCACAAGATGACTGAGCGGACAAGAGTTCCCCTTATACTTTTCAAAGTCGGGCACTTTGAACTTCATCGGGATCTTGACGTTGGGAACTAAACACAACTCAGCAACACTCTTCCCAAATAAATCCTTACCTCTCAGCGTCTTCAATTCCTTGTGCAACTCAAGAAAATGATCCTTCATTTCATCGATTTTCTCATAAACATTTGGGCCCTCAGATGGCTCGGAATGATAAATGGTGTCCTCTGCGCGAGGCAAGGTGTGCACAACAGGAGGTGGCACGGACATGACCGGGCTAGATGCCGACATGGAAGCGAAGATAGGCACAAAGCCTTCGGGAACAAAGTTGGACGACATTCCCCATGGGAACCCGGCAGGCATAGTTAGCGCGAAATGGGTGACAGCAGCAAGCATAATAGAGCTAGCCACCTCTGAAATAACAGTCCTCGCAGAAGGAGTTGCAGGCGTTGGAAAAGATTTACTCTAAGCAGCAAGAACTGACTCCATCATGGCAGTCAGGCGAGCGATCTCGTCCTTCAATTCTCTGTTCTCTTGCTCTAGATGCTCCATAATTTTGAAGTGATTGGCGCGGGTGTTGTACCAGTGAGTCAGCTTGGCTGAAACACAGAAGAAAAACCAATAAGACATATGGCGAAAACCTACTTATGCAAATGATGCATGAAATGCAATGCTTGATTGTTTATTTTTATTTTCAAGGAACCTACTATATCATCTTCAAATATATATATTTAAATAGCAATTGCAACAATTTGATATGACAGAAAATCTCTTTTTATTTATATAAATTAGAAGGATTACACTGAGTACAATTTGAGAAACCAAAATAAAAATAAAAGAGAAAAGGAGACTAGTCATCCTAAGGATCTCTAACAACAATGTCAGAAGATCTGGCTGCAGGCGCGTACTTCCTTCGAATGTGACAGATCTCGGTCTCAAAAGAAGCCTTCATCTGAGTCTTCTCGAGGACAAGCTAATCAACAATCTTCTTCCAAGCAACGGAAGGCTGAGGCATGTTAGAAGATGAAACCTCTGGCTCTCTCTATCTCTTCGTCACTCGGTCTTCAAGTAGCTCAATAAGCGCATCTTTTTCCTTAGACTCCAACTGCAACTCTTCATGCTTCTTGCTCAAAGCACGGAAACGCTCTTCCCACATATCCTTCTCTTGCTTCATCTTGACGAGCGCGTCTTCCAACTCCTCAACATCTTGGCTAGGAAGAGTTAATGGCTCAAACATAACCATAGACATAGGTCTTTCACAAGGATAAGGCATCTTCAATTCCAAAGCTCTCTTCTTCACCCAAAGAGTGTAGGCTTCCAAAGCTAGACAATTGCACGGACCAAGCTCGGATCTTCCTTTCCTATGCACATTATGCCAAGCATGCATAATCTTCTGCTTCAAATGTTGGGGATCTTTACCCTCTTGATAGAAAAGACCTTCTAACAAAGTGTTATTAGGTTTGTCTCTCAAGGGGAACCCAAGTTGACGACGAGCCAAAGTAGGGTTATAGTTAATTTTTCCTTGTGTACCAATGAGAGGCACATTAGAGAATTCACCACAACTATCAATAATCTCAAAACTGCTTAAAGATGGATCATACCAAACTATGTCATCATTAGTGAGAGACATAAGTCTCTGAGACCACCTTAGACATTGTTTGTTCTCCACAAAAGCAGGTGTCTGAGGCAAGTGTGAAATAAACCACTTGTACAGAAGAGGAATACAACAGACAATAGTTCCACCACCTTTAGAATTCCTTAGCTGCAAAGAGAAATACATATCACCCAACAAAGTAGGCACAGGATTCCCAATCAAGAAAAGTATAATGGCGTTAACATTAACAAAACCGTCAATGTTAGGGAACAAAGCTAATCCATAGATGAGCAACAAAAGTAGCTTCAAAAGTATCCACACTACCGACTTGAGCAAAAGCAGTAGCTTCCTTGATGAGGAAATCAGATGGCAACCCAAACAATCCTCCTTTCTTCACCCAATGAGCCTCTATCTCAGATTTCTTCAAGTGAAGAGCTTCAGCAATAAGATTAGATCGGGGAATCTCCTCCAATCCACTAAAAGGTACTCTACTAGAAACAGGTATCCCCAAAAGATGAGAATACTCCTCCAAGGTAGGCACAAGCTGAAAATATGGGAAAGTGAAACAACAGTAGAGAGGATCATAGAATTGCACTAGCACACTCAGAAGTCCTTCAACCATATCAGCAGACAAGATACACAAAAGCTTCCCATGACGTTGTTTGAAGTCCAAGGGATCTAATAAGAAAGATGCTAGCTTCCTAACTCTTTCAAGTCGGGACATCTGAAATTGTACTTCTTAGTGTTCCTCCGTCCACAATCCATGGTCTAAAAATATTTGCAAATGATACCTTAGTTCCTTGAAATTTTCATGTGATGAATGTTATGATGCGCATGAATGCATGAATGCAACAATCACAAATAAGGGATCACACATAAGGCAAACAAAGGTCAAGGGATGAATCAAGTCAATGTCAAGATCAATCATCCATTTTGGTGGATTATGGTTTACACCTTATCAACACTCAAGTTCCATTGATATTGACAAGACATGATTGGATCAACCAAGAATCAAGGGTTTGTTGCAAGTCACAAGCATGGAGTCTGGGTAAGAACCATCCCAAAAGGAGTGAACTAAGGATAAAAACCTGTAGATCATGTTCTAAAAAGTTCCCAGCGTCTTAATTCCATCTATCGGATATTACAGGTTAAGATGACTGACTCATCGACCCATAATATTCTCAAGGGAAACTCGTCTGAGTGTAGTATCGCGTAACAACTGTTATCAAGTCTACACTTGAATAGTTTCCACACTACGTCCTAAATAGGCCAAGAGGGGGTAAATGTTCTATGCTCCTCAGCTTCTCAGACCCAAATTAGAGATAGTAATGCCTAACCACAAATACTTGCGTTACATTTCCAAATCCAAAAGAGTCTCCACTGAGCAAATGGATCTCAAGCCAACTTGTTAAGGACTACTCAACACAAGTCTAACATGACTATACCATCCTCCTATCTTAAGTGCACTCAAGTTCGGGTTAGAACTTATCTCACCACTCAGAGATCACCAAGCATAGCAAGCAAATTATATCACACATATATACAAACATCACATATATACAAATATATAAACACAAAAAGTAGGCTAAACCCCCTGGAGACTACTCCCTAGTGGAGTCGCCACCTAATTTCTATAGAGGTAAATTCATGATCATCAAGCCATTGATAAGCTAGAGATCAAATAACAAGAGTCGCCACCGCGTTTTTATTGTTTCCAAAGGAAAATGGAAAAAGTACGAACAAATCCCAAAAGTAAGAAGTTTTCAAAACAAAACTAATAAAATGTCAGAGATTACAGGTAAGGGGGTTGGTTACACAGAGGGAAGGTGTTAGCACCCAAAGTGTACTAGGTACATCTAGGGAGCCCTTTTTGTGTGCATATGTATTTGGTACAAAATGATGTTTACAAACAAATAGAATGGGGGGATGAGAAAAGAATTCATTAATTATATTTTTGTGTTTGGCAAGACCTTCGGTCTTGTGCCTACGTACCAACATAAAAATGAGGGATCAAAACCTCGTAGTTCGTGATACAAATTTCAAAATGGATGCGTTGCTTTTAATAAAAATTAAGTTTGAAAGGCACAAAGGCCTAAAAATGGTTTGAATGAGTTAGTTCTTTTTGGCTTTTTGAAAGTTTAAGTCAAGTTTAATTAAGTTTATTTACAAGTTTGATTTAAGAAAAGAAGTTTGAAAATACAATGGCATAAGGCCAAAGTTTCTATCTTTTTGCAAAGTGGTCAAAGTTAGAACAAAATAAGTTCAATCAAAGAAGAGTTTGAAAGAGGGAGGGAGAGATTTTGAAATTAAAGAAATGGGGAGAAGATGAAGGGACTAATTCTATGCACAAAATTAAAAGTTGAGAGTTGAAAAGATCTGACCAAATGGGTAGTAATCCAATAGACAAGAATGTCAATAGAAACCCAGAATTCCCTTGGACATTTTAGAATTAAGCAACACACAAATGCACAATTATATTATCTTGAAGAGAAAGGCATTAAATAATGATAGACACATCCAAGCTTATCCATTCTATGATCTTCCTAAAAATATCCCATGTAACAGATGAATTCCACAGGTCACAGGTTGAAAATAACAGCTTCACAATGATCATGTTGCAGATGAACTCAGAGGGATCTTGAATGATATCTCAGATGAGGTCTCAAATTACAAGCACTTGGTTTCTCAATAAGTTGGCATTGACCAAGTCCTTTAGCATAATAATGGTGCCTAAGTTCTAAGTCCATTTGTCCAAGATCAAGCCAACAGTCCACACAAAAGTTTTTTAGGTTTTTTTGTTGTTATTATGTACATTAATACACAAACAAAATATATCACACAATATGGTCCAAGTGGACAAAGTGAAAATTGCATTAAATGAACAATGGAAAATGTATAAAAGCTAGAATTAAATGACAATAAATTAAATGGCTTGAAATTAAAAGTTAGTTGTTAATGGGTTAGAAGTTAGTATTGTTTTGCTTTTGCTTTTCATTCTTAGACATTCTTTGGAGAACACTCAACCCACTTATCACAAGCATGGATACTTGAGCCAAGACATCTTTCAAAGGAAGGAAAAAAGACCAAGTTTCCACGCAATACCATGAAAGAGGGGAGACTTACAATCTCACTAACTATAATGCTATGCCTTTTATGTCACAAATTTTGCGCTATGTTAAGCAATCGTAATTGGACTTATATAAAAGTCACAACTATTTGAGACCGGGCAATAGAATTTTGGTGTTAATGCATGTTAGAGACATAGTATTATGGACTATGCTCATGAAACATACCACACACAAAAAGAATATGCAAAAGGTGTGGCCTAATCTCATCCATACTCATGTTAATCTTTCAATCAACTAGCTTTAGGACTTTGAGATATCATAGGCCAAATGAGATGAATGCACAAAGAAAGGGAATGAGATGAAGAGGGAGAGGTATAATTGAAAACTCAAATTGATCAAAGGAGGACTTTTACCAAATTAATATCATCCATTCATTTTGGGAGATAGAATGTACATTCCATCAATCCCCTAAATCCAATGATATTAACTTGACAAAGTCAAATCAACCTTAACGAAGGCCCAACAACAAGAGTCAAACATAAACAAGTCATCACAATTGGTCAATAAAATTATTTGGCATTTATTCAAATTAAAAATACTAAAATAATACATTTAAATTAAATATGGTTTGTCAAATTCCTAAAACCTCATTAAAACCCCAAATAAATGGCCATGAGATTTATCATAGGTCAAACAAGGTCAAAGGACCTTAGAGAAAAAATTTCAGAATTTTTAAAGACTTAAAAGTATTTTTAAACAATTAAAAACAAATGAAAAATCAATTAATTCATGAAAAATATTAATAATGATCCAAAAAATAATTTTAGTTCAGAATATGAAAGAGGAAATTATTTGAATTTTTTTGGTGAAACTCTCATATTTTTTGGATCAATATTAAAATTAATATGAATTAATGAAAATAAAGAAATTAAAATGAAATTCAAATAATCAGAAAAAACGTGGACCACTTGATCTCCCTCATTAATTGAGGTGGCAGATCAAGTGGCCACCAGCGCGCGTTCCATGGTGGACTTGGGTCAATGCGGCACATGCATGGTAATTAAAAACAACGCACGAGATTAAAACAATTTAAAAGAGATCAATGGCTCTGAACCGTGCCAACACATCACCGGCGTTCAAAGGCCGGTCATCTTCTCAGGTGACCCTGGCCGGATTGGTTCACTCATCACCATAAAAAAAATGAAAAAGGAGGACATGATCTGAAAGAAAAAATGGCGTAGAGCACGAATCTGACCTCAATTTTAACTAACTCCTCACATATAGAAAGATATGTGGAGTTGAATTTTGAGGTGTGTCAACTGAGTTGCTTCGATTTGACCTCTAAGCAACTCAATCTTCTTGCCTACATCGGTAGGACTTCAGACAACCAAAGAATCAAGAGAATTGAGCAAGATTGAGAGAGAATCGAAGAGATGAAAATTTCTGGAAAATACCTCCAATGCAGGTCTGGATTCAACTGTTCTTCCCTTGGCTCGTGCTTGATCTCACTCAGAATGCTTAACGAAGTAGAATGAAATGCACAAAAGGTCTTGGATCCCAGGAGTTTTGAATCTCAAAACAGTGAGATTCAAACTCAATTTCAAGATGAAATTCTCAGGATTATCCTCTCAAATGGAAGGGTTAGGGGTCTAGGATCAAAGCTGGCGTGAATGTGTGTTGAATTCTGAGCATATGGAGCTCTATTTATAGTTGGATCATGTGATAATTGCACCTTCCAAATCACTTTCCAAAATTGGCAATGGATGATGCATGGGTGCATGGGCGTGTACAGGCCCATGAGATCATTGCTTTAGGTCTAAAAATGAGTGTGAGAGAGTCTGAAATCAACTTGGATTGCAAGACAAGTGTATATGGAAACTTGAAGTTTGATCTTTGCCAAATGATGATGCAATGTTCAAGCCATGCACAGCCTATTCAATTCTTGTCCAAAATGGATGATCTTGGACATTTTGGAAAGTTGAGATCAAGAGGAACAACTTTCATGTTCAACACTTTTACATTTGAAGCTTGTATCATGATGAATTTTGTGGTGGAAGTTTGGAAATTTCAACATGTTGATATTTTTTCTAAGTGTCAAGCCATATATCTCAATATTCCACCTTGCTTAACTTTTTATGTGAGCTTCACATGAGAAAAGTGTCTTCATAAAAGTTGTATCTATTTCAAATACCTTTAAAATGGTTACCAATTTCATGTCATTTGGATTTGAAATGATAGAGTTATGCATTTTTGAAGTTTGGAAAAATCATTTGTTCAATGGTATAGGTTAAAAGTGACCTATAATGTAGCCTCATATCACATGCTCATAAAAGTTGAATTAGATCTCACTCCAAACATAAAAATTTAAGTGTACATCTTGAATTTGATTGTGCAACTTGGAAATATTTCATCTCATAAAAATTGAGCAAGTTATGGCCTTGGGTAGTTGACTTTGAAATTAGGGTTTAGACAAAATGACCTATAATGTTTCAACATAGAAAATGTTTTTCCAAGCAAAACTAGATCCAGGTCTCAACATGAAAGTTTTTTTGAATGTCATTTAGAGTAAGTTTGCTCTTGGAATCATTTTCATATGGTGAAAATCATAGGAGATATGGTCTAGGGAGACCCAGTTTTGATCAGATGAATTCATCTAGCCAACCACCATCAACTAACTTGCCAATCTTCAAGTCTCTTGACCTTATAGGCTCATGGTAGATCATATATGCATAAAATTATGAATTTTTAAGTATCCCTTGATAAATTTGATTAATGGGTGAGATATCTTGTTGGAGAAGTTACTCAAGATACCCAGTCAAACTAGGGTTTCCAAGGCAAATCACCCTTAAACTCTTGAAGAAAACATGATCAAAATAACATGTAGAGATCATTGGGACTCATATATGATGCTCATAACCATTCTTCGATCAATTCATGGTTGTGCTCTTTGTTCATGAGGGTCTCAAACTCTAGATGTGAACTTGATAGATCAATGGAGATCATGCCCTACCTGCAAAAGAGTTAGGCAAATACAAAGACATATTTTTGGTATTTTTGTTAGTAAAATGATAATATACAAGTATGATACAATCACAAAATGCTTGGTGATATCTCCCAAAACAAACCCAATGAAAGAGGGGTAAGGAGGATGCCAAGGTATGATCCCAACGCTAATGCTTATGATAAAATTGTATGAGGGATCTTAGGGTCAAAATTGGGGTCTTACAATATCCACCATGAATATTTCGACAGGCTCGACGATCAAATCCTCTTCCATTTTAAGTTCAAGCTCCCCCTCTAGTCAAGATTTTTTCTTTTCAGCAAATTTGAGCCTTCCATCCTTCAGCGCATTTTGAATCAAATCCCTGAAAAGCACACATTGTGATGTTTCATGTCGAACAAAATTATGAAATTTACAAAAACCTTTTTTCTTTCTCTGTTATAACGAAAGAGTTTTCAATACCTTAAGAATCATTATTTGGCCTTCAAAAACTAAAAGGTCAAAAATCTCGTCAGACTTAGTTACATCAAACGTATAAGTCTTTGTGACAAGTTTTTAGTTTTTTGGTTGAATATGGTTTTTTCCATTTGAGTGATTTACACACATAAGGAGGTCTTGACTTTAGTTCGGTCACATTAACCTCATTCTATTCAAAACAATTGTTTTCTATGTCGGATAAACTATCTATTTCATCTATCTCAACATAAGCTACTTTTTCTTTTAGCTTAAATAGTACTTTTGTCCCTGCAAGTTAGTGTGTTTTTGGTTTTAGTCCCTAAATCTTTATTTTTTGGAAATAGTCCTTGAATATTAAAATCATTTTGGTTGTAGTCCCTAAAGTGAAAATCCGCAGGAAATCTGCATAATTTAAATCCGTAGGAAAATTCAAAGGAAAATCCGCAGGAAACCTGCACATTTTTTTTTGTGGATTTTGGTTTTAAAGACTAAAACCAAAAATATTTAACATTCAGAGATTACTTCCATGAAAAAACTATTTATGGACTAAAATTAAAAACACACCAACTTATAGGGACTAAAAGACCATTTAAGCATATTCTTTTTTATGGTACTTACTTGATCTGGCCTTTTCATCCTTCAGGCGCTCGACCTGTCGTACCATGCTAGTTGGGCAATATCCCTTACGTACTAAGAATCTAGTTTCTTCCTGATGGAATAGTCTAGACCGCCAACAATCATTTCGACTAACTCATGCTCAGGGACTTGCCTAAAGCATCTTGCCTTAAGAAGTCTAAACCTATTTAGATAATCATCAACCGACTTGGGAATTGTACGCCTAACACTGGCCAATTCCTTAAGGCTAATTTTCGACTAAACCATGTAAAACATTTCATGAAACAATCTCTCTAATTTGATTCCAAATATATGGAATTAACGGGGAGTGTTGTGAACCACATAAAAACATTTTTTGTTAGAGAATTTGGAAAATATTTAATATTTAAATTCTCATTATTAGTTATATCCCCTGCCTCAGTCTGGTATCTATCCACATGCTCGACTGTTGACTCGTTAGTCTCACCAGAAAACTGAGTAAATTTCATAATATTCCATGGGGAGTTCAGTCAGTCGAGCATATTCCAAAAATAGAGATATGTAATTAGGCATATGAAGGTCAATATTGAGACCATTTTGGGCTAAAATCTGTTCAACCACGTATGTTATATTGGTCTGCCCCCAAAAATTATTTTGTTGGACATTTCTAAGTACTTAGTCGGCATTGTGGTTTATGGGTACCATATATATCTCAGGACCATTCTGGGCTTGGTTCCTTTCTACTATCTCCTGTGGAGGTTGCTCAACTAGAACTTTGTTAGCAGGTGGTGGCACAACTGGCGATGGGGGTGCCCCAAAAAAGTTAGCAATCCTTCCCATTTGGTTGGATAACTGCTGGTAACTTTGGATGGTGTCTGGATCAAAGGGTTGAACACCATACCTATTTGTTGTGTCAGAATATTTACCATTTCATGGTTACTTTCGTCCATTTTTGCCTCATGGTCATTAAATAATTTGTCATAAGAGTTGGCATCATGGGAGGGGCGTATCAGAATTCCCCTTGTGGTTTCCCTATTCGACTAGGGTTTCTTATGGAATATCTTGACACCAAATATGGATTAAGGGGTGACACTATTATTGTAGCATTGTCTGCACACGTCGAAGCATGGTTGTGTAGGCCCACCATCATGGAAGTTGGCATGCCATAAGGGCAGTCCCTAGTAACTAGAGGCATAATAAAACTTGGTACATATGAGGTGTTATTATCCCCGATAATTATCGCAAAAGGCTTGAGGGAGGTTGGTATTCTTGTTACCTGTGGTAAAGTATCTACCACCTCTGGCAACGACACTGAAGTCGAAATCGGATTTAAAATAGGGACTTTACTCTAATAGGGTCCATCGTCCCTATCGTACTTGCGGTTGTAGTAACTGGTGGTTGTGAGTTTGGAGTATCATTCCGGGCTCGAGAGGTGTTCTCCGGGTTTTCGATTGATGCTAAAATCCTACCACTCCTCAAACAAGTGTAACCCCAGACATTACAAATATTCCTACTCCTCAAACACTTACATTAATGGATATTGAAAATGAGAACAGAGTAAATACTACGACAATTTCTTCAAGAGAAAAATAAATTTCCACACAAAAACATGTGTGTCCCACTAGGCATGCTAATTTGTTTGCAGGTGTTTTTAGCGAACAATCACGAGTTTGAAAGTCTTTGATATTAACTCAAAAAATCTTGGGATCGGTTTTGTGTGAAAACTCTTACTGTGACGTAAGTGCAAGATGTAACTACGAATAAAGGGGACAATACGAAAGTAGACTTTGAAGACATTAAATCTTAAATTAAAGAAAAAAAGAACTTTAAATAAACAACATTAAATGAAATACATTAAATGACAAGAAAGAAAATGTGTTTCAATTAAGGAAACATAAAAAGAAAAAGGGGACGCAATCACATAATTACTCACAAACTGTTTCACTCTCTAGCTTGAGTATTCTAGTTCTATAGAGAATGTATGTGAAATTTGAGAACCATTATTACAACATGAGTCTGATATAAATACTAACTAGGAATATCTGACTTCGATAGTTTAACTCTACAAAAATTGACACGTCATTTGAATACATACAACTTCTGTCACCACATCTTGCCATGTCATCAAGGCTTTGAAACTGCTGAAACCATTATCTCACGTTATCTAACTGCCTAAAGACTAGTAACTGCTTTCTTGTCGAAGGTAGTCACTGAGGGACTAGAGTCTCCTTCATCCTTGGTTTCCTCAATCTTTTAAGCATTCATAGTCTATTGGAAAGTCCCTTTTCTACATGGTGTCGAGTAATTATTCATGTTTATTTCTGAGATCTTTGAACTAATTCTCAATATATGCTCTTGAGATTCTTCCAAACTACATCTAAAGATTCCAGTCGAGAAGTTCTAGTCGACGTGTCTTCACTGTCGACTCTTGCCATCACCTGTTACACATAGTACATCACTAAATGTCGTATTGACTTAATTTACCTACAAGATAGAAAATCTCAGGTCAACTTTGATTAGCTGTCGGGGCGAGCTTTCACACACTTTAAATCTTGTCAGATACTTCATTTTTGTAGACACTTCCTTAAGCTTTACTTTTTTTCGCTTAAACTTGAAAGTAGAAAACCCTATTCCTAACAAATTTTCAATTTATTTATGTTGTCGATCAAATATTGTAGATAGCTCCAAGAAAATCAATTACCAGAAGAAAAAGGAAATCCTCTAACATAAGATCATCGGATACACCCTATGATGAACACATATTTATAAGCCACCTCATGAAGAATTTTACACTTTATTGGAAAAGCTACATTTATTACTAGTGAAAACAGACTTGTCATTATGGGTGTTCAAAAATTTGGTTAACTGATCCAAATACCTAATCTGAATTAAATTGAACCATAAAAAACTTAAACCATTTAAATGGTTAATAAATTGAATTGTTTATTTTAACCAATTCAATTAATCTAATTGAATTTAAAAACCAGTTTAAACTCTTATAAACTCTTTCCACAATTTTATCTAAAATATAAATACTATTATTTCACAAATTCAATAAACTTAATAAATCATTATATTAAAATGATAAATATTTTAACTATAATCTTTTAATATTTTTTAGTCAGTTACTATTATCATAACATTTTTATTTTCACATTACGCGTTCTTCCCCAAATATGAAATATGAACCCTAAATCATATTCTCTCCAATTCAAACTCAACATCAATTTCACTTTCACCTTCTATTTGTTTTGAATCAATTTCGATTTCAATTGATTTCAAATTTCACTCGATTTCATTTTCGATATGTTCCATTTTCACTGGGTTTCGATTTAACTCGGTTTCGATTTCACCAGATTTCACCTTCTCTACTCGGATCTTGCTCGTAGAAACTCTTGTCTCGACTCTTTTTGAGGTAAACCTGTTATTTTCTGCTCTCAATTTCACTTTGAATTGAAATAATATATGAAAATTGCTTTTAGTCTTGATAGGATTTTATTTGAATTTTAATCTACTGGTTGATATGTGTTCTCCTGAAAATGATGGTTCGGTTCCAGTAATTTTAGTCTTGATAGGATTTTTTTAATCTATGTTCTCCTGAAACTTCCCTAATCCTGAAGATGCGATAGTCATACATAATTGCAAAACCAATCCTAACCAGTACACAATATTTAATCAAAATATATCATGGTTGTAAGTCTCAATTGATTGGATATATGCTAGTCTTAGATTGGAAAACCATTCCTAACCAGCACACACAATATTTTACCAGAATATAGCAGGGTTGTAAGTCTTAAATCATTGTTTGTATATATGCTAGTCTTAATCCTTCTGAGAATTTATTTTTATTTTAAATTATGTAGAGTTAGAATGATAAATCCTGAAACTTCATAATCTTGTAATCCTCCTACAATTCAATTCAATTTTTGAACTTAAATTAAGTCTTAATACAAGATAGGGAACTAAAATGAATAAACCAACTAATATTAATCAACCATAAACTCAACCTCTATACGATAAAGTCTAATGTATAGATAAAATCTATCGGTTTAGCCTATGCAGTTAATATGTTAAGAACTGAATTAAAAAATGTATACGCTTTAGGAACTGAATTAAAATTTTTATATACTTAAGGAACTTGACAATTAATATACTTTAGGGGCTACCGAGAATCAAGGATTTAAAACACTGTCGAATACTGCACAAAAAGCCAATATTGGAAACTGTTTAATAACGCAATTAATATTCTTTATTCAGTGTTTTTGTAATAATGAACAACCTGTGGTTATAATAATTATAAACAAAATTGCTTCTAATTTACATAACAAAAGAAGATTATTGTAAGAATATAAGTGAATAACAATTTATCTTATGGCTTTTGCAGCTAGCTTCTCCTTATAGATCGGATGGATGCTTAAAACTTTTCAGCAAAATTCTAGCAACTTCGATATGGATGGTCATGACAGTGTTATGGACTTTGAGACAGAAGAACATATTGGTTCTACACCTCCAGTTTCTAATAATGCTGGTTTGTTGCCTCAAAAGCGTAAAAATCGGTCAGAATCATGGAATCATTTTACACCGATGCCGTCGAACACAGAAATGTCAAAGTCAGCAAAATGCAAGCATTGTGGCTCCTTAATCAAGTATAATGGTGGAACAAGCGCTATGCTAGCTCATTTGAGAAGATGTAGTGATAATCCAGATAATGTGGTGAATGTGACGATGCATGAACCATCTTCAAGCTCAATGGAAAATAGGGAAGCGATTGTTAACTCATCTCCTTCGGCTCCCAAATTTGACCAAGAAGTTAGCCGAATGGACTTGACAAAAATGTTTGTAGCCATGGAACTTCCGTTTCAAAAGGTAGAGCATCCATATTTACATAGGTTTATTTATGGCTTACAACCAAAATTTAAGTTCCCATCATGCAATACACTAGCACGTGATATTTTGAAGAATTGGGACGTGGAGAAAGCGAAGACGAAGACTATTTTGTCACAAAATTCTCGCCGAGTTTGTATCACTACAGACACATGGACATCTACCCAAGACTCTAATTACATGTGTCTCACAGGGCATTACATTGATAACAATTGGAAGCTACAAAAAATATTTTGAATTTTACTCAAGAAACAAACTACACAGGAGAGATTATGGCCAAAACAGTTAAGAAGTGCTTAAATGGTTGGGAACTAAATTGTGTGCTTAGTGTTACCGTGGACAATGCATCTTCAAATGACGTTGGAATTCAACATCTCAAAAGATGGCTTCACTCTCAGAATGGCATAGTTTTGAATGGAGAATATCTTCATACACGTTGTTGTGCCCTCATATTAAACCTTATTGTAAAGGATGAGATGAAAGAAGTTGATGATTCTATTGTAAGAATTCGTGCAGCGGTGAGGTATGTGAGGCGTACTCCTTCGAGGTTTCAGAGATTTAAGAAATGTATTGATCATGAAACAATTGGATATAAAGGTTATGTTGGGAGAGATTGTGAGACTTGGTGGAACTCAACATATCTAATGTTAAAGGGTGCATTAAAACATAATAAGACCTTTACAGAGTTAGAATTCAGAGATCGGAAATATTTTAATGAAATGAGTAAGGACAAAGGAGTGCCTAGACCGGAAGATTGGGAGCATGTTGAGTTAATCCTTCCATTTCTACAGATATTTCATGAAGCTACAAAGCGTATTTCAAGATCTTCTTATGTGACAAGCAACATGTATATGCTTGAGGTTTTTGGTGTTGGAAGAAGCATTCTGAACATGTGTAATTCGGAAGATCAAAAGGTAAGGTCAATGGCTATAAAGATGAAGGCAAAGTACAATAAATATTGGGGAAAACCTGACCACCTTAACATGTTGTTATTGATTGCAATGGTATTAGACCCTAGATGTAAATTGAAGCTTGTGGTATGGATGGCAGCTAGGATTTATGATACTAGTGATGCAGAATATTTGAAAACCAAGTTGGGTTCATATTGCCCCTATTCAATCAGCTGGGAACCCGAATGGATGAGAGCGACGGCTGTCAGACTTTCAGGGTAAACAGGGATTGAATACCAAGAACCGTAGAATTTGCACAATACAGGGATCCACCAATGGAAACGTCCACTGGGGTTTGATATTTATTACTGGGTAATTTTTGGTTTTTTTTTTTTTTTTTTTTTTTTCAGAGGATACGACCACATCCAGACATCACAGCGACGATGAATGGGAATAGAAATCACAACTAGATGCCAACGGACAACTAGGAAAAACTCAACGTTTACCGAGACCAACGGAGAGGTAACTAGACATTAATGAATGACTGGAAGAGATACAACCATACGTCAACGGACGAAATGGGAAAAAACTCAGCGTTTACCAAGACCAACGGAGAGGTAACCAGACATTAATGAATGACTGGAGGAGATACAACCATACGTCAACGGACGAAATGGGAAAAACTCAACGTTTACCGGAACCAACGGAGAGGAGGATACTTCACTCGGGAAGGAGGACGACGTTACGAACATCAAAAGATGATGTTTACAGACATCAAAAGAAGACCAGACACTTACGCATGACTGGGAAATCACCGAAAGATGGTGTTTACCGACACCAAAGAAGACCAGACACTTACTCATGACTGGGAAATCACCGAAAGATGGTGTTTACCGACACCAAAGAAACAACACACGCGGGTGCTGACAGGATACCGACATCTACATGTGTCAAGGCAAGGCTACACACTTGCAGGGGGATCTCACTGGGGATCAAGGTCACGACAGCGAGCAGACAGGAAGGAACACCAAGAATACCGAGTTGTAGGTATGAAACGGGTGACCGACCAAAGCGTGAATTGGTTTGTGTTCCAAAACACTCATCATCCTGAAGAGAGCAAAGGCAAACTTGTTAAAGGATGGACATTCAATTCCGAACAAAGGAATACAAATCTTACTCAACTGGGGAGGACGACTTCGACCCAAGAGCGCATGAGATATATTATCTATAGCCGTCAAAACGTAGATAATATACTCGCATGGAAGATTATCCATAACCGGGTTGGAGGTTGTTAGATGGATAGATCGACCGACATCATCCTGAAGAGAGCGAAAGCAAACTTGTTAAAGGATGGGCATTCGATTCCGAACAAAGGAATACGAATCTTACTCAACTGGGGAGGACGACTTCGACCCAAGAGCGCATGAGATATATTATCTATAGCCGTCAAAACGTAGATAATATACTCGCATGGAAGATTATCCATAACCGGGTTGGAGGTTGTTAGATGGATAGATCGACCGACATCATCCTGAAGAGAGCGAAAGCAAACTTGTTAAAGGATGGGCATTCGATTCCGAACAAAGGAATACGAATCGTACTCTGCTGGAGAAAACAATCAAAAGACTGACCAGAGAGTGCATGAGACATATTATCTATAGCCGTCAGAACGTAGATAATACACTCGCAAGGAAGATTATCCATAATCGGGTTGGTTGTTAAATGGATAAACGACCGACATCATCCTGAAGAGAGCGAAAGCAAACTTGTTAAAGGATGGACATCCGATTCCGAACAAAGGAATACGAATCTTACTCTGCTGGAGAAAACAATCAAAAGACTGACCAGAGAGTGCATGAGACATATTATCTATAGCCGTCAGAACGTAGATAATACACTCGCAAGGAAGATTATCCATAA
The DNA here is from genome assembly GCF_024323335.1 of Lathyrus oleraceus. Classification (NCBI taxonomy): domain Eukaryota; kingdom Viridiplantae; phylum Streptophyta; class Magnoliopsida; order Fabales; family Fabaceae; genus Lathyrus; species Lathyrus oleraceus. The sequence continues at coordinate 448,611,858 of NC_066585.1, read as the reverse complement.
CCGGGTTGGAGGTTGTTAGATGGATAGATCGACCGACATCATCCTGAAGAGAGCGAAAGCAAACTTGTTAAAGGATGGACATCCGATTCCGAACAAAGGAATACGAATCTTACTCTGCTGGAGAAAACAATCAAAAGACTGACCAGAGAGTGCATGAGACATATTATCTATAGCCGTCAGAACGTAGATAATACACTCGCAAGGAAGATTATCCATAACCGGGTTGGAGGTTGTTAGATGGATAGATCGACCGACAAGAAAGGCATCGGGGTACCAAGACTAGGTATGCAAAGATGACCAATCAAAAGAGGATAAAATTGCTTACTCGGAGCAAGTATCGAAAAGGAAGGGGAAGACCCACTGGGGACAATACTGCTTGATCAAGGCAAGTATCCAGAGGGGAAAAGAATATCAATACCGAAGACTGGGCACTGATAACTGCAAAGAGGGGATTACATCTACCGGTTTGTAGGGTGAAAACCACGGAAAGGTAACCGTCATCACTAGGATGAGCACAAGGGTCGACTCCACAACAGGGAGAGCAGAGGATTCACATCTACCGGTTAGTAGGTAGAAGACCACCAAGATAGGACTTACAACTGCTGGTTTGTAGGCAGAGGCCAACACAATCTGCTGAGGATAAGATGAATGAGTGCCGGTTAGTGAGTCACTATTCATTTATGCCCCATGGAGGCACAAGAGACAGTTACAAGGAAGCCAGTTTAGGATCGATCCAAAAAGGCAAACTGAATCAAGACTCATCCTAATGAGGAAAGAACTCAATAGGGAAAACCCATCCCGTTATATGTAGGGAGGGAATGGAAACAACCGTCATCCACGAGGATGTATCTCAGTGGGGAAATGACAGGAAAGGATAGACACTTTCTGCTTAAGGGATTGGCTCTACATGGAGAGATCAGACACACCCATATCTGCTAGAGAGGATCTACTAGAGGGATCTGTATCAACAAATAGCAGGAGACAACCATCAACAGATACACGGCAACAGCTGCATCATGAGTATCCGAATGCTATGATTATGCATGTATGCATTATGCATGATGAATGTATGATGAATGCTGACAAACAGACATGTAAGCACACAGGCCCAGGAATCAACCACCCGGTACTACTCTTCTTCCATAGGGAAGGCCAAAAGCACCAGAGAGCAAACGCGATCTGCTGGAAACCGGGATATCAGGGAACAACACCATCCTGCGGGGAGAGGAGAAGACCGCTCTGCTGGAGAGACGAACGCTAACGTCTTCAGTAAACACTCTGCTTGGGGAACTGCCCCACAAAATATTTCAAAAGCAACCTTGCTGGGAATGCCCCACGGTAGGGCTCAAACAAACCTATACTGGAGATGCCCCACAGTAGGGCTAACAGGGACTTGGAGGAAGAATGTTATACTGCCGGGAACATGAAGATAAACAACTTCAACCAACACTGCACTGAGCAACCTTGCTGAGGAGAAACCAAAAGAGGTTCGACAGGAGAAAGATAAAGTTATGCTCGAAATACGAACAAATGTCTTACCTGTTGGTAATCATACCACCCTCGGGAGAGCACTGCGGATCTCCTAAGTATCCTTCCATAATCGTGAATGTTCACTTTGTTTAAGAACAATTTTTGAAAAATTTGTTTATTTTGAAAACAATGATACTTTATCAATTAAAAAAACATGCAAAACATTTGTTGAGTTGAAACAAATAAGAGTGCAAATAATTGGATAAAAGCTCAAATTGATGTGATGGAATGGTAGTCTGCAAAGGGCAGGACTCCATAGATCTGTACAAGTTTGAAATCAGTGATATATATTGGAGAAGGCTACATTGAACATAATGACCTTTACTCTACCATTCCGAATTTTCGATGTATCCGAAGCTTCAGTCGATGACGAATCGAGAATCCCTGGCGGATGACAGATGTAGAACACAGTCTTGTCAGGATGCAGTTACTTGCCAAATCCCTAATTTTCGCCTAAATTGCTCCAGTGTGAGGTGATCAATCCAGCGGGATGCAAATTCTTTTTTAATGTCTCTAACTTTTGCCTGGATCGCCCTTTCGGGTTTTCAATCCACCGAGACGCTCCTTTTTGCCTAAGTCGCCCTTTGGGGTGTTCGACTTAGCGAGCTATTCTGCTTTTTTTCTTTTAGGCGAAGTATTTCTTGACTGCATCGGAATTCACAGGACGAGTGAACTTCTCCATCCATTGTTATAAGTGTCAAAACATTTCCTGAAAAGGCTCTCTTGACAACATATGGACATTCATAGATTGGGGGTTCACTTGTCCCTGGAATCGGGCACGAAAGACAAGACTTTCTCGAGCACAAGGTCACCTTCTCGGAACACACGAGGCTTGACCTTCTTCTCGAATGCTTTTTCACTCTCTGCTGATATGACTGACCATGACACCTGGCAGTTGATCTCTTCCTTTCGATTGGATTCACCTAGTCGTAGTGACTCTGAATCCATTCAGCATCAGTCAGCTTGGGACGTCGAGGGTGCTTTTTTCTTTTGTTTCTTTCTTTCTTTTTCTTTTTTATTCCTTTGATTTGAATCTCTTTTGATTTTGATTTTTTTTATATTTTGCACCCTCCTCTTTCTCTTTTTTTTCTCTTTTTTTTCTTCTCTTTTTTTTTTGATAATGCCCCAGTTGGTTGTTCTGCTGATTCTCGAGATGCAGCCGAATGATCTTCTTTTCTTGCTCAAGAAGTCGGGAAATCTCGTCAGGAATTCCTTCAACATCATCTTCTTCCGCTTCGAATACAGGAAATTCAAAATTGGGAGATGACGTCTGATCACTATGTTCAATGGGTTTGCGAATCAACCTGCATAATGATTTTGAGTATAAAAAGCACTTTGAAAATCAAACAAGACAATCGTTATGCAGATGAAAAGATTGCTTTTATTCTTGTTTTTAGGGTTTTTTGTGATCACCAATTTCATGCAAAAAGCGAAAAGGGAAAACAAATGGACAAACAAATGTTTAACATGAATTTATTTGAATGAAAATATCATTGCACAAAATGTTGCCAACAATGTCATCACTTCTCCTTTTGGCATGGGAGAAGGGTTTTTAAACAAAGTGATTATTACTCTGACTTATGAACAACGGTAGGAAAGCCCACAGTGACCCAATTGTGATAGATCCCCCCGGGGATGACAACTGTCAGTATCTCTTGCATCAGCAGCTTCTGTTTTCTGAACAACCCTTCTGAAGAAAAGTCGGCGCCAACCCAGGACTTGTTATCTTCAAGCTTGATTATCACGGGGACCCAAGTCTTCAAAGTTCAGAATACCTGACCTCACGAGGTCTTGAACCTTCATCTTCAACTGAAAGCAACTATCCACGTCATGACCAGGAGCACCTGAATGATACACACAATGCTGCTCAGGCCTATACCACCACCGAGGGTTGACGGGTATAGCCGGCGGGTCTCTGGGAGTAATCAAGTTCCGTTCTATCAAAGAGGGATACAATTCTGAGTACGACATAGGGATCGGGTCAAAAATGATCCTCTTCCTCTCCTTACCCGTATTGGCTTGATTATCATAGGGAGGCTGGTAAGCCTGCTGTTGAGGACGATGCTGCTGATGTTGATACTGCTGAGTTGGTCTTCTCTGTTGCTGTGGAGTTTGAGTTGCTGGGATAGTCACAGCAGCGACCTGACGATATAATCCTCTGTTCGCACTCCTTCGACGGTGCACAACATTTATTTCATTCTCTCCCCTTTTGGGTGCCCCAGAGAATGGCTTCTTAGAACTTGAAGAGTTTGAAAAGCCAGGATCTTGAATCTTTCCTGCTTTGATAAGGCTCTCAGTCCTTTCCCCACAGACAACAACATCAGAAAAGCTACTGAACGGGCAACTTCCCATGCGGTCCATGAACACACCTTGCAAGGTTCCAATGAACATGTCAGTCAGCTCTCTCTCCAGCATAGGAGGTTGCACTCTAGCGGCTAGCTCACGCCACCTCTGGGCGTACTCTTTGAAGCTTTCCTTGGATTTCGGACACAAACTCTGCAGTTGAGTTCGGCTCGGCGCCATGTCCATGTTGTGCTTGTACTGCCTCAGAAAGGCTTCACCCAGATCTTTCCAGCTTCTGACTGATTCTTTCTTCAGATCCATGTACCAGTCCAAAGACGCTCCAGACAAACTGTCTTGGAAAAAGTACATCCACATCTTTTCATCATCAGTATATGCTGAGATCTTTCTATAGTAAGCCTGCACATGGGTGCGAGGACAGGAGGTACCGTTGTACTTTTCGAATGAGGGTGCTTTGAACTTGTACGGGATTCTCAAATCCTCTACCAGCCCCATATTTGTAACATCAAATCCGAGGGAGTTTTAACATTCCATAGCTCTGACTTTCTCAGCAAGGGCATCAACCTTACGATCCCTATCCTCAACTCTGGCCACTTCATCATCCTCACTCAGCAACGTGAACATGTCCTCTTGTCGGTCGACAATCGGAGCTGGATGACGAATCGGAGCCCGGGTAGCTCTGACATTGGCCTCTGCAGCAAGAGGCTGTCCATTGATTCTTATTCCTCTCAATTCATCCCCGACAGCGTAGTCGTTAGTGGGAGCAGCAACATTGATAGTCTCATGAGCGGGTGCAGCAACAGGCGAAGCACGGTTGGAAGTCTAAAGTACAGTCTCTTGTCTCTGAACCAGGGCTCGGAGCTCTTCCTGACCCTGCGCAACCCCTTGCATCATAGTCATGAACTGGGCCATGTTCGCCCTCATCTCAGCCAACTCGGTCTGAACTTGATCCATGCTTTTTTGATGGTTGAGTCTGGTACAATACCGGTGCGGTCTCTGATCAGCTACCCTGCCTGACACAGGAACCAGAATGAGAAGTCTTGTCCCCAAACATGTCTGTAATGCAAGGATCACATGTGCATGATATGCGTATGATGCGGATGCTATTTTATCATGAATGATCCTGAAGAGGATATGCGTATGCGAGTTAACTTTTTTCATGCATTATTATTTTTTTGGGAAAATAAACATGCTATGATGCAAATGATGGAGCCAAGACTGGCAGGCTGTGCGTCTCAGAACACCGGATCGGAGCTTTGGCTTGAACTCGGAGTCACAATTCATCTGAAACCCAAATTCAATCTGATCAACTGGCATCCGAACCCATATCTGGAGAACTGAGTCACCATCTAGTCACCAACCGGTCACCATCAGTACTTGTTAAAATGATCAAACCCTCCCCACTCACGGGTGTCGTCTAGGCCAGGGTAAGGTCGAAAGAAACACAGCATAAATAACCTTTCGCAGAATATCATCATATACACACCCGAAGTATGCAACAATAATATCCCACCAGGGTCTGAACTGCTCGTGATATCAAGGTTCTGCTAAGTGGCGCAATACCACCCGCTTCCCATGAATCACTCTATTCCTAAGTATCCTAGATTGCACTCATAGCCTGGGTATTAGGCCTTTTACCTCGAGTAACTCCCACCCCAAACAAAGAGAACACAGCACAACCAGCAGATGAATATGAATGAATGCAAACATTAATGCAAACAATAAATGCAAACGGTAAATGCACATATATACAAATGAATGCAATAGATAACAGCACAAAGCAACCAAAACCCTAACCTAGAGAACGCTAGGAGAGACTCGCTTAGGGAAAATGGACCAGCATAGGTCAACTTCTCTAAATCCCCAGCAGAGTCGCCAGCTGTCGCATTACGCGAAAAACCGGCGGGAAAACAAGAACAACAGAGCCGCCACCGTGCGTTATTTATCCCAAAAGAGGGAAAGGAAACGCTTAGAGTAAACCTGGAAAGAACATGGTCTCGCGACCAAAGAGAATGGGATCGGGAGTCGGTTATGCGAAGGGAAGGTATTAGCACCCCTACGCATCCGTCGTACTCGACGGGATCCACGCACTATAGGAAGGGAAATGGTTGCTGAAACACTGCTCAAATAAACATCTACACAGGCTGAAAGAGACACAAGAAAACAGACCAGACTGACTCGGCAGGATATCGCATCCTGGGCCTACTTAGTCTATCAGACATAGACATCAGAGTCTAAGTAGTTCGGACTGGGGGAACGACACATGCTCGCTAGGATGTCGCATCCTATGCATACGTATCTCCTTGGACGAAGGAGAATCAGAGCATCCGTAGCTCGGCTAAGACGCACCAGACAAACACAGGCAAAGGCAAACGTGGAGCCCGAATGCCAATCACTGGGCTTACATCAGCATCCGAACCAAACACACACAAAGAGTAAACGTGGAGCCCGAATGCCAATCACTGGACTTACATCAGCATCCGAACCGAACACACACAAAGAGTAAACGTGGAGCCCGAATGCCAATCACTGGACTTACATCAGCATCCGAACCGAACACACACAAAGAGTGTGGAGACACAAAGGTTAAAAAGAAAAGAAAAGGCGCCCGGAGAGATCAGCTCAATCTCCTACCTACGTACCTCATCTGGTATGAGGATCAGGGCGACGTAGTTTCCCTACGGAGGGACACAGGACTAGCCTAACCAGATAACAAAGGGAGACACAACTAGGGAGACTACGACTCGAGCCTAGATGTTATCATGCAAAATCATCCCTAAGTTAAGGTTTCTAGCTAACTTGCACAGGAAGCAAGCCTATCCTAAACATGACTTGCACAGGAAGCAAGCCACACCAAACTTAACTTGCACAGGAAGCAAGCTAAACTAAACCTAACTTGCACAGGAAGCAAGCTAAAGCAAACACACAAGCACAAGTAGCACACACTATATGCAAGCAATGGGCTCAATCAAGGTTAGGTTTTAGTCGAGGGGTCATGTCAACCTCGACAAACAAACCACTGGAACTGGGTAGTGTTAGCTCTTAACCTTGCCATTGAGGGGCTAAGGTGAAGCAGATGAAAGGTGAGTGAAGATAAGACTTCACAGCTCTTATCCCTGGCCTGGGAGAGCTTAAGACAAGAATGTGTGGGTTCAGAAAGTGGGAACCCTTCTACACATTTGATACTGACTCAACTGTACAATTGTACAAGATCTTGGGTTTGCATCTGCAATGCATCAACACAGTGCCTCTTAAGGAGGACTTCAGACAGTTGCCTGGCCAAGTAACAGGTCAGGTCTTCCAGACTACATGAAGATAAGAAGTTATACCTCAATGCAAATTGCTATTAAGCAAAGGAAAGCAAAGTTCTCAAAGAACTATAAGCAACTAAAGGTACCTGAAACCAGTCAGACAACATCAGTATACAATTCAAAGTTAAATCAAAATGAGATAGAGATCAACAGTCAACACAATCAGTTAAATGTGCTATGCACAAAGCTCAAAGCATGTGAACCAAGCAACCTACAAAACAAAAAAGTTAGTCATGATAATCAATCAAGCTCGATCAATTTGTATTGATCTCTTTGGGTATTTGTTTCCTGACCTGAAACAACAAACTTAAACATGAGCCACATGACCACTAGGACAAGCCTAGGGTCAAAAAGAGATAAGAAAGTCAAAACAGCAAGTGACAAGTGTCCAAAATCAAGTTCAAACAATCAAGAAGCAAACCCAAGTGGTTCCATGATCATATCATTCATCATCATCATTTCATGAGCAAATTAGGTCAAAGCATGGCATATAGAAGCTCAAAGAAGTCAACAGAATGATTCAACTCAAAACCAATCATAAACATTTCAAAAAATTCTCAAATAATTCATGATCAAACATCATCCATAACATGATAAGCATACCAAATTTCAGCTCATTTGGATAAAGGGAAGTTGGTCAATGAAAATCAGAAAGTCAAAGCAAGTTCAAACAAGCTCAAAGAAGTCAACCAAACATGCACCAACTTCAATAAATCATAAATCAGTGACAACATATGAGAAATGAATGGGACTAAAACCATGATAAACCTTAAGATGTCTACAAATCACATGTCAAGTTTCAAGTCCATCCATTTAAGCATGAGGATTTCACAAATCAAATGAGAACATGTGTCACAAAAAGTCAACATTTTGGTCAAACAGGGGAGAAATTATCAATCAAATAGAAAATGCATTCCAAAATTCCAAAAAAATTCACACACATTTTCAACATCCATAAGCATGTTCATGCAAAAAATCAGACCATTTTGAGTTCATTAGGTAAGGTAATTAAAATCATGAAGTTGGACATCAATGGTGTGACACAAATTGTCACACCCCTATTCAAAAAATCATAACTCCACAACCAGCAATGATAAATTCACAAACTCTACACCAAAATCACCATAAACATGTCTAGTTTGAGCACAAAAAATTTGGGAAGCATTGGATAATGTATCATCATTTCACAATCAATTTGGTGAGACATGCACAAAATGGACAACATGAACAAACCCTAGCACCTTTTAAAATTCATACGTGCAAAAAATCTGGAAAAAATATCATAAAAAACTAGAGGTCAAGAGGATCAATCCACAATAAATCCCATGAAATTTGGATAAAAATTGAGCAACTTATGATTTTTTTAAAGATACCATGTCAAGATGAAATAAAAATTGAAATGAAAAATGATTTAATTAAAATAATAGAACGGGAGTGGCATTTCTGTAAATAAGCGTTCATGTTAATGAAACGCTGCGTTGCGGATAGAAGCGTGTCACACGCTTAATGGTCATATGGCCCAGAAACTTGGAAAATGCATGCATGGCTCGGTTTCAAGATTAAACACGATCTGGGCTTCATCTTCCTAGGGTTTTAATGCAACAGTACGTGTTCTTCATCATGAAGAACAAAATTCCCAGAAATGGGAAGCAAGCATACCAATCAAACCGTCTCATCATGGACAAACATAATTTAACCCTATTTTCCATTAAATCGAGCTAAACAGTATGAACCAAGCAAAAACATATTGGAATGTCAAACTTCATGACAACATAACTCTCAAAATACTCAACCATTTCTCAAACTACAAACACCAATGAACTCAGCATGGAAGGACCTTCCTAAAGCATATCATAATTTTGAAAATGGTGAGGTTCGAGTTCTTACCAAATTTTGAAGAGCTGTGTCGATTTGTGGTTCTTTGGCCTGGATTAGTAGAAACAGATGCACATGAAGGTTTGTACTGGTGAATGGATGATGAATCTTAGCTCAGCAACCTTTGGAACAGCTCCAATCCAGATCTTCCATGGATGAAGCTCAATAAAACAGTGCTGGCAAATGGTGCTGCAGTTGTGGAATGATGCTTCCAAATGCTCCAACAATGATGGTAGGTGAAGAAGCAACCAACAGGGCACGAGTTCCCTTGAGAATTTTTCAGAAAAGTTCAAGTGTAGAAAATGAGAATTTTTGAGAGAATGAGATTTTTGATCTGGTGTGGCAAAGTGTGCTAGGGCTTTTCAGCAGAAAAAGAAATATATGTAGTCTGTTTAATGAAGCTTAAGTGTGGTTAGTGTAATGGTCAGTGGAATTGACTTAATTGAAGTGTTTTTTACCAATTTGCTAAAAACCAACACAAGTTGTATGGGGTGCATGCATATGCACGAATTTGGGCTTCAAACATACCCCAAACATGATTTTTGAGCTTTAGCAATTGGTACAAAGCATTGGAAAGGCTTAATTTGAAAACTCATTTTTTTACCTCACTCTTTTTTAATTCAAGTCACTTGAAAAAAAGGCCATTTTGATTGGTAGGTTTTTGGTGAATTGTGATGAAAGATTTGGATAGAGCACATCAAATATGACTTGTAGCAAAAAACCCCACCCAAATTGGCCAAATGGTTTGGAAGATATGCCACTTTGAAGTTCAAAAAATCTTGAGAATGATTTGATCATAACTTGCCAACCATAAATGATAAATGAGTGTTATTTGACTTTTTAGAAAGGTGAGAGCAAGATATTCAACTTTCATGTTGGGCAAAAATTCATTTGAAGCTTGTATGATGAAGTAATTTTGAGGAGCAAGACTTTCCATTTTTGGCAAATTCCAATTACAGGTCAACTTTCTATTTTTGGAAATTTCTTGTTTGACTTCAAATTCTTCAATGTGGATGTTTGACATGTTATATGAGGCTTATATGGACATGAATGAGACCTCTCAAACCAATTCCCACCATCAAATCACTGATTAAATGCACAGTTGACCACAGTTGAATTTGCTAGGGTTTTGGTTGACTGAACCATAACTGATGACTTCTGAGCAATCAAACCTTGACCAAAACACTTCAAAAGGACCCCCAGGTCATGTGAACATGTTGAACCAACCCTAGGGCTTTGGCTCAATGAAAATTGCACTTGCTTGCTTGACTGACTGATCTCCTGACCAGTTTGACCTGATCTTGTCTGATGGGCCTGCACTTGAGCAAAGGGACAATGCAATGTTATGCAGTGGACTATGTTAATGCTATGACCTAATATGAGAATGTATGTACAAAAGGTAGGGTGCAAATTTGAGGTGCTACACATATTTGAAGTCTATTTTTGATGAATACTCTGGTAGGGCAGTGTCTCGTCTAGGTAGTTCAGTTAATCTATCAGGTGGTTTTAATGCAGTTAATGATCCGTACCATTGTGTTGAATTCTACCAATCAGATGAGTGCAGCACATCAGAGATAGAATTACAGAAGTATATTCAAGAAGAAGTAGAAAATCGTCCTCCAAATTTTGATGTGCTAGAGTGGTGGAAGGTGAATTCAAGCCGATATCCAATACTTGCAAGCATTGCAAGAGAGGTTTTAGCCATACCGATATCCAGTGTAGCCTTTGAATCAGCTTTCAGTACCGGAGGAAGAATCCTTGATGCATATCGTTGTTCTTTAACATCGGCTAGTGTGGAAGCACTTATGTGTACTGAAGATTGGCTCAAAGGAGTAGTTCCATCTTTCCTTAGTAGTGAGGATCTCGATAATATTGATCGAATTGAGGATTGTAAGATGTCAAAAGATATAAAAACTAGTGTCTTATTACTTTATTGTTACATGTTAAATTTTCATTCTTTTCTTTGCAGAACTATATTCTGCGCCAGATGCGGGAAGTTGCTCATCCTTTGTGTCAGTTGTTGATGATTGAGGGTAAGATATACTGACCATTAGTTTCCTAGTCTCCCCAACCAATTTTACACTTACATCCATGGATCCTGCTCCTTTGAAGTGAGAAACTCACTTTAAAGTGTAAAGTGTGCATTATCAACCATTGATTATTAACAAATTAAAAGCGGATATTGTGAGTATATCATAACAAATCATATGTTTTTTTTAAATAACAACCATTGCTCTTTCACTTGACTCACTTTAGAGAAGCTAGATTCTAGATCCCTGCATCTTTAACTAGACAAAACAAAGCAAGAACAAAAGGAAATGAAGAAGTGTTGTGCTATCTTCATATGATTTTTTTCACTTGATATATTCTTTTAATAATCTAGTCCTTCATTCTTCTGCAGGATCTTGCGCCCGAGCGTGCTGTTGCTGATTTTGTTCTTTGTAATTTGGTGCTTCATTTGGTGATCATGAACTTCCTTGGCTAAATTGGTTTGGTGCAGTTTTGTTATTTCCAAGAGAACCCTCGGTTGATAAAGATCAATAGTATTACATGAGTTTTATGAAACAGTATTTAAAGACAGTCACTGAGATTTAGCAAATTAATGTAGTTTCTTGTTGAGATGCTAGATATTTTTCTCTTTTAAACTATGTTATTATTGATGAATTACAGTTTTTTCACATGAATATCTAATCCTCGTTACTACTCCAAAAACTAAGTTTATGTTTGTGGGTGAATTTGGCGTAATCCTCATTACTACTCCAAAAACTAAGTTTATGTTTGTGGGTGAATTTGGCAAAATTACAGAGATGTTTTTTAATAAATTTTAGAGGGTAGCTTTTGTCAAAATTACTTGGCACACTATAATTTTGCCAAATTCATTACCAATACAAAAAATATTTTTTATTGAGTTGAAGTTTAAGGTAAAATAATTTATCATCGGACATATTCATGTGAAAAAGAATTGAACATGTCTGTGTAAAATTTATTTTTGGATGCAAAAATTACAAATTGCTTTAGTTTTTCTTTTGACACATACAAATTACTTTAGTTAGAATTAATATTAGATTCAAAGTCAATTCTAATTGAAAAATTCTAAATATATCAAGATCAATGTTTCTATATTAAGACTTATGAATCCAAATACGTACCAAGATTTCTAATTCGGAGTATATACTAAAACTGATACAATAACACCTTTTTATTTTTGATTCTTTTTGTAATCACAAGTTTATGTAGTGTTTTTAAATGTGAAGTCAAATCTTCTGATATGATATAAATGCATAGCAGAAAAAGTTGTCGGCTGTGGCATTCGCTGTGATGAATATGAATTCAATTTTTTTAAAAACAAAAAAGAAACAGTTTTTAAAAAATCCATATTTGAATTCAATTTTTAAATTCAATTTTATTATAAAAATAAAAAAGAAACAGTTTTTTTAAATATATAAAAAAACCAGTTTGGAATTTGGTGAAAAAATTAATCCAATTTTTTAAAAAATTGGTTTTAAACTGGTTTAAAATTATGAACCGGTTCTGAATTGGTTTTAAACCGAATTGAATTGATTAAACAGATTAATCACTTTTTCTAAAGTGGTTTTTAAAAATTGCATTGAACCATTAAGGTTCGGTTCAATTCAATTTATGAACCACGAACACCCCTACTTGTCATAATTGATAAGTTGATCCAAAGAATTTTAGTACTTCTCATGTTGTGAAGTTCCTTGACTTCATCTTCAATTGTCCTAAAAATAAATAAAAGGTTGTCGTCAGCAAAGAAAAGATGAGAGATGCTCGGGGCATTTTTGGCTATGACCAAACCTTTAATAGTACCCCTGTTTTAATTGTTAATGAATAAACTAGAGAGAATTTCAACATATTAGACAATGAGATCCCCTATCTCCTTATCCATTTAAAAATTGTTAATAATTTTTTAAAAGGACTCAACTTTTACACATAAAATTAAATCAATAATATATTTTTTTAATTGATATTTTTAAATGATTTAATAAAGAGATTTAATTAGATTTTCTCTTAAATATAATTTAATGTGATATTCAAAATGGTTTATTAAAGAGATTTAATTAAATCTTTTCTTAAACACAAGGATTTATTTCAAAGTTATTAGACTAGAAAACCCTATAATTAAGCGACGCTTTGTGTTTTCTTTATATACTTCTTCTATCTTAGTCTTTACTAGTTCACCCTATTCACCGCTTAAAAAAATGTATTTCTTAAAATAATATATATTTTAAAAAATAAACTCAAAAACGAACCAAATCTTAACAATATATTTTGACAATTTTAATTAAATCTAATTTATTTGAATATGTATTGAAATTTGAGCCTTAAATATAGGACTTGTGTTTACCCAGTCTTTTTAAATTATATCGTCATACATATATACTTAACATGTATATTTAACCTTAATACTTTTAAGCTAGAAAGTAGAAAACCCTAATACTTAAGAGATTCTTTGTGGTTTCTTTATATGCTTCTATCTCACTCTTTCATATCTCTCACTCTCCACCGTTTACGCACAACAGTTTCTTATTTCTCCAAACTCCGAAACCCTGCTATTGCGTCGTCATCATGACGAAATCTTCTTCATCTCCTTCATCTCATAAACTCAGAAACAACAACAAGGATAAACAGCAATGGTCTTTTGAATATGATGAGAAACGACGGCATGTTTACAAATGTGAGTTTTGTGACAAAGTATTCACCACAGGCCAAGCACTCGGCGGTCACAAGACTTGTCATCGCTCCAACAAACAACAGATACATGGTGATAAGGCTCACAAAACTATCAAGATCACTTTCTCTTTATCTTGTTCTCCAAGTTATCATAATAATAATGATGCCAAACAGAAAAGACATTCATGGACTAGGGTTTTCAAGAGTACCGTTCATCATCCACCTGCTGCATTGGAACCTTGTCAACAAGAAGAGTTACCAGCTGTTGACTTGTTAAGTTTGTTGCCACCAAGATCATATAATACCAAGAAAAGGAGCCGGAGATATCTTATTCATCATGGACTTGCTAATAATCCTACTGCTCCAATACCCTTGTTGGATACGTCTCGCGAATCGGTTGCAAATCTTGATGCAAATTATCGTGAGTGTAAAAGAATGAAACTCTCAAACAATGTGAATGATACTGAGATGATGCAGAAACAACATGTGCTGCCATCAAATGATCGTATTGATGAAACAGTAGTGAGTGAAGGTGAAACAGAGATAGAATCACATCGTGAATTGGGGCAAAGAGTTGTTCGTGACTTCGATTTGAACGAGCTCCCGACTAATGATGTTGAAACAGAATGACTGGATATTCAGTTTGTTATTTTCAGATGTTTAGGTTGAAAAAAGAGAATGAGTTATATTCTACCGTCATGTAACTTGATGACAAGATATATGTATGTTTTAGATTTATTTTAGCCTTATTATTTTAAATTTTCATCTTTTGCTTTTGGTTTAATCTTGAAATTTTGTTTGTGGGAAACTATAAACAGGTTATTTGCACTAAAAATAGGATGGTGTTGAGAGTATGAAAATTGGTGAAAGAATGTCCAGTGGTGATTTTGTTGTGAAGAAGAAAGAGTGTCTTTTTTTATGTTATTACTTGAGAGTTAAGTTACCTATCCTATTTAATTATTATGCACTTGAATGAATGTATATGATTTGATGTTATAATAACTAACTAGTTTTGTTTGGAAATTTCAGTCTAAAATATGCTCCTCTTGCTACTTGTGATTTAAATTCAATTCCAACCTTGTTGCTACCTTGTGCTATTTTGCATTGTTTGATTATTGAAAGAGATTTAAGTCTAGTTGGTGGAAAGTGGTTTTTGAAGAGTTATAACATCAACTTTATATTATCTTTATTAAATTATTTATACTTTTGAATGAGTTATACTTCTAATACAGTTTAATTAGTTATAACATCAACTTTATATTATCTTTATTAAATTATTAAATTATGTAAACATTTAAAGTATAAGTTTAAATAATCAACTCACCAATCACCATTCACTCATGATAAAGCCAAAACAAAGTTAGCATTCTCTCAAATAGTTTTTTAAGTCCCTTTACTCATGTCATGTGATTTTTTCTCTATCTCTTGTTGTCTTCCATTGAATAAAAAGGAGTAATCTGTGCACAAGATTATGATATTCTTTTGAGCACATTAAATGAAAGAGATGGTTGAAATCAACTATATACCTTCCTTTTTTTGCTTGATTGAATAGAATATATAGCTTGAGTGATGTAAAAAATGATTGATTCTTTTATAACTGGTTGTTTTTAGGTTCAAGATGTGAAAATCATCCAAATTTGCAGATAGTGAGCAAGGTGCTGAAAATGTGACTCGCCTTGCTTTTCATTAGATTTACTTTGATCTATAATGGTTAACTCCAGTATTGTCAACCACAGGTTACAAAAATAGATTCATTCAAATTTTGCTATGCTAACAATACTTTATGTAAATAGCATTTTATCAGAATATCAATTGCTTCAAGTTCTGTTACTAGAATGTGATATAGTGCCAAATTGCCACAATTTGACAACATTTCACCTTTATTTTACAGTGACATAGGTTATTGGTTACTACATGACACGGAGGCGAAAGTGTTTGAGTTGGAGGCTCAAGAGAGAGTCGTACAAAAAGGCACAATTTTTAAAATTAGTCAGATATGACTATAAGGCACCTTGATTTGAATCACAACTATGGTTTAATTGAATCATGCATGAACCTATCTTTTGGAATTTATTTTTGGTTTTGTTATTTGAATCTGGTTATTGCTAGAATTGAATCACATGATTCAAATCACGATCCTAATCATACATGCCAAATCTATATTTTATCATCTTTATCTAAATCATAATTGTAGGATCTGAGTCAAATCATAATTGTAGCATCTTACTCAAATCAAATTTCTTTTTTTCACCTATTTTTTACGGTATCTCTAACCCATATATAAACCATAGTTGTAAATCATCTTGAATCATGCAAAGGCGGCCGACACATGGAATACGTGCAATAGTTTCTTATTGAAGAAGAAAAGATGATTGGTCAAAGTGACAGAGCAGGGTAGGCGTGATAGGTGCAAGGACGGTGTTGCCTGAAGGAGAATTGCGACCCAAAGCGCAGCGGAAATTAAAATTTTCTCCTTTAGAGATCCTTACGAATGGTCATGATCAGTGATAGAATATTTACCTCTTATGACGGTTGAAACCTTTGGTGAAGATCTCTTCTGACGGTCAAAACCCTTTGATGCAGATCTCTTGTGACGATCAAACCCTTTGATGCAGATCCACTAAACGATCACGAACGTTGAACGATGACAACGTCTCTACTCAGTCCACACGAACGGTTTCCTTCAATCTCAGTGCTAGCTGGTACGAATGAAGGCTTTGAGTAAGAGAGAGAGAGAGTGAAAACGAAAAGAATGCAACCGCAAATTTTTGCTTCTGCACAAGGGTTCTATTTATAGAACCACTTGTGTGGGCTTCAAGCTAAAAGCCCACTTAAGTGTATTTTGGCCCATATCTTATAATATGCCCAAAATCACTTAAGCCCATGGTATCTTACCATATTTCGTATTCTACTCAAGTACACCGTACCTTACGATGTTCCATAACTCACTTAAGGGCACCGTACCTTACGGTATTCCTTAGTTACTCTATCTCTCATTAATCCGTCCTTTGTGTGTGACCCTGTAGGTTTTCGTGACGTTGGCAATTATATTAAATCACGTATTTAACATAATAAACAGTGAGAGGTATCTAGCAACACATCACTGCTACCCAAGACACGAAAATGTCATGTGATCTGACAAAACCATCTGTGATAATAATTATGTGTATAATTACCCTTTTGCCCTTATGTCTATATTGAACACAAGGCATAGACCGTGTCATCCTTGTCCAGTTCAATATTGGGCCCATAGACATTTATCCTGTTATGCAGGATGGGCAAATTCCATCTAGGTCACTCATGTCCCTCAGCATGCTTCGTGGAGTACCCATCAACTGTCTTTATGGTTATCAAGTTACGGACAACGTTGGATCAGCAATAAAGCACTCGACTCCACACCTAGGATCCATAGTGGTTTCAGGTCGAAGAGTGGAATACACTATTATCACCATGAGAATAACTTATGACACTTTGCATAACGTTCTATATAGTATTCTCATAGCGGGTCAATCCGGTATAAATATTACTCCTAATATTCATACCTATGTTTAAGACTTGATAACTCTTTATCCATGATCCATGAGATGTGATCATCAGTCTACAAACATAATAGTCTTAATGCTTTAATGTTATCCCACTTCACACTAAAGCTCGACTACGGATACTTTAGGAATATTGTCCTTATGTTTAATGTGTTCTCATGATTAAGTCACACTTAATACATTAAACGGACTATCTATTCCAGGGACTTTATTAATCAACCATAATAAAGAGAATGCCTTTTATTATTCGATACAAGTACCAAAATGTATTGGCCTCTAGGGCTTACACCAACAATCTCCCACTAGCACTAGAGCCAATCAGGCATACCCCGTATGCCCATTGATCTAGTATGGCCATCATGCTTCTGCTGCGCAAGAGGCTTTGTCAGTGGGTCAACTATATTGTCAAGTGTAGGTACTTTTCATATTTTCACACAACGCCTAAGTATGTGTTTGGATCGTCGGTGAGATCTAGGCTCCTTAGCTTGTGCGATAGCACCATTGTTATCATAATAGAGACCAATGGGACCCACAATGCTAGGGACTATGCCAAGTTCACCAATGAACTCTTTGATCCAAACAACTCCCTATTCTGCATTTGAGGCAGCAATTTACTCGGCCTCGGTTGTAGAATCAACAACTGTATCTTGCTTTGAGCTTTTCAAGCTCACAGCGCCACCATTTCAGCAAAATACATAACCATTGGAATCATTCATATTAAAGCGTCTCAGCACCTTGTCTATGTACTCTGACTTAGGTCAAGCATTTTATGATCTATCTCTATAGATTCTGATTCCTAATATATAGGCTGCTTCACCTAGGTCCTTCATAGATAAGCATTTCCCCACCCAAGACTTTGCCTGTTGCAGGGTAGGGATATCGTTTCCAATAAGTAATATGTCATCTACATATAATACCAGGAATACGATCATGCTCCCACTAACCTTCTTGTAGACACAAGGCTCATCTTCGTTCTTAACAAATCCATACAGTTTCACTGTTTCATCAAAACGAAGATTCCATGAGTAGGTCACAGGCTCATCTTGATCCATGAGTAATACATCACCTAGATCAGATATCCATATATCTCAGGTATGTGACGTATCCTGCCTGACCTACGCTGGTCTTGTTCTACTTGAGCAGGTTGCTCTCACACAACCACTTGTGTTTCCTGCTCTAATTCCTCCATAGGTGTATCGATAATTTGTGATTCTTGAATTTCTTCAAGCTCTACTTTCCTCCCACTGGTTCCTTTGGAAATAAAAAAACATTTTCTAGGAAAACTCCAGTTTGAGCGACAAACACTTTGCCCTCAGAAGGATTGTAGAAGTAATACCTTTTTGTTTCTTTAAGATACCCCACAAATAAGCATTTGTTAGATTTGGGCTCAAGCTTAGTTGAAATTTGTCGTTTCACATAAACCTCGCAACCCCAAATCTTTATGTAAGACATATGTGGTCTCTTACCACTCCATATCTCATATGGTGTCTTATTAACCTTTTGGATGGAACATGGTTAAGTGTGTAAGCTGTTGTCAATAGTGCATGTCCGCAAATGGAGTTTGGAAGATCAACGTGACTCATCATGGATTTAACTCATTAGGTTTCATCCTTTTAGTATTAATGTTATAAGTTGGCATTATGAGATCAAGGACATATAGTCCATTGCTCACTTGTGCAGTAGCATAGAATATATCATTCAAATAAATTGAGCAACAATTGTTCTTTATTATAAATGAAAAACCAAACTTGTCCAAACAAGAAATGGAAATAATATTCCTGCTAATTGCAGATACATAATAACAGTTCTCTAACTGAATTATAAAACCACTAGGTAAAGTTAATAAGATCCTACGGCTAAAGTAGCAACCTTTGCTCCATTGCCAACTCGTAGGTCAACTTCACCTTTTGCCAAATCTCTACTCCCTTTCAGCCCCTGCACATTTGTACAAGTGTGAGAACCGCATCCAGTATCTAATACTCATGATGCATAAGTAGATGAATTAATAACAAAAATACCTGAAGTTGAAGTCTCTACTCCATTCTTCTTATCTTCCAGGTACTTTGGGCAGTTTCTCTTCCAGTGTCCGGTCTTACCGCAATGGAAGCAGGTGCCTTCTTTTGCTATGCCTCCACTAGGCTTCAAAGCAGCAGTGGGTCTGGGATTTGCAACTTCCTTGCCCTTCCCCTTATCACTCTGCTTAGTGGGCCTTTTGTTCTGCCTCTTTCCATTTCCGATCATCAGAATGGACTTCCCTTTTGACTTCAGATTCTGCTCAGCAGTTCTTAACATGGCTAGCAGTTCAGGAAGAGATTTGTCCATATCATTCATATTGAAATTTAGGACAAATTGACTGAAACTATCTGGCAACGATTGCAAGATCAAATCAGTCGCAAGTTCCTTTTCGAGGGGAAAGCCCAATCTCTCAAGGTTTTCCACATACCCAATCATCTTGAGTACATGGGGACCTACAGGGGCTCCCTCTGCTAACTTGCTTTGGAAAAGGGCTTTTGAAACTTCAAACCTCTCATGCCTTGCTTGCTCTTGATAGAGCAACTTCAGGTGTTCGATCATATCGAATGCTGACATGTTCTCATGTTGCTTTTGCAATTCTGAGTTCATGGTAGCCAGCATGAGACAAGCAGTTTCATTGGCATCATCGACATGCTTCTTATAAGCATCTCTTTCTGCCTTAGGTGCAGAACTAGGAGGTTCCTCTTCAGGAACAGGTGTCTCCAAGACATACAGCTTTTTATCATGTTTGAGGACAATCCTCAGGTTTCGGTGCCAATCCAGAAAATTTGTCCCAGACAATTTTTCCTTGTCAAGGATTGATCGCAAGATGTTGTTAGAGGTGTTTGCTGTCTTGGTTATCTACATAAGGATTAAGAAAATATTAGTATCATTGACATATTTAATTAGGCCTTTAATCAAATATGCTCCCACTATTTTACTCAAAACAAATGACCCTCATCATTTGATTCGGAAAATCCCGTTGGAAGATTTTCTAGTGGGTCGAGATCCCTATTTCACTTCGTTCTAAGTCCGCGTAGGCGGATTACACAAAACTAGGTTATTTAGGTAGGAACTCCTTCCAATTGTATCTCATACAACTCTCGAAATTTCAGTTGGGTGAATAACTCCTTATTCCAATCCATCATATGGATCATTCCCAACTCTTGCTTCTAAACATATATAAGAAAATTATAATCAAGTTTGACCCATTGTTTTAGCAGTTGGATATTACAATTATCCCATCGCACCTTACCAATATAGAACATGCACCTCGCTTTGGCGAAACCTACATTATTCGATACTAGTCTTGATGAGTGCTAAAACTTGGAAAGCAAACATATATAATATTCTCATAATTTGTTTAGTTAAGTTTGACCCATTGTCTTAGCAGTTGGATATTACAATTATCCCATCGCACCATACCAATATAAAACATGCACCTCGCTTTGGCGAAACCTACATTATTCGATACTAGTCTTGATGAGTGCTAAAACTTGGAAAGCATAAACTTAATATTTTAGTTTGAGGGAATTGCAATTGTTATGATCTCACCGGCTTGTTTATCATATAACTCGTCTCTCACATGCACCAACATACATTCACATGCATCAACATACATACACAATGAAACAGTTATGGCCCCTAGCGCAATTGTTCTCCCAAGCCAATGAGAGAACCTAAGCTAACCTAATAACGATCTAAGCTTCTCCAAGCAAGATCTTCAAGGTTGTCATCCTTTAATATTGAATTCTTCTCTAAGCTTCTCCAAGCAAGACCTTCAAGGTTGTCCTCCTTTGATCTTGAATTCTTCTCTTTCTTCATATCATTATTCTCCTTTGATATTGAATTCTTCTCTTTCTTCATATCATTACATTACAGAAGAAACTCGTTTTCATACGAGGGATTTAGATGAGAAAAGAAGTTACATTAAGAGATCAAAAGGAGAGGCACGACACGCAGGTCGTATTTAAAAACCCAAAATAAAATAAAGAAAGACTAAGGCCATAACTGATCACAACAAGGCAACAATAATAAACACATTATTATTATTATTAATCTTAATTCCTTTAATTAATTAAAACCAAATTAAATTTCGGCGACCGATCACACTACGCAGAGTTAGCCGGGGGTTCCGCTGCCCGGTCAGCGGACGGTGGTTCCGCTGACCGATCAGCGGACCGATCAGCGGACGGTGGTTCCGCTGCCCGGTCAGCGGACGGTGGTTCGTGTGACGACCGATCACACTACGCAAAATTTTAATGAACAATTCATTTGAAATGGACATTGTTTTTGCCTCAACACAACTCTTGCGTAGGCACAAAATCAGAAACCCCAAAATTTTGACTCTGGGAGTGTGACGACCGTCACAGGCGTGTGACGAGCGTCACAGGCCATGTGAGTGTGACGAGCGTCACAGGGCACGTTACGACCGTCACTGGTCAAAAAAGAAAAGCCTAAAATTCTGTGAGTGTGACGACCGTCATGGGTGTGTTACGACCGTCACACATCCAGTTTGTTACGCTTGTTACGCTCGTCACACGAGCCTCACGCAGCCAAAGTAACAAACTTTGAAACAGTCAACACGCTCGTCACACGAGCTTCACGCAGCCAAAATACTAGGACTTTGAAACAGTCTACGGACCTCTTCCAAAAAGCCCTAAATTCACAACTCCTTGACGGCACAACCCTTGCGCCGTCACCAACCCTAATGCGCCAATTTCAGACCGTCAAACACACCTCGATTGTTGATTCAGTATGATTGATCAACAGGTCATTGCTTCACCATACTAATGTCGGATTCCGAAGCAAATGACCATTGATCGCTCAAAGGAAAACAATCATTTAGTGTTCGAATGAACGAAACAGAAACAGTATATCACATATACCGTATTTTGCATTAGGATTACTTATATCATATATAAGTTGATCGGTCTCAATTGCGTAACCTACGGACGATCGATGTATCGCTGCTTCACCATACTAATGTCGGATTCCGAAGCATAGTCAACATCAATCATCCAACTTATACACTCATGATGCCAAATTTAATTACTCTTTTAATTAATTGATTCATTCTGTCTTTTAATCATATTAATACAGAAAATAAACAGCTATCCGAGTCATGGTTTCGTAAGTGGCTACCCACAGGTCCCTGGATCGGAACCAGGCTCTGATACCACTGAAGGAGAATTGCGACCCAAAGCGCAGCGGAAATTAAAATTTTCTCCTTTAGAGATCCTTACGAAT
Organism: Lathyrus oleraceus; assembly: GCF_024323335.1. Taxonomy (NCBI): domain Eukaryota; kingdom Viridiplantae; phylum Streptophyta; class Magnoliopsida; order Fabales; family Fabaceae; genus Lathyrus; species Lathyrus oleraceus. The sequence goes on along the minus strand of NC_066585.1, from coordinate 448,589,345 downwards.
GGTCATGATCAGTGATAGAATATTTACCTCTTATGACGGTTGAAACCTTTGGTGAAGATCTCTTCTGACGGTCAAAACCCTTTGATGCAGATCTCTTGTGACGATCAAACCCTTTGATGCAGATCCACTAAACGATCACGAACGTTGAACGATGACAACGTCTCTACTCAGTCCACACGAACGGTTTCCTTCAATCTCAGTGCTAGCTGGTACGAATGAAGGCTTTGAGTAAGAGAGAGAGAGAGTGAAAACGAAAAGAATGCAACCGCAAATTTTTGCTTCTGCACAAGGGTTCTATTTATAGAACCACTTGTGTGGGCTTCAAGCTAAAAGCCCACTTAAGTGTATTTTGGCCCATATCTTATAATATGCCCAAAATCACTTAAGCCCATGGTATCTTACCATATTTCGTATTCTACTCAAGTACACCGTACCTTACGATGTTCCATAACTCACTTAAGGGCACCGTACCTTACGGTATTCCTTAGTTACTCTATCTCTCATTAATCCGTCCTTTGTGTGTGACCCTGTAGGTTTTCGTGACGTTGGCAATTATATTAAATCACGTATTTAACATAATAAACAGTGAGAGGTATCTAGCAACACATCACTGCTACCCAAGACACGAAAATGTCATGTGATCTGACAAAACCATCTGTGATAATAATTATGTGTATAATTACCCTTTTGCCCTTATGTCTATATTGAACACAAGGCATAGACCGTGTCATCCTTGTCCAGTTCAATATTGGGCCCATAGACATTTATCCTGTTATGCAGGATGGGCAAATTCCATCTAGGTCACTCATGTCCCTCAGCATGCTTCGTGGAGTACCCATCAACTGTCTTTATGGTTATCAAGTTACGGACAACGTTGGATCAGCAATAAAGCACTCGACTCCACACCTAGGATCCATAGTGGTTTCAGGTCGAAGAGTGGAATACACTATTATCACCATGAGAATAACTTATGACACTTTGCATAACGTTCTATATAGTATTCTCATAGCGGGTCAATCCGGTATAAATATTACTCCTAATATTCATACCTATGTTTAAGACTTGATAACTCTTTATCCATGATCCATGAGATGTGATCATCAGTCTACAAACATAATAGTCTTAATGCTTTAATGTTATCCCACTTCACACTAAAGCTCGACTACGGATACTTTAGGAATATTGTCCTTATGTTTAATGTGTTCTCATGATTAAGTCACACTTAATACATTAAACGGACTATCTATTCCAGGGACTTTATTAATCAACCATAATAAAGAGAATGCCTTTTATTATTCGATACAAGTACCAAAATGTATTGGCCTCTAGGGCTTACACCAACAATCTCCCACTAGCACTAGAGCCAATCAGGCATACCCCGTATGCCCATTGATCTAGTATGGCCATCATGCTTCTGCTGCGCAAGAGGCTTTGTCAGTGGGTCAACTATATTGTCAAGTGTAGGTACTTTTCATATTTTCACACAACGCCTAAGTATGTGTTTGGATCGTCGGTGAGATCTAGGCTCCTTAGCTTGTGCGATAGCACCATTGTTATCATAATAGAGACCAATGGGACCCACAATGCTAGGGACTATGCCAAGTTCACCAATGAACTCTTTGATCCAAACAACTCCCTATTCTGCATTTGAGGCAGCAATTTACTCGGCCTCGGTTGTAGAATCAACAACTGTATCTTGCTTTGAGCTTTTCAAGCTCACAGCGCCACCATTTCAGCAAAATACATAACCATTGGAATCATTCATATTAAAGCGTCTCAGCACCTTGTCTATGTACTCTGACTTAGGTCAAGCATTTTATGATCTATCTCTATAGATTCTGATTCCTAATATATAGGCTGCTTCACCTAGGTCCTTCATAGATAAGCATTTCCCCACCCAAGACTTTGCCTGTTGCAGGGTAGGGATATCGTTTCCAATAAGTAATATGTCATCTACATATAATACCAGGAATACGATCATGCTCCCACTAACCTTCTTGTAGACACAAGGCTCATCTTCGTTCTTAACAAATCCATACAGTTTCACTGTTTCATCAAAACGAAGATTCCATGAGTAGGTCACAGGCTCATCTTGATCCATGAGTAATACATCACCTAGATCAGATATCCATATATCTCAGGTATGTGACGTATCCTGCCTGACCTACGCTGGTCTTGTTCTACTTGAGCAGGTTGCTCTCACACAACCACTTGTGTTTCCTGCTCTAATTCCTCCATAGGTGTATCGATAATTTGTGATTCTTGAATTTCTTCAAGCTCTACTTTCCTCCCACTGGTTCCTTTGGAAATAAAAAAACATTTTCTAGGAAAACTCCAGTTCGAGCGACAAACACTTTGCCCTCAGAAGGATTGTAGAAGTAATACCTTTTTGTTTCTTTAGGATACCCCACAAATAAGCATTTGTTAGATTTGGGCTCAAGCTTAGTTGAAATTTGTCGTTTCACATAAACCTCGCAACCCCAAATCTTTATGTAAGACATATGTGGTCTCTTACCACTCCATATCTCATATGGTGTCTTATTAACCTTTTGGATGGAACATGGTTAAGTGTGTAAGCTGTTGTCAATAGTGCATGTCCGCAAATGGAGTTTGGAAGATCAACGTGACTCATCATGGATTTAACTCATTAGGTTTCATCCTTTTAGTATTAATGTTATAAGTTGGCATTATGAGATCAAGGACATATAGTCCATTGCTCACTTGTGCAGTAGCATAGAATATATCATTCAAATAAATTGAGCAACAATTGTTCTTTATTATAAATGAAAAACCAAACTTGTCCAAACAAGAAATGGAAATAATATTCCTGCTAATTGCAGATACATAATAACAGTTCTCTAACTGAATTATAAAACCACTAGGTAAAGTTAATAAGATCCTACGGCTAAAGTAGCAACCTTTGCTCCATTGCCAACTCGTAGGTCAACTTCACCTTTTGCCAAATCTCTACTCCCTTTCAGCCCCTGCACATTTGTACAAGTGTGAGAACCGCATCCAGTATCTAATACTCATGATGCATAAGTAGATGAATTAATAACAAAAATACCTGAAGTTAAAGTCTCTACTCCATTCTTCTTATCTTCCAGGTACTTTGGGCAGTTTCTCTTCCAGTGTCCGGTCTTACCGCAATGGAAGCAGGTGCCTTCTTTTGCTATGCCTCCACTAGGCTTCAAAGCAGCAGTGGGTCTGGGATTTGCAACTTCCTTGCCCTTCCCCTTATCACTCTGCTTAGTGGGCCTTTTGTTCTGCCTCTTTCCATTTCCGATCATCAGAATGGACTTCCCTTTTGACTTCAGATTCTGCTCAGCAGTTCTTAACATGGCTAGCAGTTCAGGAAGAGATTTGTCCATATCATTCATATTGAAATTTAGGACAAATTGACTGAAACTATCTGGCAACGATTGCAAGATCAAATCAGTCGCAAGTTCCTTTTCGAGGGGAAAGCCCAATCTCTCAAGGTTTTCCACATACCCAATCATCTTGAGTACATGGGGACCTACAGGGGCTCCCTCTGCTAACTTGCTTTGGAAAAGGGCTTTTGAAACTTCAAACCTCTCATGCCTTGCTTGCTCTTGATAGAGCAACTTCAGGTGTTCGATCATATCGAATGCTGACATGTTCTCATGTTGCTTTTGCAATTCTGAGTTCATGGTAGCCAGCATGAGACAAGCAGTTTCATTGGCATCATCGACATGCTTCTTATAAGCATCTCTTTCTGCCTTAGGTGCAGAACTAGGAGGTTCCTCTTCAGGAACAGGTGTCTCCAAGACATACAGCTTTTTATCATGTTTGAGGACAATCCTCAGGTTTCGGTGCCAATCCAGAAAATTTGTCCCAGACAATTTTTCCTTGTCAAGGATTGATCGCAAGATGTTGTTAGAGGTGTTTGCTGTCTTGGTTATCTACATAAGGATTAAGAAAATATTAGTATCATTGACATATTTAATTAGGCCTTTAATCAAATATGCTCCCACTATTTTACTCAAAACAAATGACCCTCATCATTTGATTCGGAAAATCCCGTTGGAAGATTTTCTAGTGGGTCGAGATCCCTATTTCACTTCGTTCTAAGTCCGCGTAGGCGGATTACACAAAACTAGGTTATTTAGGTAGGAACTCCTTCCAATTGTATCTCATACAACTCTCGAAATTTCAGTTGGGTGAATAACTCCTTATTCCAATCCATCATATGGATCATTCCCAACTCTTGCTTCTAAACATATATAAGAAAATTATAATCAAGTTTGACCCATTGTTTTAGCAGTTGGATATTACAATTATCCCATCGCACCTTACCAATATAGAACATGCACCTCGCTTTGGCGAAACCTACATTATTCGATACTAGTCTTGATGAGTGCTAAAACTTGGAAAGCAAACATATATAATATTCTCATAATTTGTTTAGTTAAGTTTGACCCATTGTCTTAGCAGTTGGATATTACAATTATCCCATCGCACCATACCAATATAAAACATGCACCTCGCTTTGGCGAAACCTACATTATTCGATACTAGTCTTGATGAGTGCTAAAACTTGGAAAGCATAAACTTAATATTTTAGTTTGAGGGAATTGCAATTGTTATGATCTCACCGGCTTGTTTATCATATAACTCGTCTCTCACATGCACCAACATACATTCACATGCATCAACATACATACACAATGAAACAGTTATGGCCCCTAGCGCAATTGTTCTCCCAAGCCAATGAGAGAACCTAAGCTAACCTAATAACGATCTAAGCTTCTCCAAGCAAGATCTTCAAGGTTGTCATCCTTTAATATTGAATTCTTCTCTAAGCTTCTCCAAGCAAGACCTTCAAGGTTGTCCTCCTTTGATCTTGAATTCTTCTCTTTCTTCATATCATTATTCTCCTTTGATATTGAATTCTTCTCTTTCTTCATATCATTACATTACAGAAGAAACTCGTTTTCATACGAGGGATTTAGATGAGAAAAGAAGTTACATTAAGAGATCAAAAGGAGAGGCACGACACGCAGGTCGTATTTAAAAACCCAAAATAAAATAAAGAAAGACTAAGGCCATAACTGATCACAACAAGGCAACAATAATAAACACATTATTATTATTATTAATCTTAATTCCTTTAATTAATTAAAACCAAATTAAATTTCGGCGACCGATCACACTACGCAGAGTTAGCCGGGGGTTCCGCTGCCCGGTCAGCGGACGGTGGTTCCGCGGACCGATCAGCGGACGGTGGTTCCGCTGCCCGGTCAGCGGACGGTGGTTCGTGTGACGACCGATCACACTACGCAAAATTTTAATGAACAATTCATTTGAAATGGACATTGTTTTTGCCTCAACACAACTCTTGCGTAGGCACAAAATCAGAAACCCCAAAATTTTGACTCTGGGAGTGTGACGACCGTCACAGGCGTGTGACGAGCGTCACAGGCCATGTGAGTGTGACGAGCGTCACAGGGCACGTTACGACCGTCACTGGTCAAAAAAGAAAAGCCTAAAATTCTGTGAGTGTGACGACCGTCATGGGTGTGTTACGACCGTCACACATCCAGTTTGTTACGCTTGTTACGCTCGTCACACGAGCCTCACGCAGCCAAAGTAACAAACTTTGAAACAGTCAACACGCTCGTCACACGAGCTTCACGCAGCCAAAATAATAGGACTTTGAAACAGTCTACGGACCTCTTCCAAAAAGCCCTAAATTCACAACTCCTTGACGGCACAACCCTTGCGCCGTCACCAACCCTAATGCGCCAATTTCAGACCGTCAAACACACCTCGATTGTTGATTCAGTATGATTGATCAACAGGTCATTGCTTCACCATACTAATGTCGGATTCCGAAGCAAATGACCATTGATCGCTCAAAGGAAAACAATCATTTAGTGTTCGAATGAACGAAACAGAAACAGTATATCACATATACCGTATTTTGCATTAGGATTACTTATATCATATATAAGTTGATCGGTCTCAATTGCGTAACCTACGGACGATCGATGTATCGCTGCTTCACCATACTAATGTCGGATTCCGAAGCATAGTCAACATCAATCATCCAACTTATACACTCATGATGCCAAATTTAATTACTCTTTTAATTAATTGATTCATTCTGTCTTTTAATCATATTAATACAGAAAATAAACAGCTATCCGAGTCATGGTTTCGTAAGTGGCTACCCACAGGTCCCTGGATCGGAACCAGGCTCTGATACCACTGAAGGAGAATTGCGACCCAAAGCGCAGCGGAAATTAAAATTTTCTCCTTTAGAGATCCTTACGAATGGTCATGATCAGTGATAGAATATTTACCTCTTATGACGGTTGAAACCTTTGGTGAAGATCTCTTCTGACGGTCAAAACCCTTTGATGCAGATCTCTTGTGACGATCAAACCCTTTGATGCAGATCCACTAAACGATCACGAACGTTGAACGATGACAACGTCTCTACTCAGTCCACACGAACGGTTTCCTTCAATCTCAGTGCTAGCTGGTACGAATGAAGGCTTTGAGTAAGAGAGAGAGAGAGTGAAAACGAAAAGAATGCAACCGCAAATTTTTGCTTCTGCACAAGGGTTCTATTTATAGAACCACTTGTGTGGGCTTCAAGCTAAAAGCCCACTTAAGTGTATTTTGGCCCATATCTTATAATATGCCCAAAATCACTTAAGCCCATGGTATCTTACCATATTTCGTATTCTACTCAAGTACACCGTACCTTACGATGTTCCATAACTCACTTAAGGGCACCGTACCTTACGGTATTCCTTAGTTACTCTATCTCTCATTAATCCGTCCTTTGTGTGTGACCCTGTAGGTTTTCGTGACGTTGGCAATTATATTAAATCACGTATTTAACATAATAAACAGTGAGAGGTATCTAGCAACACATCACTGCTACCCAAGACACGAAAATGTCATGTGATCTGACAAAACCATCTGTGATAATAATTATGTGTATAATTACCCTTTTGCCCTTATGTCTATATTGAACACAAGGCATAGACCGTGTCATCCTTGTCCAGTTCAATATTGGGCCCATAGACATTTATCCTGTTATGCAGGATGGGCAAATTCCATCTAGGTCACTCATGTCCCTCAGCATGCTTCGTGGAGTACCCATCAACTGTCTTTATGGTTATCAAGTTACGGACAACGTTGGATCAGCAATAAAGCACTCGACTCCACACCTAGGATCCATAGTGGTTTCAGGTCGAAGAGTGGAATACACTATTATCACCATGAGAATAACTTATGACACTTTGCATAACGTTCTATATAGTATTCTCATAGCGGGTCAATCCGGTATAAATATTACTCCTAATATTCATACCTATGTTTAAGACTTGATAACTCTTTATCCATGATCCATGAGATGTGATCATCAGTCTACAAACATAATAGTCTTAATGCTTTAATGTTATCCCACTTCACACTAAAGCTCGACTACGGATACTTTAGGAATATTGTCCTTATGTTTAATGTGTTCTCATGATTAAGTCACACTTAATACATTAAACGGACTATCTATTCCAGGGACTTTATTAATCAACCATAATAAAGAGAATGCCTTTTATTATTCGATACAAGTACCAAAATGTATTGGCCTCTAGGGCTTACACCAACATTGCCCGCGAGAGCCTTATATTTTTGTCTATAAATAGAAGTTTTCTCTTTAGTGAAAGTGGAGTTTCGATGGGTCTGAGGAGTATAGAATTGAAGTAGGTTCATTCAGGTCTACGACAGGAGAATAAGAAAGATAGTTTGAAGGTGGAAGTGTTTCTCAGGTGACAAAGAAGATACCACTTCCAAGGTCAACTTGATCCGAAAACATCAACTGTTATGCTAACCATGAGTAAATGTATCTAAAACTGTAAAAGTTGTCCTGATTTGTGTCTGGATGATCGCAATATTGTAAAGATATTAGGGTAATTCTAAAATTACTAAAGCATTGCACACACCTGTCGAAAAGTGTTTTAACCTCTCTAAATTTGCTAAAACACCTTAAAACCTTTAAAGGAACTATCAAGGTGCTTGTGGAATTGATCAAGGAGGTTTTTTTATAAACGTTTAAGAAGCTTGCATACACTGCTTAATCGATTAATAATACTCCTAATCGATTAAGAAACTAGCCATTGTAGGTTTTTTTAGGAATTAGGGCTTCCAATCTTTGAAGGTCATAATCAGTTAACCCTATGGCATAATTTATTATGGCATTTAAAGGCTCGTGGATATTTTTCACCTATAAATAGAGGACTTCTCCTCACTTTTAAAATACACATGAAAACATATTTATATACACTTCATCACTTTCTACACTCTCCTTTCTCATTTATTTATTTTCCTTTAAACTGACTTAGTGCTTTGAGATTGAAAAATATCAGTAATGTATTATTTGTTTGTTTTGGTGTTTGGGGTATTAATGTAATTTACACAAGGGAAGATGTCTCCTGGGTAATATATCTTGTACGAAGTTGTAGTTTGGTTTGTAACCAATTCCAATAAAAATGTCTTATGTAATTCGTGAGATTGTCCCTTATAATATTCAATTGGTTCGTCAGCATAACCCGGTGTAAAAGCTCTCAATTGGTTCATGAGATTGTCTGTCAAATTCTATATTTGGTTTGTGACTTAGTTTGGTGTAAAAGCTCTTTCTTGGTTTTGAGATTAACCTGATATAAAAACTTGTGTTTGATTTGGAGGATAGTCATACTATTATGTAAAAGTCATTTCACAAGGGTTGGAAAATGGATAACACCACGTCTGATCAACCGTTGTGAGGTTAGGGGTGTTTGTGGTAGGATGCTTTCCACCAAGGTCGTGCGACCGTGATTATAAGCTATGTAATATGATATCAATCACAATGGTTACTTAAAACAACCGTTGTATTCCTTAATGCATAACATTTGACAATCACTACGCCAAACAAGACCTTAGACAGCGCTTTTTTTAGCCTTAGACAGCGCTTTAAAGCGCTGTCTAAGCCTCCGCTGCTAAAGGTTTAGACAGCGCTTGTTTAAATCTTAAAAGCGCTGTCTAAGCCCCCCCCCCCTTAGACAGCGCTTTGGCCAAAAGCGCTTTCTAAGACCCTCCTATTTTAATTTTTTTAGGTATACCTTCGACAGCGCTTTTGGCAAAAGCGCTGTCTAAAAGGGGGGGCTTAGACAGCGCTTTACAAAAAGCGCTGTCTAAGCCCCCCCTATTTTAATTTTTTTAGGTATACCTTAGACAGCGCTTTAGGCAAAAGCGCTATCTAAAGGGGGGGGGCTTAGACAGCGCTTTTCAGAAAGCGCTGTCTAAGCCCCCCCCCCCCCCCCCCCCCCTTAGACAGCGCTTTTGCCTGAAGCGCTTTCTAATCCCCCCCTTAGACAGCGCTTTTTACAAAAGCGCTGTCTAATGTATACGAAAATTTTTGAAGCTTTTGTTTTAAACCACATTTTTTCCAGGTTTATAAACCAGAATTTCTACCTGTTTTCAACCAGATTTTGACAGACAGTTATCACATTTTATACATGCCATTTTGGCCTTTTTTCTACCAATTTTTGGCTAACAAATATATATATATATATACCAATTCAAACACATTTTAATTTGCCTTAAATGTATCAAAATATATACAAATTTATGTACACATTTACAAGTCATTACATATACTACAAATGTACACATTAATTACACAAATTTATGAAAAAACTTTGAGCTCTATCATGAAATGCACACTTGAATTCCTCAAAGTACTACATAATAATATAACATATTTTGAATTAATTCCAACTATTTAATTATATGAGATATGTGTAAATATAAAAATAACTCATAAGTTAGAAATACATACATCGGTGGGAATCACTAATCGGCCCAAAGCAAGAGTATCCCGCATAAACCTCAACACGAAATACCCGCAATCTATTTGATTACGTTGTTGAGGACACTACATGAAAAAAAAATATGGATTATAAATCCTAAGTTTTATCAAGTGTCATCACTAATATAATAAAAAATGTGGTAATTAAAAATATACCGCCACTTTAATCCATGTAATGCGGTTGGCGCCCCTCCTTGAGGTTTGGATATCTCGTTGGGCCCGAAAAGCTTGTAGGATGCTAATAAAATAAAAATGAAGCAATTAGAACAATTCACATAAACTAAGAAAAATTTTGAACATTCTCACTTACGTGTCAATTAGGAACTTCATATCCGGGTATGTTGTCCAATCATTTCCTAACGAGTCAAGATAATACACAATTTCTCGGATAGGATTGATTGCGAGCAACAACCAATGTCCACTGTAATGATTAGGCAAATGTTAGATGGTAACTTGGAAAATAATTATAATAGATGAATTTAGAATGAAATGCTAACCCGGTATTAAACGGTATAAAAAACAACTTCTCCGCATCTTTATTGTCATTGAGGATCCGAAGAACGTACTCCGTCACGGTATCCGGTCTATTTAAAATTAAACCTAAGTTGATGCTCGCGGGTGCTAAGAATCCGAATGACTCGTCCAAATCATTGGGGCGCATCATTTTGTCATACAAAAACCTAATATAAAAACATCATTAACACCTCTTTTGAAACATAAAGTAAACCGGATTAACATAAAGTAAACATCATTAACATAAGTTGTTTAATTAATAAGACAAAGTAGACCGGATTTACCTAATATATGTATTGACAACGTTGACGCCGATTTCTTCATGACCAAAAACTTGCATGAAGTCTTCATTACCAATCATTTGGTCGTGATCAAAGCCGAAAATCCCTTCCTCCATATGTATAGTCCGAACACCTCCGGTCGGTATATCGGTCATCTCTATAAATGTCCTGAGGCACGACCTATACTTGGTGGTAGGTTTTTTCCTAGCTACGGTCTTCTTAGCACCAGAACTTTTTACCCGTGCGGAGGCGTTCCTAACCTCCTTTATTTGTTGTGCGGAGGCATTGCTAACCTCATTTTCTTGAACCTACATGTCATATAAATAGTTAGATCAAATTAAGAATGTAACAACTTCCATGAATATATGTCATATAATTGTATATTACCTCTTTTCTTGATTTGGATTTTGTGGGAGTCTATTTAACATAATCAAGGAAAATATGTAAGTAAAATTTTAAGCATAAATTTTAAACTTTGAATATACACATTAAAGTTAACATAAGTTTTAAGCATACCTCATATCCTACGCATATGAGGTTTGTCGGCCATGCAACAAACGAACCTACTGCTTCGTGCACCGTTGTTGCATCCGAATCATCGCTAGGATATGGTAATAATGCATTCGGGTCAACTGCAATATCAACTGATACCTTCAAACATCCAGCAGGGAGCTCTCTAGTGTGGAGTAATACTCCGCTAACGTTATGCACTTTTCCCTTGCCAACCATCCGATAGTGTGGTGACGACAAATACAGCTGACAATGGGAAATGCCCTAAAACCAATAATAACAAGAAATCGTTAATGTGTATATATGTCAAATACATAATTTAAGCAAATAGTTCAATTTAAGACAATTATATGTAATTACCTCTGGAATGTTCGGTTGAAAGGTACAGTTGATACTGTTTTTGTCCGAAGCATCTCTGTATACCGTTGAGGCGCTAGCCTCTCTTTCTCTCCTCAATGCATCAAGCTCAGCTTGCATGGCTTCCAATCTTGCATGAAGCTCCCGATTACTAGGAGCCTTTCCTTTTTTAACACTGAGGGAGGTCGGAGTGACTCCAAATCCCTTACCCCTCACCCGACCAGAATACTCAGGGACATCTAATGCCCGACTAAGTATGCTCTTAGTATCATCGGGAGATAGAGACTGAGATAGCTCCTCCTGAAAAATCAGATGAATACCGTATACTTGTCAAATATTTGTGTATAAAAATGTTATTCAATTAATGAAAAAATGTTATACTTACACATTTCTGGTATACGTTTAAAACGTCTTCTTGAGGAACTCCAGATTTGCCCACACGAGCTTCCTTCCACAAAACATGTGCAGGAAGAGATGTTTCTGAACTTTCCTCCTTCTGCAGCTACACATTAAGTCATACAATTTGATCAGATAAAACTAATATATGATGAACAAATTTGTTTTCGCAATTTATAAATACTTACCATGGATTGTTCTAAGCGTCCATATCCGACACGTCCTTTTCGGTACGGATATGCGGGACTTGATGCTCTTTCCCGATTTGTAGCACTTATTCTTTGAAAAGTCGGGTCTTGTCTCTTGGATTTGAAAGCTTCCCATTCTTCAGCCGATATCAAACTTTCATATTTTCTAGGAAGCTCCGCATCCACAAAATTACCATCCGCATCCTTAAGGAACTTGGATGATAAAAATGTCCGAAATCCTCTAAGAAGCTTTCCGGCCAATTTCATACAAAACCCTCTTCTTTCTTCTTCGATGTTAAAACATCGCTAAGAAAAACATACAGATTGATAGTTAGTATCGGTAATTGAAAAAACATAATTGATACCGTATAATTAAGGGCCAAATGATTGTACCTTTATCTCACTCCAAATTTTTTCTTTGGACTCTTTCAACTCTTTATTTCTCCAATCATCACATGTAATGGGAATTTCATTCCTTACTAGTGCACCGATGAAACTAGTTAAGGTATGCCCATTAGGTTCTATAAGTTGTCCCTGGTTGTTCCAAGAGACATCTAGTATGATGCCTCGAGATCTTCCTTGGACCACCCTTCGCATTACTGTGATGCCTCTTCGGATTTCTTCTTCCGCGGATACTTTACTAACTTCCTCATGTTGGTCATCAGCCATGTCTAACCTGTAATAAACCAAGGAAACCATCAAATATCAAATATAACTTATAATCAAAACAATTGAAAACAAAAAAATAAAGAAATCATGCATTATCAGATATAACTTATAATCAAAGCATTTGAATACAAAAATATAATGAAATCATGCATTACCACATATAACTTATAATCAAAACAAATGAAAACAAAAAATAAAGAAACCATGGATAATTTACCTAAGTCACTAACATCTCTTTCTTTTCTTTGTTGGAATATTAATCACTTGTTTCTTAGCAATGCGTACGGATGAATTGATCCAAATTCCCTCATTATGATCGTTTCTTATATATGACTCATCCGGTATAAGATCCTCAACTTCATCATTTCTATTCAACTCATTCCGTCTAATGCGTGACTCATTCTCAACATCAATATCACATTGATCGACACCGCTATCATCAGTCACTTTGTTAGAGAAAAGCACTATAGACCATTTTGTACTCTTCGGGTCATTCACATAGAACACTTGTTTAGCTTGAGATGCTAGAATAAAAGGTTCATCTTTGTACCCCACCCTAGTAAGATCAACTTGCAAAAATCCAGACTTATCCATTCGTATGCCACTACTATTCACCCACTTGCAACCAAAGATGGGAATCTGAAACTTCTCGTAATCAAACACCCAAATGTGCTCAATAACTCCAAAATATGACAAATTTGCATATTTGGGGTTTAAGTCCTTCATACTTGATATATGCATTGCTTCAGCTAGCACGGTGACACCACTATTTTGCATAGTACTCTTATCATCTTGTTCTTTGGTATAAAATGTGTATCCATTAATTGAATATGCGCTATGAGAAAACACATGCAAACTTGGACCATATGCCAAACATCTCAACCTTTCTGTTACCGAAGAAGGATCTGAAGAGCGCTTCAAATAAATATGATCCTTCAACCATTGTATGAAACTTTGATTGTGCTCTATAACTATCCAATTTTCATTTCTGTTCGGATTTAACCTTCGGAGTACATCCTTGTGCATTTCAACATATGGCTCAACCTCATTATTATTGTGCAGAACATACAAATGAACTTGATCCCATTCATCCCTTGATATTGTCACAATTTTATTCCCAATTAATTTTTTACCTTCCATTTTGTCGAAAATCTGAGCTCTGGGGAGTCCAATCGATTGAACGTTAGACAAATATTCAGTACAAAACTCAACAGCTTCTTCAACAATGTATCGTTCAACAATACAACCCTCTGGTCGACTTCGGGATTTCACGTACCCTTTTAATATTTTCATATACCGTTCAGCAGGGTACATCCATCTCATATAAGCTGGTCCACACAACTGTGTCTCTTTCACAAGATGAACAACTAAATGAACCATTATGTCAAAAAAAGACGGAGGAAAATACATTTCAAGCTCACACAAGGTAATTACAATCTCTTTTTGTAGTGTTGGTAAGATCTCGGGATCGATCACCTTACTACAAATTGACCTAAAGAAAAAACACAATTTAGTTATGGCACTTCTTACTTTTTCTGGCAAAATAGAACGTATACCTATCGGTAGAAAATGTTCCATTATAACATGGCAATCATGTGTCTTCAAATTCTTCAACTTGAGGTCTTTCATAGAAACAAGTCTTCTGATATCAGATGAGTATCCTTCTGGAACCTTAACTTCACTCAGAGACTTACACAAAAAAAATTTCTCCTTTCTAGATAAAGTAAAAGCAGCAGGTGGTAGATATGTTCGTCTTCCTTTCTTCACGGGTGCTAATTCAGTTCTCATTCCCATTTTTAACATGTCCTCCCTTGCTTTAAGGCCATCCTTAGACTTGCCTTTTATATTGAGTAATGTACCGATAACACTTTCAAATACGTTTTTTTCAATATGCATAACATCGAGAAAATGTCTCACGTACAAAGACTTCCAATATGGCAATTCAAAAAATATCGACCTTTTCTTCCACCCACCTTTCACAATCTTATGTGCAAAAGGCTTGCCAAACTCAGTACGCACATCTTTCACCTTTTCAAAAACTTGTTCACCTGACAATGCGGGTGGAGCTCTACGATGTTCGGTGTCTCCATTGAATGCTTTTCTCCACCCACGGTAGTGATGTTTAGAATGTAAGAATCTACGATGACCGAGAAACACATTCTTCTGGCAAAGTTCCAATCGAATCGTATCGGTTCCGTCTTCACAAACAGGACACGCACGTTGACCTTTAATGCTATACCCAGATAGATTCCCGTATGCTGGAAAATCATTAATTGTGCCAAACAACATCGCCCTCAAATTGAAACTTTCTTTCCTATATCCATCATAAACCTCCACACCGTTCTCCCACAAAATCTTTAAATCTTCGATCAGAGGTGTCAAGTATACGTCTATGTCATTCCCTGGTTGTTTAGGCCCAGAGATTAACATAGATAACATCATGTACTTACGCTTCATACATAGCGACGGAGGTAGGTTATAAATCATAAGAATCACAGGCCATGTGGTATGTGAGATACTTTGAAGACCATGTGGGTTCATTCCATCAGTAGATAATGCCAATCGAAGGTTTCTTGCTTCTGATCCAAACTCAGGATAATCATTATCAATCTTCGACCACTGTGGTGAATCAGCCGGATGCCGATACATTCCATCAATAATTCTTTCATCTGCATGCCAAGTAAGATGTCTTGCATCGGTTTCACTACGAAACATGCGCCTAAATCTCGGAATTATCGGAAAATACCATAAGACTTTTGCGGGAGATAATCTTTTCTTATATCGAGACAAACCGCATTTAGGGCACTCAGTTAACATTGCATATTCGTTACGAAACAAAATGCAATCGTTAGGACAAGCATGTATCTTATCATAGCTCATGCCAATAGAGCACAACATTTTTTTTGCCTCATAGGTTCGATTAGGAAGAACATTATCATCCGGTAGCATTTCTCTCATAAGGGCCAACAACTCTGTGAAACTTTTATCCGACCATCCATTACCCGCCTTTAAGTTGTACAACTTTAATACCGCAGAAAGTCTTGAGAATTTAGTGCAACCTTTGTACAACGGTTTCTCAGCATCGCTTACCATCCTCTCAAACATTTCAGGACAATCATGAAGATCTTCTTCCAGTGCTTCTACAATCTCTTCAACTCGATCACAATCGTATGTTTCCGTGTCTTTGTCGTATGAAGCATAGGTCGTACTACTTTTTCCACTCGATTCAACATTCTCGTTAATTTTCTCACCATGAAATATCCAACACTGATAACTTTGATCAATTCCATGCCTCAGCAAATGCGATTTCAATCCATGTGCATCAACCTTACCAATATAACAACAACGCAAGCAAGGACAATGCATTCGTCTGGGGTTTTCAGCGTGTTGAACAGCATACTTAACGAATTCCAAAACCCCACTCTCGTACTCTTTGGTCATTCGATCGGCACAGATCCATGTTTTATCCATGGTTTTCCTACTTATTTAAGTAAACAATTAATCCAGACGAAAATACATAACTAAGGTAGTATCTTTGAACATTCAACTGGTCAAAACTATTATTCCATAGTAGTTTCAATGAACATTCAAATTGATTTCAAAATACATTCACCAAAATCCATTTAACATCCTAAATAGTATTCACCTGTCACCAAACTTTGTAGCTTGTTCTTTTCAGACTAGCATGAGTTACTAAATTGATACACTAACTACTACTTTAACTCCTATTAGCATTTCAATAACTGATTTCAAAATACACTAATAAACCTTGTCCATTCAATATTAACTAACTTACTAACTTTATTTGCCAATTCAAACATGACTAACCAACTTTCCTAAATAACTAACTGAATCACATTTCAAATTTCATAACAGTCCTACTAACAAAACTGTTCTAATTAATCTCTAATTAATCTCTAACAGTCTCTGACACATAATTAACAGTTTCATAGCTAACTATCGAATCAACTCAACTAACAATCATATTATCAATAACCAACTAACTACTTTTCACTAACTTACTAACTTAACTAACATTTCAAACTAACACTTTAATTCCCTAAACACTAACTGATTCAACTTCAAAACCAACATTCAACCCTAAGGCAACAGAATAAACTTCAAAATCTCAAAATTTGGGTCATTTTATATGACTGAGTTTTCACACATAATACAGAACCAACATTGGTGATACAGAAAAATATGACTGAGTTTTCAACAGAACCAACATTGGTGATACAGAAAAATACAGAAAAATATAAAATGGGGCAAGAGTTTTCACACATAATGTTCATCTATAACACATTATATAAAATCAAATATCACTCACAAACCATAAACATTCACATATGCAAGAATGAATACAATGTAGTCGAAACCTCTACTTCAACATGCATGTGGTACCAAAGTTATTTAGGGTTTGAGAAAGAGACTTACCAAAGAAATACGCGCCGCCGGTACAGTGAGAAGGAAGGGTTTGTTTCGCTGCCGGTATAGTGAGAAGAAATACGCGCCGCCGGTACCAAAGAAATACGCGCCGCCGGTTTGTTTCCAGAGAGAAATACGTGAGCACGGCCGCCGAGAGTGAGAAGGTAGGGCTTTTGTGGAAATGGCGTAAGTTTTTGAGGTGACTGAAGAAGAGGGAAAACAAAAGAACAGAACACGAAAGCGCTTTGTGGTCTGAAATTTTATTTTAATAAGACCTTAGAAAGCGCTTTTGTGTAAAGCGCTTTCTAAGGTATGCCTTAGACAGCGCTTTCCAAAAGCGCTTTCTAAACCCCCCCTTAGACAGCGCTTTTGGTTTTAATTTTTTTTTTAATTTAAAGACTTTAGACAGCGCTTTATCAAAAGCGCTGTCTAAGGTCTATATTTAAAAGCGCTTCCTAAAAGCGCTGTCTAAGGGGGGGTCTTAGACAGCGCTTTTTAAAAGCGCTGTCTAAGACCCCCCCTTAGACAGCGCTTTTAGTATTTTCTTGGAACATTTTCAGCGCTTTATTTTAATTTTAACCTTAGACAGCGCTTTCTGTTAAAAGCGCTGTCTAAGATGCGCTGTTAAAAGCGTTTTTTGGCGTAGTGAATGATTCTTCTAAACAACCGTTTTGATCTATGCACCGAGTTTATTATAAATTATGTGGAATGCTTATTTTGCCAACACTAACTAAAAAAATAACCTGTAAATATGATCTAAACATCATAATATGACAAATTAAGTTATATTATAAGAACAAGTTACACATTTAATGTTAGACAAAAATTATTCAGCCCCTTATCTACTTTTCACTCTTTAACCGTTAGAACTTTGTTTAATGCTATTAGTTCTTCAACATCCCCTTCTTTTACCTCTAGTTCATTTTGCACAATATTATTTATTTCGAAAATAAATCAGAGGTGGAGAAAATGTCGGTTGAAGAACTGAAGATTTCTTGTCTAGAATTGAACGTGTAACTTGTTTTCAAATATAACTTTATCTATCATATTATAATTTTCCAATACAATCTGAAAATTAATATATTCAATAAGGGGTTGGAAAAACACTCAAACCACATAAGATATAATAAACTTATCTTTTAAATAAACATTAACAACAACATTCATCAACAACAAGCGTTTAAAAACATACAAGATACAACAAACAACTCTTATTAAAAACAACAAAATCACCAACAGGTAGCATAAACTACATATAACATACAACTTTTATTAATAACAATAACAACATATCAACTCATAGAATATTTCAAAAACTTACATGTCCCACAATGATATTCACAATAAAACGAAGATGATGCTGAAGTGAGAGGTGCAAACTTGTATTAATTTTGAATGGAAGTCATTCAGGGTCTTTCATACAAGTTTGTAGTACTCACTTTACCTTCATCCTAGTTAATTATTTTCATTCACCATCCTTATCTAAAAGTCAAAACAAGCATAAAATTCAAACATTATTAAACAAGCTATTGAAACGTAAACAATAATACATAAACAGATTTTGAAACATAAAATATTGTGAAGACGAACCTGTAAGGTAGCAATTTTAAAGATTTGATGCAACAAATAAAATCTTTCGAAGAAGACGAGTTCGCTGCATAAGTTTAAGGTTTTCATGAGAGAGACGAGTGACATAGATGTTAGAGTTTTGTTTTGAGAGAGACGAGTGAAAGAGTTGTTAGGATTTTATTTTGAGAGAGACGATTGCTATGTACTTAAGTGAGAGAAAATTTTGCTTATACATAAATATGTAACATATTTCACCATGGTTGATATTATGAATCGCGATGAAATGATTGCACCTTACACCACGGTTGATGAGGACATCATTATCAGGGATTCTAGTGAAGCAATTCAAGGACTAGGAGGATCAATGACAAGTGTAACACCCTAATTCCCCGTTTGAACATTTAAATAAAATAGTTTGGTTGAAACCAAGTATTAGAGTGTGTCAAATCATAAACTTCAAAAACCAATTAATCAGGCAAATACGCATCGAAAACTCAACAAAGTTCAAAAATAAAGTCTCATTAACAACTCCAAATAAAATGAAATAAAAGCATCACGTAATAATGAATGACATCCTATCCCCTGTGCTACATATAAAAAATATGTTTTAAAAATTAATATTACTAATATTGAGTTAATAATTATTTTGATAATATCGAGTTAATAATAATTATGGTAAAATAATAGGGGTTGGTGGTTTAACTCCATATTAATTTTTAAAATAATTATTCTATCTTAAATATTATTAACTCGATATTATCAAAATAATTATTAATTAAATATTAATAATATTAATTTTTAAAACATTTTTTTTATATATATAAGATAATTTATAGGAAAAAGTGTTTTTTACAAAAAAAAAAAGTGCTTTTCTTAGAAAAAAAGTGATTATTTATAGAAAAATAATTCTACACGGTAAATTTTTGATATTTTTTCAAAATGAACATTTTTTAAGTTTAAGAGAAATTATAGTATCCAAAAGGGATTTTTCCCAAATCTGATTCGGTCAGCCAATTTCAATCGATCAACTCAATCGTTTAGGAAACAGTAACCAAATGAGATATTTTCAAATCTCATTCGGTTATCAAAATTTCAATTGATAAATATTATCGATTCAACAAACAGTAAACAGATGAAATTTTCCCAAATCTCATTTAGTTATAGATGGAAATAAAATATGTATCAAAAAACAGACAAATCAAATATTTTACAGCAATTTCACACTTATACGAATATATAACATTACTATAAATGATAAAATCTGATTCTTTTTGTTAATAATAAAAATAATCTCAATAAGATATTTATTTCAATTTAAATAAAATAAAAAATATAACATTATTGTAAGTGGTTATTTTAAAACATTCAATTAAATAAATATTTTAGTTAAATAAATATTTAATTAAAATATTTTAATTAATTCCTAACACTCCAATTATTTTTAATCATTAATAATTTTAATACTAACTAATTATTACTAATAATTCGAATAATTCTAATTTTTAAATCTCACGCTCTCAACTCAACTAATTCAATAATTATTAAATTAACAAAATACCCTTATAAAACTCAAATCGCAAAAATATCATCATTAATCAAAATAAATTATACTACATACAACAAACAAATATCATAATATTTAATTAAAATATTAAATTAACTAGGGGCATTACAACTCTCTCCACTTGAAAATATTTTCGTCCTAGAAAATTACATGACAAAAATAACTCTGAATATGATTCCTTCATCAGGATCTCCAGTTCCCAAGTCATACTACCTCCAGCAGGTCCTTCCGAAACAACCTTCACAAGAATAATCTTTGTGCCACGTAGCTGATTCACTTCCCTCTCCTCAATCCGAATAGGCAAAGCCTAAATAGTCAGATTACCCCCAAACTTGCACATCTTCCATCTGAATTACGTGAGACGGATCATGAATATACTTCCGGAGCCACGACTTATGGAAAACATCGTGCAGGTTCGAAAGAGATGGGGGTAAAGTCACACAGTAGGCAACAACTTCAATCCTCTAAGTAATCTGATATTGTCAAATTAATCGAGTAGTAAGCTTCTTACACTTTAGAGCACGAACAACACTCGTCATCGAAGTAACTCTCAAAAAAATATGATCACCTTCTTGAAACTCAAGATCATTCCTTCACTTGTCGTGATAACTCTTCTGCCTACTCTAAGATGCCTTCATCTTCTCTTGGATCATTTTAACTTTCTTAGTCGCATACTGCACAATCTCAGGTCCAAGTACAACACTCTCTCCAGAATCATACCAACATAAGAGGGTCCTACATCTCCTACCATACAAAGACTCAAAAGGATCCATTTCGATACTAGAATGATGGTTGTTATTGCATGTGAACTCAATCTGTGGTAAGTAATAGTCCCAAGCACCACCTTGCTCTAGAACACAAGACATCAACTACTCGTCTAGAGACTGTATAATTCTCCCGATCGGACCATCGATCTTTTGGTGATAAGCAAAACACAACCTCAGTCTAGTACCCAGAGCTTCCTGTAAGCTCTCCCAAAATCTAGAAGTGAATCTTGGATCTCTGTCGAAAACTATACTCGACGGATTTCCATACAGCTTCACAATAGTACTAATATATATCTCAGCCAACCTCTGCAATGAAAAATTGATCTTAATCAGTATAAAATGACTCGATTTAGTCATCCTATTAATAATCACCCAAATCGAATAACTTCCCCTCAGAGTATTCGATAACCCAGACACAAAGTCCTTTGAGAAACTGTCCTACTTCTGTTTATGTATATCCAATTGTTGCAGTATTCCAGACGGCTTCTGATGCTCAGTCTTCGACTTCTGACATGTCAAGCAAGCATAAACACACTGAGCAATATCTCGCTTTATACTCGGCCACCAAAATATCTTCTTCAGATCTTGTACATCTTGGTAGCCCCAGGATGAATAGTCAAGCTACTTCTATGACTTTCCTCGAGAATCATACGCTTAAGGTCTGGCACATCAGGCACACATACTCTATTTCGTAACTTCAACACACCATTCTTGTCAATTCTAAAATACTCATCTCCATCCTGACCAACGGAGGATTGTCGATCGACCAAGTTTATTTCCAACTTCTGACTTTCCCTAATTTTGTCAAGGAAACCAGTGGTAAGCTTTAGCATTGCCCAATTTCACACTACTAGGAGTAACCTCGCATACTAAACTTATATCTCTGAATTGTTTGATCAAGTCCAGTCCTCTCACCATCATAGCTGACGTGTGCAACAATTTCCGACTTAAAGCATCGACTATAACATTAGCTTTACCAGGGTGGTAATTTAGACCAAAGTCATAGTCCTTCAAGAACTCTAACCATCTCATCGGCCTCATATTAAGCTCCTTATGAACAATTTTTTTTGTAGGTTTTTATGATCACTGAATACTTCAAACCTAGAACAATATAAGTAATGTTTCCAACTCTTCAATACAAAAACCATTCCCACCAATTCTAAGTCATGTGTAGGATAGTTCTTCTCATGAACTCTCAACTGTCGGGAAGCATAAGCCACAACTTTTCCACTCTGCATAAGTACTCTTCCTAAACCCATCTTGGATGCATCACAATATACTACAATTGTTTGATTTGCATCTGGTAAGGTTAAAACTGGTGTTGTAGTCAACCGCTTATATAGCTCTCTGAAATTTTCCTCACACTGAATACTCCATACAAATGCTAGGCCCTTTCAGGTCAACTGAGTCAAATGTAAAGATAGCTTGGAAAACCCCTCAATGAATCTCCGATAGTAACCAATTAGTCCAAAGAAACTTCTAATCTCAGTAACTGTTTTCGAAGCTTTGCACTTTAATACTGCATATTGTTTCGAAGGATCCTCCATTATTCTACCACTGGAAATCACATGACTCAGGTGTCACATCGCGAAAAACAACCGGCGGAAAAAAAACACAGAGCCGCCACCGTGCGTTATTTATCCCAAAGGAGGGAAAGGAAACGCTCGAAGTAAACCTGAAAAAGGGAAAGGGAATGGTCTTACGACCAGAGATGCAAGGCATGGGAGTCGGTTACGCAAGGGGAAGGTATTAGCACCCCTCACGTCCGTCGTACTCGACGGGATCCACGCTCAAAAGAATAGAATAAGGTTGCTAAATAAACTGCTCAAAGAATGCACACATTGGAATAATAAAACAGGTGAAGGAAGATGGAGGAAGGGGACTCGGCAGGATGTCGCATCCTGGGCCTACGTAGTTTGTTGAAAACAAACATCAGAGTCGACGTAGTTTGGGGAAATGGGAAACATGCTCGCTAGGACATCACATCCTATGCCTACGTAACTTTCCCTATCCAGAGAAAGAATCAGAGCACTCGTAGCTCGGCTAACGCACACCGAAACAAAACCGAAAAGAGACGCTGAGACATCAAAAGAAAAACTCAACAAGGAAACAAAATGCCAATAGCTGGACTTATATCTAACTCCTTAAAGCAAACAGGAAACATACTGCAAATAGATGGACTTATGTCCGACTCCAAACAATAAAACACAAGGAAACAAAATGCCAATAGCTGGACTTACATCCGACTCCAAAGAAGAAAACACAAGGAATCAGAATGTTAATAGCTGGACTTACATCCGACTCTAAACACACAAACAATCGCTAACCAGCGAACATCAAAGAAAAGGTTATCAGAATGACAAGCTAATAAGGAGTCTGGAACTCGAGCCTAATAGCTGTCACACAAACACAAAGAGACGCTGAGATGTCAAGCAAACTGATAGGGAGTCTGGAACTCGAGCCTAAAAGTTGTCCAACAAACACACACACACAAAAAGAAGAAAGGTTGAACACACAAACTAATAGGGAGTCCGGAGAGATCTCGCACGATCTCCTACCTACGTATCTCATCTGGTATGAGAATCAGGGCGACGTAGTTCCCCTTAACAGGGGAGAAACTTTCTCCTAACCAGAGACCAGGGAATAACAAACTAAAAGGGAGACTGACTCGAGCCTAATAGTTGTCATGCAATCCACAATAGCCCTAGGTTGAGGTATCTAATCAGAACCTAACTCCCACAGGAAGCAAGTCAATACGAACAACAAATAAACATGTATGAAAAGCAAACACTCAAGCAATCATCACACTCTATATACAAACAAGAGGCTCAGACAAACGGTTGGGCTTTAGTCAAGGGGTCATATCAACCTCGACAAACAAGCCAAAACTGTAGGGGTATGCTGAAGCTCTTAACCGCTAACATTGAGAGTTAGGGTGAAGCTGATGAAAGGTATAATGAGGATTAGACCTCATGCTCTTAACCCTGGCCTGGGTGAGCTCAAATCAAAGAAAGTGTGGGGATCCAGAATGAGGGACCCTATTCCACTTGACTGACACTGTACAAGATCTTGGGTTAGGTTCAAGAGCATCAGCACGTAGTGCGAGCATAATGAACGACTCAACGACTAACAGGGGACTGATTGCTAGCCCCTTCTATCTATCAATTGCCTCTTCACTTATGAGGACTTAACAAGTAACATGCCTCAACAAGGAGGTCTTTAGCACAAACATAAACAATCACAAACATTTCCTCTTAAGGAGGACTTCAGCCAAACGCCTGCCAAAAAAAACGACAGGGCTTCCAGACTAAACCCAAATCATAAGGCAAGTCAAATATTCAAAACAGAAGTCAATATTTCACATGAAGCACATTTAATCAAACAAGAAAGAGTCCTCAAAAAGACCAAACCCAAATCATAAGGCAAAGCCATCAAATGATCCATGATAAGGCAAAGGCAAACAATGTGATCAAACTTAGACATCAAACATAGAAAATTCATATTAAAACAGAAATGTATCCAATGATCATGAAAATTTTTATGTGCACTTAACATGTTATGGACAAACATCATACCAAAAATTAAGTCCAGAAGCCAACAAATGGTATATGAATGAAAATGCACAAGTACAAAGCATCAAATGTTACACCAAATGTCACAACATATGTTCATGTGTCCAAAACAGTGGTATTAAATGGTAAAAATACCGAACAAAAGCCAACAAATCATGTCACACGTTATGAATAAGCATGTCAAATTTCAAGGAAATTGGACAAACTATGAGCATTTCACAAATCAATTAGCACAACATATCATTTTGGCATCATGTTCAAATAAGCAAGCACAATCAAAAATCCAGAAATACAAAAATCAGGAACTAATTGCTAAAAAAAACTAGACATTAAAATGAACATGTGGAAAAAAATTTGGATTAAATAAGACATGTATACTATTTTTTGTGATTTTTGCAAGTTGAAGAAAATAAAATGAATTATCATGAAATAAGAGGGAAAATTGAATTTAATGTGAAAATCAGCATATGCATTCACCAAGTATTGAACACAGGCATCCAGGGTAACAAGAGGCGCTCAAAATAAAATGAAAACAGAAATATCACATGCCAAGAATCGAACACAGGAAGCAAGAGTCAAAATAAGCGCTCAAGAAATTAATTCAGAAACCACATTGCCAGGAATCGAGCACAGGTGTGGAAGGTTAACAAGCGCGCTCAACGAAAAAATCAACTGGAATTAAAAAATGCGCTGAGCCAGGATCGAACCAGCGCTTGGATGGTTCAAAGGAAGCACAAAACGTTGCGCTTGACTTATTGCGTGGCAGCCTCGTCAACAGGTCAACGCGCGCGTGGAACGGTCCATCAAATCCGAGCCAATGAAAAGGCCACGCAGGCGCACACGTAGCGGACACCTAGGACAAACCCTAAGCCACCACACCAGACGTCGGAACAGTAGTTCCGGTCGTCTTCTCCGGCCGTGTACACGGTGGAGCTGCCATTTTTTTTCCAGAAATGGACGATATATACATGGTTAGAATCGTCTCTATATGAGGATCACGAATCTATGATTATCTAAGCCTAATTCATCATATATTAACCGGATCGATCAAAAACAAATTGAACAACCAAACTTGAATTCAACATAACTTCCTCATTTCTTGCTCATTTTCAATATTCTAATTACATCAGCATCATCACCACAACAAGATCTACCTAATCATATACATGAATTGGCAAAAAGAGAGAGTCGAAAATCCACCTACTTGGAATGGCAGTGATGGAAACCGTGTGTGTAAGCTCTCAAACTCTCCAGATATGCTCCAATATGATTGATTAGAAGCTTTGAGCACAAATCAGCACTTGAAACCAACCAGATCCAGCTTAATTCCAAACTTCCATTAACATGTTCATGCACTTGAATAGCTTCAAAACCAGCTCAATTTCCACGAATAATGATTGGATCTTGCTCAAAACGCTTCCATGATCATGATTCTATGAAGAAATTGTGTGTTTGTGTGAAGAATTTTGAGATTCAAGGAGAGAGAAGTTTGGAGGGAAAATGTGAATTCTAGATCTAGAATTGTGGTTATGAGCAAATTCTGTTATGATTATCTATTTATATGGTTCACTAATCACAATGCTAATCCACATTAGGCTTGGTTAATTAAAATTAGTGAAATAAGAGGTGTTTTGCAAAAATGGCAAGTGTGAGGGTGCATGGCTAATCCACACGTGAACAGTAACATGTTAGGGCTTGAAATCACTTAAAATCATCTAATAAACACAATGGAAGTAGTATTTTGTTTGTAGCATCAACCAATTTTGAATTCTTGAATTTCCCTCCAAAATATACATGAATGAACAAGTTATCACATGAGCTTTTTTCATGCAATGAAATGGTGGATTTGGAAAGTATTGGTCAAGACAAGCATTTTGCAAAAAGAGTGGCTCAATTTGGAGTTTTGGATCAAAAGTATGGCATGTTGAACTTCCATGTACACTTTATGATCATTTGAGCATAACTCCTCAACCATTCATTAGATGATCATGATCTTGGACTTTTTGAAAAGGGGAGAGAAAGATCTTAAACTTTCATGTTCACCAAAAATTCATTTGAAGCTTCTTTGATGTTGGAAAGTCAAGTTAAATGTGGACCAAAAACTTGCCATTTTTGGAAACTTTCAATTACAGGTCACTTTCCATTTTTGGAAACTTTTACATTGACTTCAAATTCTTCAAGATAGATGTTTGACATGACGAATAGGCCTTGTATGAACATGATTGGGATGAAGAAATTCCATTCCTCAATTCAAAGCCCTCAATTGACTGCACATTTGACTTGTATGGTCCTCAGATGACCTGAATATGCACTGATGAACTTGGACCTCTACCACCTGGTAAATTTGCTCAGAAATGAAACCCTAGCCCAAGTAAGCTCCTTATGATAACCATGTGATCCTCATCTCCATAGAATGCCTCATCTCCTTGGGAAACCCTGGCTGAAAGAATAGCATTGATTATGGTTGACCAGAGGTCAAAACCCTAATCCAAAGGAACTTGAGAATGAACAATGAAGCCCTTGAGGATGACATAACCATGATGATGGTAATATATCCTTGCCAATAAGATAATTCTCAAGATCATTGAAGAATCAGGAAACCCTGGTGAAGCCCATGCCCTCAGATGGCTGATCACCAATTTAATAAGACCCTCAGGCTTGAACCATACAACTTCTCCATCTCTGAAAAGACTTTGGAGGATGTCCCTCTTATTTTCACATGATATGAAAAATGCAAATGCCTAATGTCCTAAAATATGAAATGCAATGTGCTAAACTAGTCCCAAGGAGAGGAGGGCAAATTTTGAGGTGTTATGGCTGCCCCTATTCCATCCACTATGAACCTGTCGATATGAACAACATCGGCTTTCAGATGATCAGAGTGAAGAGTGGTTGAATACCAAGAACAGACGAACAATTTACGCTCCGCTGGGGATTATTATTATTTTTGCTTTTCTTGAACCCCAAAACTTTTTTTTTACTTCACTTTTTTTCCTTTTCTTGAACCCCGAAACTTTTTTTATTTTTATTCTCTTTTTTTTTGTTTTTCTTGAACCCCGAAACTTTTATTTTCCTTTCGCGCGGATGATCCCTGATCACCGCATTTGAACCCCGATAACTTCATGTCACTCTTACTGCCAAATAATGAACCCTAGTCGCCTGACGATAGCTCTCGATCGTCATTGTGAACCCCATTATCCAGAAAACACCCCGTGTCTCCTTTTCTCCATTTGAACCCCGCTCTCCAGAAAACACCTCGTGTCTTCCTTTCTCCATTTGGACCCCGTTCTCCATTTTCACATGCTAATTCCGTTGGCAATGCCGAAAATAACACCAAACACCACTCTGATAACGACATATCAGAGGGTACACCTTCACAAAAGGAAGGTAACATGTGCATTTCTTCCTCCGAAGACCACCATAACGACTTCTCCTGGCCCCACCAAAGTCTAAGGTGACACATGATCAGAAGACAATCCTAAGGACATCATCCCGGATACCATCTTCAATTCCAGTTGAATCTCGTTCTCCAGAAAATGCCCCGCACTTCCCTTTCTCAATTTGAACCTCGTTCTCCAGAAAATGCCCCGCACTTCCCTTTCTCCATTTGAACCTCGTTCTCCAGAAAATGCCCCGCACTTCCCTTTCTCCATTTGAATCTCGATTTTCGCGCTGATCGCGTAACATTCTCTGATCTTCATTTCCGTCCTTGCCCGACGAAAAATTTTCCTCCAATATCGCACTACTGGGAAACATTGTTGCTCCAACGTCATGATGCCGAACTCCTCAGAGTAACATCTTCTAACTAGCAGAACCAATTCTCAAACGGTAACCACGGCTTGAGTCGCGCTGATCGCGTAACGTTCTCCGATCTTCGTTTCCATCTCTGTCCGATGGAAACTCTTCCTCCAATATCGCACTACTGGGGAATATTGTTGATTCAGAATCCTGATGTCGAACTCCTCAGAGTAACATCCTCCAACTTCCATCTCGCACACAGAAATCCTCCTCCAGTATCACACTACTGGGGAATACCGTTGACCCAATGTTACGATGCTAAACTCCTCAGAGTAACATCTTCCAACCAGCTAAACAAATTCTCAAACAGTAACCACGGCTTGAGTAACATCTTCTAACTGGCAGAACCAATTCTCAAACGGTAACCACAGCTTAAGTCACATCTTCGCCAACCAGCTAAACCAATTCTCAAACGGTAACCACGGCTTGAGACTAGCTTATGCTTGCAATGCTGATGCATGATTCTTTTTATAGCGTAATGCTCCATAACCATGGAAATGCTACGCAATGAGTTATGCAATATGCCATGCTTATCTAAATGATGAATGCATAAAAAGTATCCCCCTCGGGGATTCTACTGGGGAGCTCGAGGCACTCTACTGAGGAGCTTGATACCACTCCAATCTCCACCCTGCTGGGGAATAGCACTGCTGCTGGGGAAAGGACAACCCTCACCAGGGATGACCTCCGCTGAACTCGATCCGTTTGGGGACTTCGCTGGGGGAAGAAACCACCAACGCACACCTTCGTTGGGGAAACAACAACCTTCAGACTTGCTGGGGATATAACAATCTCCACCCTGCTAGGGGAAACAACAACCTTCAGGCCGAGGAAACACCGACCTCGAACCCACTGGGGAGATACGGAATATTTGACATGGAACACCTGTCGACTCGTCGAACACTTGTATTCACCACCTAACCATGGTGTCAACTTTCCACTTTTCCAGACTTTGAAGAGTCTTCTTGATTAATCCTCTAGGATCGTCGCACGTCTTTCGTCGTCTCCATCATTCTTCAATTTCTTGTCCCTGATTTGACTCCACGGGGATCTTTTGTCAAAAAGCTTCACATCACAACCTGCAAGTGAGTGAAAATATCTAACAGTACCTGCCAAAGAGATCGTTAAATAAAAACGTGCCCCAGGCGTGCCAAAGTTTCAACACCTGGGTCACTCTACCTTCCAAATAAGATTTCAAGTTTTCAATCCTATAAACATGCATTGGAAGGGACCCCTATGTCTTAAAATGCAAAGATTTTTATCAAAATAAACAGATGTTTTCGCAATCAAAGCGGTGTCGCAACCTGAAAAATACAGTGCACGAAAAAAACAACCGGCGAAAGAAAAAGACAGAAGAGTCGCCACCGTGCGTTATTCATCCCAAAGGAGGGAAAGGAAACGCTCGAAGTAAACCTGAAAAAGGAAAGGACAAGACGGGGTCTCGCAACCAAATCTTGGGTTCGGGAGTCGGTTATGCGAAGGGAAGGTATTAGCACCCCTACGCATCCATAGTACTCTACGGGATCCACTTTTGTGGTTTTTGTCTAAAGGGTGTGGGTTTACCTAATGTGTTTATTTACTAAAAAGGTTAGGAGAAATGACTCGCGCGGATGTCGCATCCACTGCATACGTATCTCATCTGAATATGAGAATCAGAGTCTTCGTAGCTCGGCTGACCTATGGGTTGGGGGTAATTGTGCTCGCTAAGACATCGCGTCTTATGCCTACGTATCTCATCCGGAATGAGAATCAGAGCAAGCCGTAGTTCGGCTAACTACGGGGTTATGGATTGGGTTTTGGACGAACAACGTCACTACGCAATATACCGGATGCTCGACCTTTGGAGACTTACTCGCCTGTAGTAGAAGGAGTAAACGTGTGTTATGGGTTTTAGGGTTTGGGATGCTCGAGGGCAAACAGGCAGTCCTTGACGAAGGAACCGCGCTACATGTGGGGATACGAATACAAAACACAAAACATGTATCTCAAAGCAAAATGCCACCAAGGGGCTCAAATATTGCCTCCTATCGAGGTCTTCCAGCTAAGAAAGCGATAAAGTACGAGAAAGGGAAAAAATTACCACACGGATAAAGATCCGAAGCTATAGCAGTTAAAGGAGCAAGAAACCCTGAAATCTCTCCAGCTGGACCGTCAAAGGAAATCAGTCAACACGAATAATCAGAATAAAACTTCAGGGGGTATCCCACAAATAAAGTGGGAAACCACGCGAGTGTCTCTGCAAAAGCCATATGAGCCCTCACAAAACTCGACAAAGGGTTAGAGCAGCAGGATGAATTCAAGAGAAAACAATGCCATGGAAACACAAGACAGGTTAGAATAAAGAGAACAAAACAAAAAAAAAACGAATTCTGTCACGTTCGCGACTGCTTCGCCTAGCGAAGGCTTAGCGAAGCTTCGCTACAGGCTCGCCTAGCAAAGCGGCTAGCGAGGGCCTGCGGGTTTTGGATTTTTCGTTGATACCTGCACGATGTTAAGGACTCCAAACCCTATGGAATTCATCTCAGAAACGAAATTATTAAAACATTCGATGCATTATTCATATATTTGTACACAAACATAAACCCGTGGGCAACACCTGATGTTACCTCATACATTCATAATATTCAAATTCGAGGCGTAAAGTAGTAGGAACAAAGGCATACCTGATGAGAGAGATCGATCGAATGGCGCGGCTGGATTTGTAAAGCTCTGTTAGGTTTGCGTGAGGCGGAGGCAAAAGAGCGTGTGAATCGGAGTGAACTCCTCAGAGCTGCCTGAAGGTTGCTGCAGAGTAATTCCTAGGTCTCCTTCTCTCGAGATCTTTCTCCCGTGGTTCTCCCAGTGTAACTCCAAGTGTAACTCCTCTACTGAAACTTCAGTATTTATAGACTGATTTCGTGGGTAATGGGCTTGGAATGAGGTCAACTGAGGCCCAAAGCTTTCTGATTTTTTCTGAAATGCGCGCCCTTCGCCTAGCGAAGGATCTGCTCGCCTAGCAAGCATGACAATACTTTTCGCTAGGCGAAGCATCTGCTCGCCTAGCGAGCATGACAGCTCAGCAGCAGATTTGTGCTTCTTCAAGTATGGCAATTTGTACGGTGAATAGGCCCCAATTAGACCTGTTGGTAGTACCTCAAGTCTATTCCTTGCGTTGACTGACCGCCTAAGTAGAACCCACAAAGTGTCCTGGATGATGTTCGAGCTTCTTGGAGCTAATTCTGATTGACGCGATGCAATATGGCATGAAATGCTAAATGACCTAAAAAGTGAATGCATGAATGAGGAGGGCAAATTTTGGGGTGTTACAGCTGCCCTTATTCAATCAACTGGGGACCCGAAAAGAAGATAGCGGCGGCTTTCGCAATTTCGTGGTATCAAGGGATTGAATACAATAAAAGCCAAAAAATTTGCACTGAAGTGAAGTGAAGTAACAATGCCTGTCAGAATCGGCAAAGAGGTGGTCTTGAAAGAAGAATCCGTCTGGTACGGTGAGAGTCAGTCCGAATACCGAAAAAGAATGCTAACCTGGATACCAAAATAAATGGTAACACAGAAATAACCATGGCCTGAATGCCGCTCGTCAGTCTGAATACTGGAGATGACTTCGATCTGAACATCAGGAAAATTGGCCTGAATGCCACTTCGGTCTGAATACCTGAACATTGGCCTGAATGCCATTTCGGTCTGGATACCGGGAAAACTGGCCTGAATGCCACTTCGATCTGAATATCGGAACACTGGCCTGAACACCACAAGTTGCATCGATCTGACCGTCGGAAACTTCTTCGATCTGAACATCGGACAACTGGCCTGAACGCCACTTCGGTCTGGATACCGGAAAACTCATGCCTGTCAGTATCGGCAGAGATAGAGAATGATGATAGAGGCGGCGCATGGGTCAATGACACTTGCTGGGGATAACAAAGGTAAGTCATGAACAATATTCAGTCTGAGTATTGGAAACAACTTCTAGCTTATCACTTGGGATACCGAGAATGTTTTATGCTTACAATGCGTATGTTTGAATTTTTCAATGGCGTAATGCCCCATGAAAATGGAAATGCTACGCGATTTGGAGGGATGCAATGCAATATGATTCTACATGTAGGGATGCGAAATGCTGGGTAGAATGCCAAGCCGAGGCAAGGGGATCTGCTGGGGGAAATGATTACCATCCTCTGGACTCTGGCCAGGCTGTTGGAGATACACACCACAATGCACTCTGTGGGGAGATGACTAGCCATACCGAGACTCTGATCGGGGAAAGAATGGCATTGGAAGCCTGCTGCTGAGGAAAGCTACAATGATTCTGGCAACCACGATTTGCGAGAGATGACTCAGCAGGGGGAGCAAACACTGATACGGTACCGAGGTTCTGCTTCAAGGAAAGAAACCATGGATCTGACATTAGGATTATCGATCTGGCATCGAACTCTAAGGAGAAGCCACTTCTGCTGGGAAGATACAGTCTGGCACTGTCAACTCCGCTGGGGAGTGTATGTCCTGGAACAAACGCTTGGGGAAGTGCAGTGGTGAGAACCTGCTGGGGATTGAAGAATCCAACACTCTGATCAACTCTGCAGGGATAAGACACCAGATTCGTATGTTGGTGACTTCGCTGGGGAAGATATTCACGATCATCTGCAGGGGATTTTAAGGAAATGCCCCGAGGGTATCTGTTCTGAATAGACGATCCAAAGCACTTAAAATTTACAGCAATTTTAAATGTTTATTAAGCATGTACCTGTAAAGCCCTTATGTGTCATGATGCAATGTTTATCAAAAATTCGGACGTCATTTTTGCAAACAAAACAATAAAATGAAAATGAAAACAGAGATATACTGAATAACATGATTTCATTGATTGAATGGCCTTTGAATAGGCATTTACATTAGGAAGCAATCCCTGGAAAGAGGTAATCGCACAAAAGATGAAAACAGAAATTAATCTAATGGCAATGTGAAATGGATTTCTATTGGGTTCCAATTCTGCTATGACTTGCTCGTCTTCAAGATCCTCCAGATGATCAGCCTTCAGAAAAGGTGATTGGACTGTTTCCTACCTTTCGAAAATTTCCAGTCATCGACATGAGATGAGATTCAGAACTAACTCAGAACGCACTCATTCGCTTAATCCCTAACTTTTGCCTGGATCGCCCTTTTCGGGTTTTCAATCCACCGGGATACCCATTTTTGCCTAAGTTGCCTTTTCAGGTTTTCAACTTACCGGGTGTACGATCTTTTCATTTTTAATCCCTAATTTTTGCCCGAACCTTTTCATTTTCTTGGTTCGTCGGGATGCCCATTTTTGCCTGGACTATTCTTTTTACTGTCCAGCGGGTCTATTTTATGCGAAGTATTTTTTTACTGCGTCTGAGTTCACAGGGGAAGTGAAGTTTTCACCATCCATAGTTGCAAGCATTAAGGCCCCACCATCAAAAACCTTGGTGACGATATACGGTCCATCATAGTTAGGAGTGCACTTGCCCCTGTGC
This sequence comes from Lathyrus oleraceus, assembly GCF_024323335.1. Lineage (NCBI taxonomy): Eukaryota > Viridiplantae > Streptophyta > Magnoliopsida > Fabales > Fabaceae > Lathyrus > Lathyrus oleraceus. The sequence goes on along the minus strand of NC_066585.1, from coordinate 448,555,358 downwards.
TCTGTCTGAGGAGGAAGGATCGTTTTCAAAACTAAATCTCCAACTTGGAAACAATGAGGACGCACTTTCTGATCAAAGGCTCTCTTCATCCGACTCTGATACAACTGCCCATGACAAATGGCTGCCATTCGCTTCTCTTCGATAAGACTCAACTCATTGAACCTCGTCCGAATCCATTCAGCTTCGTCTAGCTTGACATCCAACAATACTCTTAGAGAAGGAATCTCCACTTCAACAGGTAGGACTGCTTCCATACCATACACAAGGGAGTAAGGGGTTGCCCCGGTCGATGTACGTACTGAAGTGCGGTACCCATGCAAGGCGAAGGGTAGCATCTCATGCCAATCTCTGTACGTGACGACCATCTTCTGCACAATCTTCTTTATGTTCTTATTTGCCGCCTCAACAGCGTCGTTCATCTTAGGGCGGTAAGGGGAAGAATTATGATTCTGAATGTTGAAGTTCTGACACAACTCCTTCATCATTTTGTTCTTGAGATTAGAACCATTATCAGTAATGATTCTTTCGGGAATCCCATAGCGACAGATGATTTCTTTCTTGATGAAACGGGCAACCACACTGGTGACATTCGCGAACGACGCTGCCTCGACCCACTTGGTGAAATAGTCGATGGCAACAAGGATGAAGCGATGCCCATTGGAAGCAGTCGGCTCAATCTTTCCAATCATGTCAATACCCCACATAGAAAACGGCCACGGCGAAGACATCACATTCAGAGGATTCGGAGGTACATGCATCTTATCATCATAAATCTGGCATTTATGACACTTCCGAGCATATTTGAAGCAATCTGATTCCATGGTCATCCAGTAATAACCCGCTCTCAACAATTTCTTAGCCATTGCATGTCTGCCGGCATGAGTACCGAAGGAACCTTCATGAACTTCCTGCATTAACATGTTCGCCTCGTGTCTGTCCACGCATCTGAGCAAAACCATGTCGAAGTTCCTCTTGTACAGCACATCGTCTTTGTTCAAGAAGAAACTGCCTGCCAATCTTCTCAAAGTCTTTCTGTCATTGTTGGATGCTCCTGCAGGGTACTCTTGATTCTTCAGAAAGCACTTGATGTCGTTATACCAGGGCTTGTCGTCGACTACCAGCTCAGCAGCAAACACATACGCGGCCCTGTCAAGGCGCATCACATCGATCTTGGGAGCATGGTTCCAACGAATTACCTTGATCATGGAGGATAGAGTAGCAAGTGCGTCTGCCATCCGGTTCTCATCACGAGGTATATGATACAATTTTACTGTTGTGAAGAAAGTCAACAGTCTTCTCGTGTAGTCTCTGTAGGGGACCAGAGTGGGCTAGAGAGTATTCCAATCACCATTCACTTGATTGATCACTAGAGCTGAATCTCCGAAGATGTCCAGAGTCTTGATTCTCAAATAAATGGCTTGCTCAATACCCAAAATACAGGCCTCGTACTCAGCTTCATTATTGGTGCACTCAAAAGTCAGACGAGCGGTGAAAGGTATGTGGGCTCCTTTCGGAGTTGTAATGACAGCACCAATTCCACTTCCTCTAGCATTGACAGCCCCATCAAACAACAAAGTCCATTTTTCGTTTGGATCAGGTCCCTCCTCAACAACTGGCTCTTCACAGTCTTTCATCTTGAGGAACATGATGTCTTCATCTGGAAAATCAAACTTCATCGGCTCATAATCATCAATCGGCTGCTGAGCAAGATAGTCTGACAGAATACTCCCTTTGATGGCTTTCTGGGATGTATACTGGATATCATACTCTGTTAAAATCATCTGCCAACGGGCAACACGTCCTGTGAGAGTCGGCTTCTCAAAGATGTACTTCACTGGATCCATCTTAGAAATCAACAAGGTAGTATGGTTCAACATATACTGCCTCAGTCGGCGAGCAGCCCAGGCCAAAGCACAGCAAGTTTTCTCAAGTTGCGAATATTTGACTTCACAGTCGGTAAACTTTTTGCTAAGGTAGTATATGGCATGCTCTTTTCGACCAGACTCGTCATGCTGTCCCAATACACACCCCATCGAGTTCTCAGTCACTGATAGGTACATTATCAGAGGTCTCCCAGGAACTGGAGGATAAGGATCGGAGGTTTCTGTAGATATTCTTTTTTCTTCTCGAAAGCCCTTTGACAATCTTCATTCCACCTGATAGCCTGATCTTTCCTCAGCAATTTGAAAATTGGCTCACACGTGGTTGTTAGGTGAGAGATGAACCTTGCAATGTAGTTCAACCTTCCTAAGAAACTACGGACTTGCTTCTCTGTTCTTGGCTCTGGCATTTCCTGTATCGCTTTTACTTTGTCGGGATCCACCTCAATCCCTTTTCCGCTAACAATAAAACCCAACAATCTTCCCGATCTCACCCCGAAAGTACACTTGTTCGGATTAAGCCTCAGTTTGAATTTCCTTAACCGTTCAAACAATTTTTGCAGATTCACCAAATGTTCTTCTTCTGTCTGAGATTTGGCAATCATATCGTCCACATAAACCTCGATTTCATAATGAATCATATCATGGAACAGAGTTACCATAGCTCGTTGATATGTTGCTCCGGCATTTTTCAGACCAAACAACATCACCTTGTAGTAGAAGGTGCCCCATGGGGTTATGAAAGTTGTCTTTTCCATGTCCTCTGGTGCCATCTTGATTTGGTTATAGCCAGAAAAGCCATCCATGAAGGAGAATACCGAGAACTGAGCTGTATTATCTACCAAAACGTCGATGTGAGGTAATGGGAAATCATCTTTAGGGCTAGCTCTGTTCAGATCCCGGTAGTCGACACACATCCGTACCTTTCCATCCTTCTTAGGTACTGGGACGATGTTCGCAACCCATGGCGGATAATTGGTGACTGCTAGAAACCCTGCATCCAACTGCTTTTGCACTTCTTCCTTTATCTTGACAGCCATCTCTGGTCTTGTTCTTCTGAGCTTCTGCTTGACCGGAGGATAACCTTCTTTGAGGGGCAAGCGGTGTACCACGATGTCTGTGTCCAGCCCAGGCATGTCCTGATAAGACCAGGCGAAGATGTCAACGTATTCTTGCAGCAATTCAATCAACCCTTTCTTCACATCATCTCTCAAAACAGCCCATATCTTGATTTCTCTCTTGGCGTCCTCGGTGCCGAGATTAATCACTTCAACAGACTCTCGATGCGGTTGAATAACCCTTTCCTCTTGTTTTAATAACCTGGTAAGCTCTTCAGGGAGTTCACAGTCTTCATCATCCTCTTCTTCAGCTTGAAAGATTGGATTTTCAAAGTCGAAGCGAGCCGTAGCAGAACCGTTATCAATAGGATCCGGTGACGTGCATCTGCATGAGTGATGGTATGTGCTTATGAGTGTGAACAAGAAGTGAAAACTAAACAAAACATTGCCATTTTTTTTTATTTTGAAAAAATGCAAAAATAGAAAGACAGTGAACGAAATATTTGAATGCAAAAAGACGTCCTTTATTTATGATAAAAATGCAAGTGTCACATAGACGAGCCCTACAATGAGTCATTACGCCCTGGGCGGAACGTAAGACTTGGATATGCATGAATAAACAAAGAAAATTACTCTTCAAGAAGAGTGACTTGGATAATCTCTTCAGAAGACCAGTTGTTGATGACTTCACCCGGGATCCTCGGACGCACCCAGTTGTCGATGTCACAATCACTATCCCCATCTTCTTCGTTGACTGCAGAGACTTGACCATACTGAACGATGCCAGCACTGGAGAAAGTGATCGGCCCCTGAAGTGTTGTAGAAGTCAGAGCTGGCTGATATCCAATCCCGAATCTATCTTCTTTCACTGGTAATTCCAACAGACGCCCCCAACCGGGAGCAACACCTGAATCCACCACGGCCCGTGCCTACTTAAAGGATGAGATAGAGGCACCCGCTTTAACCTCTTCCATCGGAGCTGTATCCTTGACTTGAATTGACTCAAAAGCCTGACACAGAGTCTCATGAATTTCACCTTCTACCTCTACATACTTGAATGTAGACAGGTTACTGACCAGGATGTCTTCCTCACCACAGACGGTGATAATTCGTCCGTTGACCGGAAACTTAATCTTCTGGTGTAGAGTTGAAGAGACTGCCCCAGCATTATGGATCCAAGGACGACCCAGCAGGCAACTGTAGGAAGGACTGATATCCATCACGTAGAAGACAGTGTTGAAGGTTTGTGATCCAATCAGAATTGGCAATTCTACCTCTCCAAACACCGATCTCTTAGACCCATCGAAGGCTCTCACGATAAGATCTGAAGGTTTCAAGACCAAACTCTCTACTTCTAACTTCGACAGGGCTCTCTTGGGTAGCACATTGAGAGAGGAGCCTGTATCCACCAGAACATGCGATAGCACGGTGTCTCTGCATTCCATCGAGATATGCAGAGCCTTGTTATGATTGCGTCCGGCTGGCGTCAAGTCAGAATCGGTGAAACCCAACCCATTGCCGGCATGCACGTTGGCGACGATCCCTTCTAGTTGGTTTACCGAGATCTCTTGAGGTACATAAGCAGCATTAAGAACCTTCAGAAGTGCCCCCCTGTGTGCCTCCGAACACAACAGGAGTGAGAGAATGGATATCTTGGACGGAGTCTGAATCAACTGATCGACTACCTTGTAATCGCTCTTCTTTATGATTCTCAGAAGCTCGTCCACATCCTTTGCAAAAGTGGGCTCAGAACCATCCTGGGGTGCAAAGGTACCCTCATTCACGACTTGTTTGCCTTTGGCTTTCAACGCAGCATCAGCACTATCAGCTTGAATAACGGGTGGTGAGAATAGTCTACCACTCCTGGTGAATCGCCCGATTCCACCAACATTGTCCACTGCGGGACCGTCAAGTTCAGGCTTCTGACCTTCTTCTACTCTCAGTGGCTGTTCCCCCCTATGATCGTGCGTATACACGCTCCCCCCATAATGCCACGGAATGGCCCTTTCACTGGTGAAAGGTAAAGGACCAGGGGTTGTGATGGTCATAGTAGATCGTCGCACTGGCGGCACGGGTTGCGCTTCTGGCACACTGATCTGATTAGTTGGGTAGAAAATAGTGATAGTAGCAATATCACAGTCGTACTCGGAAATCTTATTCATTGAAATGCAAGCATCCGAAACATCGGGATCAAGTTTAATTACATCGGGATCATCCACATTGGAAAAAATAAATACATCATCATGGATTACAGAATCAGTAGGAACAACATCTGCGAATTCATCAGTAGCATCTTCAAACCCTTCTTCCTCAACCCCTTCCACAAACTCTTGGACAGACAAATCTTCAACCTGGAGGATACCTTTGTCGAGCAAGGCCTGGATACCCTACTGTAGCTTCAAACAACCTCTACTCTGAGTGGCACAATCCAAACAACCCTCCCTACAACCGGGGAAAACATCGGCCTTCAGCAAGCATCCTTTGATATCCAACAATGGAGTCTTCAACTTCAACACATCCTTAATGGACTTGGCTTTTCCCTCTATCATATTAACGTTCGCACCACCATGCTGGGGCATGGGATTGTTAACGACATTCGGAGCCGGTGCAAGGTCGATGGCCTTTGAATCTATGAGGTCCTGAACTACGTGCTTAAAAGCTTTGCAGTTCTCAATATTATGGCCAGGTGCCCTAGAGTGGAAGCTACACCTAGCGTTGGCGTCGTAACCCACCGGAAGTCTACCAACAGGAGGAGCCAGAGTGCACAGTTGCACAAGTTGTAGTTGTTGAAGACTAGAAAGCATCTGAGCGTACGACATTGGAAGGGTGTCGAAACGCCGATCCATCATCCTTTGCCTCTGTTGATAAGCGGGTCTGTTACCCGGTTGTTGCTGCTATTGATACTGAGCTGGTTGACGTTGTGATTGTTGTTGTTGTAGTGGTGCTGCAGCTGGAATGGTCACAGCCGCAACATACGGTTGCTGATGATAATTCTGAAAGTTATTCCTCCGGTTATCCCTGTTCTGATAAGAAGATATGGCATTTGCACCCCCTTCTCTCCTCTTCTGTCCCTGAATGAACGGCTTCTTCACCCCTGATGAGGATCCACCTCCACTCTGGCTCTTATAGGTCTTTAGGTAATTCTCCACCCTTTCTCCAGTAGAGACCACATCAGCAAAGTTGGAAGCATTGCACCCCACCAGACGCTCCAGATAAGGTCCAGGCAGCGTATTCATGAACATGTTGGCCATTTCCTTTTCCAACATAGGAGGCTGAACACGGGAAGCTGTCTCCCTCTAGCGTTGAGCGTACTCCCTGAAGCACTCATTGCTTTTAAGAGACAGATTCTGAAGTTGAGTTCTGTCCGGAGCCATGTCTGCATTATACTGATACTGCTTCACGAAAGCCTCTGCCAAATCCCTCCAGCAACGGATGTGGGCTCTGTCCAGCCTCATATACCATTCCAAGGATGCCCCAGCTAGGCTATCCTGGAAGAAGTACATAAGTAGCTTCTCATCATCAGAGTATGCAACCATTTTACGGAAATAGGCTTGCACGTGAGTTTTGGGACAAGTGCTGCCATTGTATTTGTCAAATATCGGGACCTTGAATTTCGGTGGCACTCTCACACCTGGGACCAGCCCCAAGTCAGCAACATCTACTCCCAGAAGATTCTGTCCTTCCACTGCTTTCAACCTCTCTTCCAATCTTCTAAACATGGGGTCCATGCCAAAGTCTTCCTGAAGCAAGGGGAACTGATCATCCTGACCATCATGAATAGGTTGTTGACCGGAGGTGACATGTAGGATTGGGATAAGCCCCGGTCCATTGGGACCATTAGCCTCTGTAGCTGGAGGATCAACCAACGTCTCCGGTTGAGTAATAGGAGGATCCCTCTGCACCAACAATCTAAGCTCCTGCTGTCCTTGAGCCACCCCTTGAACCAAATCCATGAACTGATTCATGCGAATCTTCATCTCGGCGAGCTCTGCTTGTAGGCTCTCCATCGCTCTTTGTTGATTCCTTCGGGTACCGTATCGGTGAATGCCTGAGTCAGCTATCCTGCTAGTGGGACACCAAACAAACTGAGAACACTGTGGCGGTACCTGTTATGCAAGACATGCGGATGACTATGCAAATGCAATGACATGTTTATCAATTCCAAAAGTATTCTACCCCCTTGATTCCAGTCTCACATTTGATAAACAGTGTAAGAAGAAAACCCCGACTAGAATCAAGAAGAAGATTTAAACCCCCTTGAAAAGGATAAACATGTGTTAAGTGATGTGAATGCAAATGATGTGATGATGTGAATGCAATGCAGTGGCATGTCAATCAGGATTGCTGTATCTGCTTGAACATCTGTCAGGTTGCACTGTCTGGAGAGAAATCAAGAGCACACCAAACAAAGGTCATGGGATGGGTCATGTTATCAACCACCCATTTTGGTGGATTATGGTTTACACCTTATCAACACCCGAGTTTCATTGATATTAAGGATGCCTGATCGGATCAACCATGAATCAAGGGTTTGTTGCAAGTCACGAGCATGGAGTTTAGGTTAAGAACCACCCAAAAGGAGTGTACTAAGGTTTAAACCTGCCAAACATGTTCTACAAAAGGTTCCCATAGTCATAATCCCATCTTTCGGATATTATCAGAGGAACGACTACTCGTATTCCAACAATATTCTCAAGAGAGACTCTTATGAGTGTAGTATCGCGTAACAATCGTATCAAATCTTAGACTTGAACGACTTTCACACTACGTCCTACAAATAGGCCAAGATGGGTTTGGTAAACTAAGGTCCTAGGCTTCTTAGGTCTATATTGGAACAAGTAATGTCTAACCACAACTTACTTATGTGACATTATTGATCTCAACATGACCTCCACCAAGTGAATGGGCTTGCAAGTCAACTCGCTAAGGAATAACTCCACACAAGTTGACAGGACTATGCCATTCTCCTATCTTAAGTGCACTCGAGTTCGGGTATAGAACTCATCTCACAAAGATCACCAAGCAGCCATAGCCAGCCAACAGATACAACAATGATATGTACACCATGCAATAAGGTAAAGCAGGTAAATAAATAACTGTACAAAAGCATGAACACCCAATAAACAAACAAACTACAAAAGCTAGGAGGGACTCGCTTAGGGAAGGTGGACCAGCAAGAGGTTAACTTCCTATATGTCCCCAGTGGAGTCGCCAGCTGTCGCAACCTGAAAAATACAGTGCGCGAAAAAAATAACCGGCGAAAGAAAAAGACAGAAGAGTCGCCACCGTGCGTTATTCATCCCAAAGGAGGGAAAGGAAACGCTCGAAGTAAACCTGAAAAAGGAAAGGACAAGACGGGGTCTCGCAACCAAATCTTGGGTTCGGGAGTCGGTTATGCGAAGGGAAGGTATTAGCACCCCTACGCATCCATAGTACTCTACGGGATCCACTTTTGTGGTTTTTGTCTAAAGGGTGTGGGTTTACCTAATGTGTTTATTTACTAAAAAGGTTAGGAGAAATGACTCGCGCGGATGTCACATCCACTGCATACGTATCTCATCTGAATATGAGAATCAGAGTCTTCGTAGCTCGGCTGACCTATGGGTTGGGGGTAATTGTGCTCGCTAAGACATCGCGTCTTATGCCTACGTATCTCATCCGGAATGAGAATCAGAGCAAGCCGTAGTTCGGCTAACTACGGGGTTATGGATTGGGTTTTGGACGAACAACGTCACTACGCAATCTACCGGATGCTCGACCTTTGGAGACTTACTCGCCTGTAGTAGAAGGAGTAAACGTGTGTTATGGGTTATAGGGTTTGGGATGCTCGAGGGCAAACAGGCAGTCCTTGACGAAGGAACCGCGCTACATGTGGGGATACGAATACAAAACACAAAACATGTATCTTAAAGCAAAATGCCACCAAGGGGCTCAAACATTGCCTCCTATCGAGGTCTTCCAGCTAAGAAAGCGATAAAGTACGAGAAAGGGAAAAAATTACCACACGGATAAAGATCCGAAGCTATAGCAGTTAAAGGAGCAAGAAACCCTGAAATCTCTCCAGCTGGACCGTCAAAGGAAATCAGTCAACACGAATAATCAGAATAAAACTTCAGGGGGTATCCCACAAATAAAGTGGGAAACCACGCGAGTGTCTCTGCAAAAGCCATATGAGCCCTCACAAAACTCGACAAAGGGTTAGAGCAGCAGGATGAAATCAAGAGAAAACAATGCCATGGAAACACAAGACAGATTAGAATAAAGAGAACAAAACAAAAAAAAACGAATTCTGTCACGTTCGCGACTGCTTCGCCTAGCGAAGGCTTAGCGAAGCTTCGCTACAGACTCGCCTAGCGAAGCGGCTAGCGAGGGCCTGCGGGTTTTGGATTTTTCGTTGATACCTGCACGATGTTAAGGACTCCAAACCCTATGGAATTCATCTCAGAAACGAAATTATTAAAACATTCGATGCATTGTTCATATATTTGTACACAAACATAAACCCGTGGGCAACACCTGATGTTACCTCATACATTCATAATATTCAAATTCGAGGCGTAAAGTAGTAGGAACAAAGGCATACCTGATGAGAGAGATCGATCGAATGACGCGACTGGATATGTAAAGCTCTGTTAGGTTTGCGTGAGGCGGAGGCAAAATAGCGTGTGAATCGGAGTGAACTCCTCAGAGCTGCCTGAAGGTTGCTGCAGAGTAATTCCTAGGTCTCCTTCTCTCAAGATCTTTCTCCCGTGGTTTTCCCAGTGTAACTCCAAGTGTAACTCCTCTACTGAAACTTCAGTATTTATAGACTGATTTCGTGGGTAATGGGCTTGGAATGAGGTCAACTGAGGCCCAAAGCTTTCTGATTTTTTCTGAAATGCGCGCCCTTCGCCTAGCGAAGGATCTGCTCGCCTAGCGAGCATGACAGTACTTTTCGCTAGGCAAAGCATCTGCTCACCTAGCGAGCATGACAGCTCAGCAGCAGATTCGTGCTTCTTCAAGTATGGCAATTTGTACGGTGAATAGGCCCCAATTAGACCTGTTGGTAGTACCTCAAGTCTATTCCTTGCGTTGACTGACCGTCTAAGTAGAACCCACAAAGTGTCCTGGATGATGTTCGAGCTTCTTGGAGCTAATTCTGATTGACGCGATGCAATATGGCATGAAATGCTAAATGACCTAAAAAGTGAATGCATGAATGAGGAGGGCAAATTTTGGGGTGTTACAAGCGGTAATGAAAACAAAAACAAAATTATTTGACTGAATATGCATTTTATTGATTGAAAAAGGTGGCTCGTAACTGAGCAATACAAAGGAAGCAATTCCTGAAAAGAGGTAATTGCGCACAAAAGGAAAATCTATCCTAATGGCAATGTGAAACCGCGATCTCATCGGGCTCCAACTCGGTTACACCCCATATGTCCTCAAGACTCTCCGTGCTTTCTGCCTTCTGAACAAGACGCTTCCGACCGATCTCCATCGGGAATTATCCATGTCATATCCAAAGCACAAACGATCATGCTAGACGCAGTTTTTCGTTTTATTCCCTCTTTTGCCTGGACCGCCCTTTCGTGTTTTCAGCCCACCGGGATAGCCTTTTTTGCCCAAGCCTCCCTTATGGGGTTTTCGACTTGCCGGGTGTATAGTTTTTTTCTCCTTTTTATCCCTAATTTTTGCCCGAACCTTTTTCATTTTTTCTGGTTCGCCGGGATGCCCATTTTTGCCTGGACTATTTTATTCTTTTCGTCCAGCGGGTCTCTTATACGAAGTATTTTTTAACTGCGTCCGCATTCACAGGGGATGGAAAATCCTCGCCATCCATGGTCGTCAACAACAAGGCTCCGCCAGAGAAAACCTTCTTGACCACGAATGGACCTTCATAATTGGGTGTCCATTTGCCCCGACGATCGTTCTGAGGAGGAAAGATCCTTTTCAGCACCATATCTCCTACGTGGTATACACGAGGTCGCACCTTTCGATCAAAAGCACGCTTCATTCGCTGCTGGTACAACTGCCCATGACAAATGGCCGCCAACCTCTTTTCCTCAATCAGGCTCAACTCTTCGTACCGAGTCCTTACCCATTCAGCCTCTTGCAATTTCACGTCCATCAGGACTCTCAACGAAGGAATCTGAACCTCAACTGGTAGCACCGCTTCCATCCCATACACAAGCGAGAAAGGCGTTGCCCCAGTAGATGTACGCACCGAGGTTCGATACCCATGCAATGCGAATGGCAACATCTCGTGCTAATCTGTATAGGTCACGAGCATTTTCTGCACAATCTTCTTAATATTCTTATTAGCTGCCTCGACCGCCCCATTCATCTTCGGACGATAAGGAGAAGAATTGTGATGCTCGATCTTGAATTCCCGGCACAGTTCTGCCATCATCTTATTATTGAGATTAGAACCATTATCAGTAATGATCCTCTCAGGAACCCCATATCTGCAAATGATGTCTCTCTTCAGGAATCTGGCAACGACCTACTTCGTCACATTTGCATAAGACGCCGCTTCCACCCACTTGGTGAAGTAATCAATAGCCACTAATATGAATCGGTGCCCATTCGAAGCCGTAGGCTCGATCTTTCCTATCATATCAATGCCCCACATAGCAAACGGCCATGGAGACGACATCAAACTCAACGGATTTGGAGGCATGTGCACCTTGTCAGCATAAATCTGGCATTTATGAAATTTCTGCACGAAGTTGAAACACTGGGCCTCCATCGTCATCCAATAATAACCAGTCCGTAACAACTTTTTCACCATTGCATTCCCACTGGCATGTGTACCAAACGACCCTTCGTGCACCTCTTTCATCAATTGGCTTGCTTCTTTGCCACCGACGCATCTAAGCAACACCCAATCGAAATTCCGCTTGTACAAAACCCCATCCTTGTTCAGATAGAACACCATGGCCAACCTCCTCAGAGTCTTTCGGTCCTTCTTGGATGCTCCCTCAGGATATTCTTGGGTTTCCAGATAGCGCTTGATATCAAAATAGCACGACTTTTCATCATCAGGCGCTGTTTCAACAGGAAACACATAAGCCGGTCTATCCATACGTCCCACCTCAACACTTGGGAATTGATTCCACCACTGCACCTTAATCAAGGCAGCCAGAGTAGCCAAAGCATCTGCAAAAGGGTTCTCTTCTCTTGGCAGATGGTGCAATTCCACCTTGGTGAAAAACGTCAACAATCTCCTCGTATAGTCCTGGTATGGAATTAAATGAGATTGATGCGAATACCATTTCCCGTTAACCTGGTTCACGACCAAAGCTGAATCCACATAGATAACAAGGTTCTTGATCCGCAAATCAATCGCCTCCTCAACACCCAAGATACAAGCTTCGTATTTAGCCACATTGTTGGTGCACTCAAATGTTAGCCGGGAAGCAAAAGGAATGTGGGATCCTTTCAGCGTAACCAAAACAACACCAACTCCACTACCATTCATGTTAACGGCCCCATCAAACATCATAATCCATTCGGATTCAGGGTCAGGCCCCTCCTCCGGGATCGGTTCCTCATAATCTTTCGATTTGAGAAACATGATATCCTCATCAGGGAATTCAAACTTCATCGGTTGATAATCCTCAATGGGTTGTTGGGCGAGGTAATCAGACAATACACTCCCCTTGATTGCTTTCTGAGAGGTATACAGGATATCATATTAAGTTAAAATCATTTGCCATCTCACAACCCGTCCGGTCAATGCTGGCTTCTCAAATATATACTTGATCAGATCCTTCTTGGAAATAAACAAAGTGGTATGAACCAGCATATACTGTCTCAGTCGGCGAGCAGCCCAGGCCAAAGCACATCAAGTTTTCTTGAGCAGTGAATATCTTGTTTCACAGTCGGTAAACTTTTTGCTAAGGTAGTAGATGGCATGCTCTTTTCGACCAGACTCGTCATGCTGCCCCAATACACACCCCATAGACCCCTCGAGGACCGTCAAGTACATAATTAACGGTCGTCCCTCCACAAGAGGCATCAGAATCGGAGGCTCTTGCAAATATTCTTTTATTTTTTCGAATGCCACTTGGCAATCATCATTCCACCTGACCGTTTGATCTTTTCTCAACAACTTGAATATAGGTTCACACGTGGCTGTTAGATGAGATATGAACCGTGAAACGTAGTTCAATCTACCTAAGAAACCACGAACCTCTTTCTCTGTCCTCGGTTCAGGCATTTCTTGTATTGCTTTTACTTTAGCAGGATCAACCTCGATTCCTTTTTCGCTTACAATAAACCCCAGCAACATACCGGACCGCACTCCGAAAGTGCACTTATTCGGATTCAACCTCAATCTGAATTGTCTCAATCGGTCAAACAACTTGGCCAGATCTACCAGATTCCCCTCTTCTGTTTGGTACTTTGCTATCATGTCATCAACATAGCACTCAATTTCATGATGAATCATATCATGAAACAAAGTCACCATAGCTCTCTGATACGTGGCACCAGCGTTCTTGAGACCGAATGGCATCACCTTATAACAAAAAGTGCCCCATGGTGTGATGAACGTTGTTTTCTCCATATCATCTGGCGACATTTTAATTTGATTGTAGCCAGAAAAGCCATCCATGAAGGAAAACACCGAGAATTGAGCTGTATTATCTATCAACACATCGATGTGAGGTAATGGGAAATCATTCTTCGGGCTAGCTCTGGTCAAATCCCGGTAGTCCACACACATCCCCACCTTTCCATCTTTCTTCGGCACTGGCACAATGTTCGCGACCCAAGGCGGATAATTAGTGACAGTTAGGAAATCAGCATCCAACTGCTTCTGTACTTCCTCTTTAATTTTCATGGCCATCTCGGGTCGAGTTCTGCGCAACTTCTGCTTCACTGGAGGACAATCTGCTCTCAATGGCAACCTATGCACAACAATATCGGTATCCAACCCTGGCATATCTTGATACGACAAGGCGAAGATATCAACGTACTCTTTCAACAGCGCTACCATTCTGCTCTTGACATTCGCCTCCAAAGCAACCCCAACTTTCACCTCTTTCCTGAACTCCTCAGTGCCCAGATTCACAACCTCGACTCGCTCATCGTGTGGCTGAATCACCTTCTCCTCTTGTTTCAACAACCTGGCTAATTCTTCCGGCAGTTCACAATCTTCTTCGCCTTCTTCTTCGGCATGATAGATCGGATTGTCGAAGTCATATAAGGGTGTAACAGGATTGTTATCAATGAGATCCGGAGAATGATTGCATCTGCATGAATGTTGATTCATGCATTGCTTTAGAGTCGGGACAAGTCAAATTAAAAGGAAGAAAAATGAAAACATTGCCATTTTTATTTTATTAAACTGCAAAAATAAATGAAAAACAGGGAACACCGCTTTTAATGACAAACATCCTTTTATTGATGATGTAAATATTGCAAAATGAAACACATGAGGTGGCCCTTACAATGAACCACTACGTTTCGGGCAAAACGTATGGCTTTCATGCAGACAGAATTGAAAAACAGAAATATTACTCTTCACGTAGAGTGACAGTGATGATCTTTTCGGCCTTCCAGTTTTGGATCTCCATCCCTGGTGCACACGGTTTTATCCACGAGTCGAGCTCGCAGTCACTGTCGATCTCTTCACCCACCGCACAGATGTGATCTGGATCTAGCATTCCAGCACTGGTAAACGTGAATGGCTGATGACGGCCTCTATTCTGTCCAGGCGAGCCGCGGCCCGACTGATAACCAACCCCGAACCTGTCTTCCTTGGTGGAGATGTCTATCATCTTTCCCCAACCTGGGGCTTCTCCACTCTTCACCACCTCAACGGCCTGCTTGTACGAAGAAATGGACAGGTTCTTCTCTTCCTTGGCAAAAATGGCATTCTCCACCTTGACGGTTTCGAATGCTTGACGTGGCGTTTCAAATATTTCACCGTCCATTTCTACATACTTGAACGATGACAGGTGGCTGACAAAAATGTCCTTCTCTCCGCAAACTGTTACGACCTGCCCATCCCAGATATACTTTAATTTCTGGTGCAAAGTCGAAGTCACTGCCCCAACAGCGTGTATCTATGGTCGACCCAACAAGCAATTGTATGCCGGCTGGATATCCATGACATAAAACACAGACTTAAACACCTCGGGCCCGATCTTCACAGGGAGCTCCACTTCCCCAAACGCAACCCTCTTAGAGCCATCAAAAGCTCTAACAACCAGGTCAGTGGGCCTCAACACCACTCCTTCGCAATCCAGCTTTGCCAGGGCCTTCTTCGGCAGCACATTGAGCGATGAGCCGGTATCCACCAAAACGTGCGAGAGCACTGCTCCTTTACACTCCATTGCAATGTGTAATTCCCTATTGTGATTACGCCCGTCCACCGTAAGATCCAAATCTGTGAAACCCAACCCATGGCTGGCATTAACATTAGACACCACTGTCTCCAATTGATTGATCGTTATCTCTTGGGGAACATAGGCTCTCTTCAATATTTTCAACAAAGCCTCTTTATGCCCTTCGGAGCTTAACAACAATGATAGGATTGAAATCTTAGACGGAGTCTGCTGCAGATGGTCAACAAGCTTATACTCACACTTCTTGATGATCCTCAGAAATTCCTCAGCTTCATCATCAAGTTCTTTTTCCGACCCACCAGGCGCCGGTGTCACTACAGGAGTACCCTCACTCACCACCTGCTTCCCTCTTTCCCTGGCTAAAGCCTCAACCTTATCTTTCTTTTCTTTTTCTTCATCCCCACTCCTCAATGCGTCAGGTGCAAACAACCTTCCACTACGAGTGAAACCACTGGGTCCGACATTATCCACCTTTGAAACGGTGGTTTCACCTGCAGCCTGATCCTCCTGCTTCTCTCCATTGCAATAAACCTCCCCACCATAATTCCACGGCACAGCATCATCGTTTTCATATGGAATAGGCCCAGGTACCGTAATGGTAACTGAAGCTGCATCTGTTGGCACTAACAAGTTGATCGGATCAAAATAAATGGTTATGGTGGCGACATCCTCCTTCTCCAAACCAACCTTCTCAAACCTGAGACTTCCCTCATCCATCATGCTCTGGACAGCCTCCCTTAACAATACACATCCACTAGTGGCGACGGTGCAAGCCGCACAATAATTATCACAACCCGGAAAAACCCCATTCTGCAACAACTGTCTCTTGACCTCAGACATGGGAGTCCTCAACTGATCCACGTCCGTCACCCAGATTCTGCCCTTATCCTCAGAAATTGCATTCACCCCCATCTGACCATGCGTCGGCATGGGATTAGCATTAACATTTGGCGATGGTGCAAAATTGATGGCCTTAGAATCCACCAGGTCCTGAACAACATGTTTAAATGCCT
Source organism: Lathyrus oleraceus (assembly GCF_024323335.1). NCBI lineage: Eukaryota > Viridiplantae > Streptophyta > Magnoliopsida > Fabales > Fabaceae > Lathyrus > Lathyrus oleraceus. Next base: position 448,539,069 of record NC_066585.1, on the reverse strand, counting down.
TACAATTCTCCACATTGTGTCTGGGGGCACCAGAATGGAACTCACATTTGGCATTGTCATCATAGTTGGCAGGCCTCTGGTTTGGTCTCAACGGAGCCAATGTTCTCATCTGAACCAACCCCAAATCTTTCAACTTCTTCAACAGAAATGAATATGTCACAGGTGGCCTATTAAACTGACGATCAGTCATTCTCCCTCTCACTTGATACCCGGCCCTTTGGGTTCTCTGTTGAAACGGTTGTCGTTGCTGTTGCGGTTGTTGTTGTTGCTGTTGTTGTGCAGGTTGATTATCGGCAGGAATTGTTACCGCAACAATGTGCTGGTAGTAACGATCCCTACCTTGTCCTCTCTGGGCATAAACCGCACTCGCATCACCCTCCTTCTTACGTTGGCCATTACCAAAGGGCTTCTTAGATCCAGACGACGAAGCACTACCCTGTATCTTCCCCATCTTCAGCCAGCTCTCAATTCTCTCCCCAACCACTACTATGTCTGCAAAGTTGGTAACCGGGCATCCCACCATTCTTTCAGCAAAGGTCCCCTGAAGGGTACCCATGAACAGATCAGACATCTCCCGATCTACCAACGGAGGTTGAACTTTGGCAGCCAACTCCCTCCATCTCTGTGCGTATTCTTTAAACCCTTCATTTGGCTTCTGAGACATACCCTGTAACTGGGTACGGCTAGGAGCCATGTCAGCATTGAATTGGTACTGTTTAAAGAACGCATCTCCAAGATCTTGCCAGCTCTTGATATCCGATGATCTCAGCTTAGTATACCACTCCAGAGACCCACCAGACAAGCTGTCCTGGAAGAAGTACATCCAGAGCTTCTGGTCCATTGTATAAGTAGATATCTTTCGGACGAATGCCTGGAGATGAGTTTCCGGGCAAGAACTCCCATTGTACTTATCAAACGCAAGCGCTTTAAACTTCTGTGGGATCACAATCCCCTCAACCAGCCCCATGTTTGACATGTTAACAACCCCAGGAGTAGCATAGCTTTCCAAAGCCCTGATCTTCTCTGCTAGTGCCTGAATTTCTTTGTTTGGTGGTTGAACACCATACTGGCCAAACTGCTCGTTCAGTACCGAGAACTGATCTTCTTCTCTATCCTCCTCAGCCCCAAAGAGAGGAGGAAACTGACTATCCTTCAGATTATTGACTACAGGACCTGGCCCACCGCCTGCAGCAAACCCAAAACCACCACCGTTGTTGAGGACTACACCAGCAGTAGTTGCCTTCTTTCTAGGATCTCCGCCATCCCTAGAACCACCAAGACCGTGATTGGAAGTACCCTCTTGATTATTTCCACTGTTAGCAACCGAAGCCCGCTCAAGCTTCTCCACTTTATCGGCAAGCGCTTTCTGCCCCAGGGCGAACCCTTGCATGACGTTGATCAATTCACTCATCTTCTCTTTCAGCTCGAGAATGTAAGCGTTGGGTAGATCCATCAGTTTGGATTTGTTGCGCCTGGTAGGGTATCTGTGTGGACTAGCTACGTGCAAGGGAATGATTCTACGTGTGCGGGCAATGATTCCTGAAACAATCAAGCACGTTAGAAACCGACACCTGCAAAATAGAAGACAAGTTATTATGATTCATGCATGAATGCAATGTCTATCCACATGCGGAACACTCTGTCTTTCGGTCCTGGTTTCATCGAGACAGATAATAATTTGACAGTCACATTTTGACATCAATCGTCTGGTTTTGCCATACAAAGCAGAGAACTATGATTTAGCAAAGATATCACCCAACCATGTGTGTGTTATGTGAGTGCGCACAGAAAAGCAAATAAAGCTTGAAGATCAATCAATGAATGACAATAACCACTGTATATCAAAAGTGCACTATACGTGCGAGAATCATACATCAAGTCTGATACAAATCAAATTACAATTCTCCAGAATCAGAAAGAAAATACAAGCAAGTGAATTCCGTCAACAGGCCTGACGGTAATCCAACACATGATAATAACTGCAACAAAAGTCTAATCTGAAGAAGGTCCCACAGAAGGCCCTGCATCATCAACCATCCTGGTAAACTTCACGGCGAACCTGAGCTCAGTGTTCTCCTGCTGCAGTCTTCCCACCTCTTTCTGATGAATCTTCATCTGTCGGAAATAATGATCCCTCTCAGCAAGATAATGATCTCTCTCAGTAATAATCTTCGCGTTATCTCCTTCCTTAACCTTCAGCTTTGCTTCCCAGTCTGCGGTAAGGACTTTGGCTCTAGCTTCCCTCTAAGTCTTCACAAGGATTTGTCTCCTCTTCTCATCTTCAATGACCTTCAAAGCTCTAGCCAACTTCTCCTTGGTAATGTCATGCTCCTTTGTAGACGACTCTAACGCTTGGCTGATCTTGCGGTAATAGGCGGTGTCTATCTCAAAACGCTTCACCTCCAGAGCATGTCTCTTAGCCTGGTCTTCTATTTTCCCCTTGATTGCCTGATTAGCCATTTGGATTCTAGAAACCCTCATCTCCAACTCAGTCTTCTCTGCTTGTAGTTGATCTCTCTCCCTTTTCATCTCAAGGAACTCTTCCATACTGACAGAAGAATGGGATTCCTCAATCAACGGAAACCAAGGATCACACACAGGAAATGGTAGACGAGTGAGCTCAACTCTCCTTCTGAGCCAATCATCAAATGGAGGAAAAGACCTATTATTAGCTCTACCCCAAGAAAACTTGCCTTTCCTTTGAATGCGGCGCCATGCATCATACACTTGCCTCAACGATGACTGATTACCCTCAACCGGGAAGTAGAAAGTCTCCTGAATCTCACACTCGAGAGGAGGAACCTCCATAGAAAATCCCATTTGTCTCTTAAGAAGCGTCGGGTTATAATTAATACAACCTTGAACTCCTATAAGAGGCACATTGGGAAAACTCCCACAACTGCAAATGAAATCTCGTCCAGCCCCACTACTGTGCGTCCAAGCTATGTCTTTGGCTCGCAAACCCATCAACTTGGTTGCCCAATTTACAGTATGGTCAAGAAGAACAAAGGCACCCCTGGCAGGCAAATATCCCATGAACCATTTGTATAACAGTTGCGCACAACATCTAATCAAACCTCCACGGCGCTTCTCGTTCCGATTATGGACCGAATAATAAACATCCCCAACCAAAGTAGGAATATGATTCCTCTACACAAACACCCAGATGGCATTAATGTCCACAAAGTTCTTCTGATTAGGGAACAAGATGATTCCATAAATGCTCACAGCAAGCAGAGCACAGACAGCCTTCCAATCACCCAAAACAGCATGCTCCTTGGCTTTAGCCTCCAAGAAACTCAGATAAAAACCGAGCAACTTTCCCTTCTCCTTCAGACCTCCTTTAGTCACTTCATGGCTCAAATAAAGAGCACGGGAGATCCCACCAACATCAGGTTCTTCCATAGTAGCATAGAAAGGAACCTGATTTCTGATCTGAATACCCAGGATACCGACATAGTCCTCCATCAAAGGTCCCAACAAGTAATTCGGGAAGACAAAGCATCTCAAACCAGGATCATAAAACTCAAGAAGAGTATGGATGGCACTCCTATCCCTGTTTGTGAGCCTGAAAACCATCTTCAGAATACCATCATAAGCCTCACGGAACATCCCCACATGGTCAGGCGTAATCAATGATATCATATCTTTCAGCACACCAATCTCTGGATCAAAGAAACTGTAGACAACATCGTCCTTCAAGCCGGCCCTCATATCTGGAACAAAGAAATCTCTCAACCAGGATCTCAATCAAGAATGTCCCCTGCATATGGATAAACATGAGTTAGATGCGAATAAATGCAAAATGGGAATGATGCTGATGCATGAATGCAATGCACTGTGCCATCCTCCAAGTCATCTGAACATGCACTGTACGGGAAGCCCCGGTCTCTGAACGGATCACAACCATCTGAGGGAATAAATAACCATAAATCCAACTCAGGGTTCCGAAATAAACGGAACGGGGGATACATCACCATCATCACCAGAAGGTCCTCTGAATAGATAACCACAAAATCCTCTGAACCAGTACCCTCAAATCCAACCCGGGGATCCGAAATAAACGGAACCCGCTGATAATTACCACGGACAGCACTCCGACGTGCCGGGAATAAATATCCATAAATCCAACTGTACCAAAGTCACCATCACAGAATCACCAACAAGACCTGTATCTGTAAGAATCAAATCCTCCCCTCACAGGTGAATTCTAAACAAGGTCATCCTAAGGCGGATAATGGTCTCGACAATTGAACAAGATACTCAACGGGTTTGCCCTTTTGGGTGTGCCGTTGCAGCTCTCATAAGATCGTCTAACCCAAAGATCCGGGAAAGAACGGTCATCGAAGTCAACAGCTCAGAAGAGGTAACCCAACCAAAGTGGAATACTCCATAATGGAAGAGCTCTCTCAGAAGAACCTCGTCCGGCTTGTGGTATGTCACGTCACAACAACATGCCCAACCAACATGTGAGGAACGTGAGACCATGCTAATCCTAGGTGTATACTCGGGCCTGGGTTTTAGCCCCACTCAGAACACCCACCCCAAATCAAAGGAACCAAACCTGTCCAGAATCCAGCACAATGATAATATGATGCATGCAAACATATATGCAAATATATACAATCACAGTATAATAATCACAAATGCAAATGAATAAACCAGTAAAAGCAACCAAAACTATCCTAGAGAGCGCTAGGATTGACACGCTTAGGGAAGATGGACCAGCAAGAGGTCAACTTCTCTATAATCCCCAGCAGAGTCGCCAGCTGTCGCATCGCGAAAAACAACTAGCGGAAAAAAAACACAGAGCCGCCACCTTGCGTTATTTATCCCAAAGGAGGGAAAGGAAACGCTCGAAGTAAACCTGAAAAAGGGAAAGGGAATGGTCTTACGACCAGAGATGCAAGGAACAGGAGTCGGTTACGCAAGGGGAAGGTATTAGCACCCCTCACGTCCGTCGTACTCAATGGGATCCACGCTCAAAAGAATAGAATAAGGTTGCTAAATAAACTACTCAAAGAATGCACACACTGGAATAATAAAACAGGTGAAGGAAGATGGAGGAAGGGGACTCGGCAGGATGTCGCATCCTGGGCCTACGTAGTTTGTCGGAAACAAACATCAGAGTCGACGTAGTTCGGGGAAATGGGAAACATGCTCGCTAGGACATCGCATCCTATGCCTACGTATCTTTCCCTATCCAGAGAAAGAATCAGAGCACTCGTACCTCGGCTAATGCACGCCGAAACAAAACCGAAAAGAGACGCTGAGACGTCAAAAGAAAAACTCAACAAGGAAACAGAATGCCAATAGCTGGACTTATATCTAACTCCTCAAAGGAAATAGGAAACAGACTGCCAATAGATGGACTTATGTCCGACTCCAAACAAGAAAACACAAGGAAACAGAATGCCAATAGCTGGACTTACATCCGACTCAAAACAAGAAAACACAAGGAAACAGAATGCCAATAGCTGGACTTACATTCGACACCAAACACACAAAAAATCGCTAACCAGCGAACATCAAAGAAAAGGTTATCAGAATGACAAGCTAATGAGGAGTCTAGAACTCGAGCCTAATAGCTGTTACACAAACACAAAGAGACACTGAGACGTCAAGCAAACTGATAGGGGGTCTGGAACTCGAGCCTAAAAGTTGTCCAACAAACACACACACAAAAAGAAGAAAGGTTGAACACACAAACTAATAGGGAGTCTGGAACTCGAGCCTAAAAGTTGTCGCACAAACACACACAAAAAGCAAAAGGTTTCCCGGAGAGATCTCGCACGATCTCCTGCCTACGTATCTCATCTGGTATGAGAATCAGGGCGACGTAGTTCCCCTTAACAGGGGAGAAACTTTCTCCTAACCAGAGACCAGGGAATAACAAACTAAAAGGGAGACTGACTCGAGCCTAATAGTTGTCATGCAATCCACAATAGCCCTAGGTTGAGGTATATAATCAGAACCTAACTCGCACAGGAAGCAAGTCAATACGAACATCAAATAAACATGTATGAAAAGCAAACACACAAGCAATCATCACACTCTATATACAAACAAGAGGCTCAGACAAACGGTTGGGCTTTAGTCAAGGGGTCATATCAACCTTGACAAACAAGCCAAAACTGTAGGGGTATGCTGAAGCTCTTAACCGCTAACATTGAGAGTTAGAGTGAAGATGATGAAAGGTGTAATGAGGATTAGACCTCATGCTCTTAACCCTGGCCTGGGTGAGCTCAAATCAAAGAAAGTGTGCGGATCCAGAATGAGGGACCCTATTCCACTTGACTGACACTGTACAAGATCTTGGGTTAGGTTCAAGAGCATCAGCACGTAGTGTGAGCATAATGAACGACTCAACGAATAACATGGGACTGATTGCTAGCCCCTTCTATCTGTCAATTGCCTCTTCACTTAGGAGGACTTAACAAGTAACATGCCTCAACAAGGAGGTATTTAGCACAAACATAAACAATCACAAACATTGCCTCTTAATGAGGACTTCAGCCAAACGCCTGCCAAAAAAAACGACAGGGCTTCCAAACTACATGGAGTGAGAAGGCTAAACAACCTCAGTGGTGTATCAACCACACTCCAAAGCAAAGCAAAAAACCTAGCTAGCAAGCGGCTAATGTACCTGTACAAAAGCTAACTAGTCAGTATTGTATTCAGACAAACCAAATAGAAAACAGTGGAACATCCAACAATTATACACAATGTAAGTCATAAGTGCAAGCACTCAAGTGAGTTCATCACACCAATGGAACTATAACACGACAAAGGTTAGTAATCAAAAGAAACTTGCATCTCAAGTAATGAGACCAAACCAAACATTAGTGCTACATGCTCAATCCTGAAACACAAAACATAATTGGTGAGTACAAACCACTAGTGCAAAGACTAGGGTCAAAGGCAAGTCAAATAGTCAAAACAGAAGTCAATATTTCACATGAAGCACATTTAATCAAACAAGAAAGAGTCCTCAAAAGGACCAAACCCAAATCATAAGGCAAAGCCATCAAATGATCCATGATAAGGCAAAGGCAAACAATGTGATCAAACTTGGACATCAAACATAGAAAATTCATATTAAAACAGAAATGTATCCAATGATCATGAAATTTTTTATGTGCACTTAACATGTTATGGACAAACATCATACCAAAAATTAAGTCCTGAAGCCAACAAATGGTATATGAATGAAAATGCACAAGTACAAAGTATCAAATGTTACACCAAATGTCACAACATATGTTCATGTGTCCAAAACAATGGTATTAAATGGTAAAAATACCGAACAAAAGCCAACAAATCATGTCACATGTTATGAATAAGCATGTCAAATTTCAAGGAAATTGGACAAACTATGAGCATTTCACAAATCAATTAGCACAACATATCATTTTGGCATCATGTTCAAATAAGCAAGCACAATCAAAAATCCAGAAATACAAAAATCAGGAACTAAATGCTAAAAAAAACTAGACATTAAAATGAACATGTGGAAAAAAATTTGGATTAAATAGGACATGTATACTATTTTTTGTGATTTTTGCAAGTTGAAGAAAATAAAATGAATTATCATGAAATAAGAGGGAAAATTGAATTTAATGTGAAAATCAGCATATGCATTCACCAAGTATTGAACACAGGCATCCAGGGTAACAAGAGGCGCTCAAAATAAAATGAAAATAGAAATATCACATGCCAAGAATCGAACACAGGAAGCAAGAGTCAAAATAAGCGCTCAAGAAATTAATTCAGAAACCACATTGCCAGGAATCGAGCACAGGTGTGGAAGGTTAACAAGCGCGCTCAATGAAAAAATCAACTGGAATTAAAAAATGCGCTGAGCCAGGATCGAACCAGCGCTTGGATGGTTCAGAGGCAGCACAAAACGTTGCGCTTCACTTATTGCGTGGCAGCCTCGTCAACAGGTCAACGCGCGCGTGGAACGGTCCATCAAATCCGAGCCAATGAAAAGGCCACGCAGGCGCACACGTAGCGGACACCTAGGACAAACCCTAAGCCACCACACCAGACGCCGGAACAGTAGTTCCGGTCGTCTTCTCCGATCGTGTACACGGCGGAGCTGCCATTTTTTTTCCAGAAATGGACGATATATACATGGTTAGAATCGTCTCTCTATGAGGATCACGAATCTACGATTATCTAAGCCTAATTCATCATATATTAACCGGATCGATCAAAAACAAATTGCACAACCAAACTTGAATTCAACATAACTTCCTCATTTCTTGCTCATTTTCAATATTCTAATTACATCAGCATCATCACCACAACAAGATCTACCTAATCATATACATGAATTGGTGTCGCAACCTGAAAAATACAGTGCGAAAAAAAACAATCGGCGAAAGAAAAAGACAGAAGAGTCGCCACCGTGCGTTATTCATCCCAAAGGAGGGAAAGGAAACGCTCGAAGTAAACCTGAAAAAGGAAAGGACAAGACGGGGTCTCGCAACCAAATCTTGGGTTCGGGAGTCGGTTATGCGAAGGGAAGGTATTAGCACCCCTACGCATCCGTAGTACTCTACGGGATCCACTTTTGTAGTTCTTGTCTAAAGGGTGTGGGTTTATCTTGTGCTGTTTACAAAAAAAAAAGGTTAAATGAAAATGACTCGCGCGGATGTCGCATCCACTGCATAGGTATCTCATCTGAATATGAGAATCAGAGTCTTCGTAGCTCGGCTACCTATGGGTTGTGGGGATGTGTGCTCGCTAAGACATCGCGTCTTATGCCTACGTATCTCATCTGGCCTGAGAATCAGAGCAAAACGTAGTTCGGCTAACTACGGGGTTATGGATTGGGTTTTGGACGAACGGCGTTACTACGCAATCTACCGGATGCTCGACCTTTGGAGACTTACTCGCCTGTAGTAGAAGGAGTTAGCGTGTTGCTTTGGGTTTCAGGGTTTGGGATGCTCGAGGGAAAAAAGGCAGTCCTTGACGAAGGAACCGCGCTACCTGCAGGGATATGAATACAAAACACAAAACATGTATCTCAAAGTAAAATGCCACCAAGGGGCTCAAACGTTGCCTCCTATCGAAGTCTTCCAGCTAGGAAAGCAGTAAAATGCGGGAAAAATGTAAAAGTACCACGCGGATAAAGATCCGAAGTAACAGCAACCAAGGGGACAAGAAACCCAGAGATCTCTCAAGCTGGTACCATCAAAGAAAAGTGAGTCAGTACAGGTAATCCGAATGAACCTCCAGGGGTTATCCCACAAATAAAGTGGGAAACCACGCAAGTTATCCCTGCAAAAGTCATGTGAGCCCTCACAAAAATTCAACAAAAGGGTTAGTGAAACATCATAAGCATTTTTTTCATGAATAACAGTATGGTTTCAGAAACCTCAAACCCTGTGGCATACACTCAAAAATTAAACGGTTAAACATTCAAGGCATTGTTTATACATTCATATACATATTAAACCCATGGGCAAAGGTAATGGGAATAATGGCAAACCTGATTGGAGAGCTTGATTGAAATGAGTTGCACCCGTGAGGTTTACAAAACAATCTTCAGGGTTTATGTGAGGCAGAGGTGATTTTGTGTAGTTGAGTTCCCTTCGGGGTTTTGAGGCTGCTCTGAACTCCGTTAGGTCTTCTCTCACTATCTTTTTCCTCAGGGTTTTGTTCCAAGGAAACCTCAGAGTATTTTGCTTCTCTTCAAAATCCCCCTATGTTCTGTGTTCTCTCAAGTGAAGCCTTGGTATTTATAGACTGAATTTCATGGTTTTGTGGGCTCAAATGAGAGAGACCCAAGTCCAAAAATTTTTTATTTATATTTTATTTATTTAATTAATTAATTAATTAATTAATTAATTAATTAATTAAAAAAAATTATTATTATTTTTTTTTTGTAAAAAATTATATATATATATATATATATATATATATATTTTTTTTTAGATCTAATTCTGATTGACATGATGAAATGCAATATGAAATGCTAAATGAATGCATGAATGAGAAGGGCAAATTTTGGGGTGTTACAGCTGCCCCTATTCAATCATCAGCTAACCCGAGTAGGATGAAAGCGAACAGCTTATCAGACAAACGGGGTGATCTGTGATTGAATACCAAAGACAAACCGAAAATTTATGCTCCGAGAATACCACAAAAATGCGGAAATACACCGCGCTGTTTATCTTTTTCCGATCCTCTGGCTTAATCTGGAGTTTCGATCCTCTGGCTGAACCTATACTCAATTTAGTCCTCTGGTCGGATATTAATTTTGATCCTCGGGCTGGATACGATTTTGATCTTCTGGCTAGATCTTCTTCGATCTTCTGGCTAGATCTCCTTCGTTTCGATTCTCTGGCTGAATCTATTTCCTTTGATTCTCTGGATGAATCCATTTTCGGTCTTCGGGCTAGACCTGACTTTGATCTTCTGGCTAGATCTGGAGTGTCGATCCTCTGGCTGAATCTGAACTTAATTTGATTCTCTGGATGAATCTACTTCGATCTTCTGGCTAGATCTGAATTGTTTCGATTCTCTGGCTGAATCTATTTCCGGTCTTCGGGCTAGACCTGACTTCGATCTTCTGGCTAGATCTTCTTCGATCTTCTGGCTAGATCTCCTTTGTTTCGATTCTCTGGCCGAATCTATTTCGATCTTCTGGCTAGATCTGAATTGTTTTGATGATAAATTCCCATCATTAGGATCCCGCATCTGAGGCATGCGCTGGTTGACCCTCTTTTGAAATCTACACCCAACCTTCATATTAGATATGCAGCTTCGAGAATATTCCACTTTTGGGCTTCGTACATATTCTTCGGGCTAGAACATGTTGTAACGACTCCTCAATTAGATCTGCTGGGGAAATAAAGCTTGTAGGCGACTTCACTGGGGAATCTTCAAATTGAGCCTCAGGCTGACTCTTGGGAAAACGATTCTCAGGTTGAATCTTCAAAAATGACCCTCATGCTGGATCACGGGAAAACGATTCTCAGGCTGAATCTTCAAAAAGTGACCCTCATGCTGGATCACGGGAAAACGATTCTCAGGCTGAATCTTCAAAATGACCCTCATGCTGGATCACTCACGCTTGATCCTCTGACTGGATCTCAAGACCTTGGTTGTACAGTAATTCTTCAGTCTGCTTGGAAGAACCTATTTATCAGCTTATGTGTATGCTTGATATGATATGCATGCAAATGCAAATGTTATGCATGGTGTAAAAAGAAATCTGCTTGGGGAAGCAATCTCCGGTAGGGAACAGATCGCTGTATCAATCCTTGAATGCTCTGTGGGGAATGATCCGTCTGCCGGGACCAATGAGCCACCAAAAATAAATTGGCTGCTTGAAAAGTTGACCTTGTGGGGGGAGTATCAACTATGGAAACTTTGTTCGGCGAGGCTCTGTGAGGAGAGTCTGTGGGGAAAACACTTCCTGGGGAAATGTCGTAGGAAACGACCTTTGCTGGGGATATGAACTTGCTAATCGCCCTCAAGCTGGGGATTAACAAATCTGTTAAAAATAATCTGCTGGGGATGAGATGAACACTGGGAACACCACCCTCTTGTCCGTTGGTTATGCAACCACTCCGCTGTTGCTAGGAAGGTACAGTCTGACACTGTCAACTCCGCTAGGGATATATAGTCTGGATACTGTCAACTCTACTGGGGATAGACAGTCTGGATACTGTCAACTCTATTGGGGAACATGCTCTGCTGAGGAGAGACTTTGTCAACCGCTTGGGGATGAGGATTCATGACTTGGCATCCGGTTCCTGTGACCTGCAACCAAAAATACACGTATGCCTCGGGGGAATTACTCGGTTTGAATTCACCGTCCGGGATTAAGCACATTCAAAGCAATTTTTAAATGTTTTCCTGTGCAAATCATCTGCAAAAGCCACCATTATGTTCATATGCAATATGTTTTATCAAAAATTCGGACATTTTTGCAAACAAACTGATAAATGAAAAATAAAGAGGCTCTTTAACTGAATTATTCGACTCTTAATGGGGAGAAAATTTGTGCCAGGAATAGGCGAGGGCATCAGGAAGCTGATCCCTGAAAAGAGGTGATCGCTATAAAAAAGAGAACTATCCTAATGGCAATGTGGAAACGGGGTCCCACTGAGTTTCGACTCTGCTATGGTTCGTATGTCCTCAAGACGCTCTGCTCATCTTGCTTTCTGAAGTGGATGATTAGTTGATCTTTAACCTTCGAAGATTGCCGGATTGAATGAAACGGTGATATAACACTGATGAACTCAGATCATAGTCATTCGCTTATTCCCTAACTTTTACCTGGATCGTCCCCTTTTTCGGGTTTTCAATCCACCGGGATACCCATTTTTGCCTGAGCCGCCCTTTTGGGTTTTCGACTCACCGGGTGTATTCTTTTTTTTTTATATATCCCTAATTTTTTCCCGAACCTCTTTATTCTTTTTTTGGTTCGTCGGGATGCCCCTTTTTTGCCTGGACTATTCTTTTTACTGTCCAGCGGGTCTATTTTATGCGAAGTATTTTTTAACCGCGTCTGAGTTAATAGGGGACGGGAATCCTTCGCCCTCCATGGTTGTTAGCGTCAAAGCTCCGCCATAGAAAATCCTTTTAACCACGTACGGACCCTCATAGTTCGGAGTCCATTTGCCCCTGTGATCTGTATTGGGAGGAAGAAATCTTTTGAGTACCAATTCACCGACTCGATACTCCCGAGAGTGCACTTTCTGACCAAATGCTTTCTTTATTCGTCTCTGACCGAGATACGTCAATTCTGGGTACGTAGTTCCAGCATAGCACCATTTCCCTGTTGGTTTGATTGATGACCAAAGCTGAGTCCCCGTATACATCCAGGGATTTAATCTGTATTTTGACGGTTTCCTCAAGTCTTAGGATACAAGCTTCGTATTCGGTTTCATCGTTGGTGCAGGGAAAAGTTATTCTGGCACCAAATGGCATATGAACCCCCTTCTGGTGTGATCAACACTATACCAACTCCGCGACCATTGACGTGGACCGCCCCATCAAACATCATAACCCATTTGGATTCAGGGTCAGGCCCCTCCTCCGGGAGTGGTTCCTCACAATCTTTCGATTTGAGAAACATGATGTCCTCATCAGGAAAGTCAAACCTCATAGGTTGGTAATCATCAATCGGTTGCTCAGCAAGATAGTCTGACAAGACACTTCCCTTGATGGCTTTTTGTGAAGTGTATTGGATGTCATACTCTGTCAGTATCATTTGTCACCTAGTAACTTTTCCGGTAAGTGATGGCTTTTCAAAAATATACTTGACTGGATCCATTTTTGATATCAATAGAGTCGTGTGAGTCAACATATACTGTCTTAGTCGGCGAGCAGCCCATGCCAAAGCGCGACAAGTTTTCTTGAGCAATGAGTATCTTTGTTCACAGTCGGTAAACTTTTGCTAAGGTAGTATATTGCATGCTCTTTTCGACCTGACTCGTCATGCTGACCGAGCACACAACCCATTGACCTTTCTAACACAGTCAAGTACATGATCAACGATCTTTCCTCTCGGCCTGTAGACTGGCCCCGATCTTGATCTCCTTCTTGTCGTCTTCGGTACCAACGTTGATGGTCTCAACCACCTCCTGATAAGGTGTAATAGCTCGGTCCTCCTGTTTCAACAATCTGGCTAACCCTTCAGGCAATTCACAATCTTCCTCAGCCCCTTCTTCGGCTTGATAGAAAGGATTGTCGAAGTCATACTTGGCCATAGCAGTGTCGTTAGCAGTGAGATCTGGGTGGTCGGCTCTGCATGATGGAGGATCATGCTTTACCTTAGAATGAGAGATTTTTTTGAAAGAAAGGAAAAACGAAAAAAGAAACATTGCCATTTTTTTTTGTAAAAAGTAAAAAAAACTGAAAGAAAGAGAACACAAAATTGTTTGCAAAAGCCGTCCTTTATTGATGATAAAAATAATTGCGAAACGTAACTAAATGGATGGCCCTACAAATGAGCCGTTACACCTTGGGCAAAGTGTAAGACTTTATTATGCATGTAATAAAGGAAAACAATAAAAATCACTCTTTCAGTAGAGTAACCCGGACGGTTTTTTCAGATGACCAATTGTCGAGCTTTTCTCCCGGGACACACGGGCGAATCCAGCTATCTAAGTCACAGTCGCTGTCAGCCTTGTCTTCATCTGCAGCATTGACGACGTGGGGAGAAACCAAACCCCCGCTGGAGAGAGTACCGATTTCATTCTTCTGAGATCCCGGAGCATACCCTAATCCAAACTTGTCTTCTTTGATGACTGGCTCCACAAATTTGCCCCAGCCTTGGGCATTACCAGCCTTAACCACTTCAACAGCATTAATCCCCTGCCCGCCGTGAGCCGGCATCGGGTTCTGGATAACATTAGGCACCGGAGCAAAATTGATAGCCTGGGCATCTCTCAAATCTTGTACCTTTAACTGGAGAGCCTTGCAATTATCTGTAGTATGGCCAGGTGCGTTGGAGTGAAAAGCACATCTGGCGTTGACATCATAACCTCTAGGCAAATTATTGGGATCGATTGGTGGGGCCAGAGTTCTCAACGTAACCAGATTCATGTCAATCAGCTTGGGAAGTAATACTGAATAAGGCATTGGGATTGGCTCGATGACCCGGTCCGTCTGCCTTGGACGTTGTTGATAGTGTCTCTGCTGACCCGGATTACCTCCTTGTTGTTGATTGTTGTACCTGGGTTGTTGTTGCGGATGATATTGCGGTTGAGGAACAGGTGTTGGAATAGTGACTGCGGCCACTTGATCTTGATAATAATTAGGGCGTCCTCTACCCCTGCCTTTGCCGGCATACACAGCGCTTGTCTCGCCTTCTTTTCTTCGCTGACCGTTACCAGCAAACGGTCTCTTGGGACCTGATGAGTTTGAAGCACTATTGTCTTGAATTCGGCCCATCTTCAACAGACTCTCGATTCTTTCTCCAGCAATTACTATCTCTGCAAAGCTGATTGACGGGAAAGCAGCCAATCTCTCAATATAATTGCCTTGAAGAGTGTTCATGAACATGTACGCCATCTCCCTTTCAGACATAGGGGGTTGGACGGACGCAGCAATCTGTCTCCAACGCTGAGCATACTCTCTAAAGGTTTCTTTGGCAGTCTGGAGACATACCTTGCAACAAGGTCCGATTTGGAGCCATGTCCAAGTTGTATTGATATTGCTTGATAAAAGCCTCTGCCAAGTCTTTCCAGCTCTTGATGGTAGTACGAGACAAATGAGAATACCATTCACGAGAAGCTCCAGTTAGACTGTCTTCAAAATAGTACATCCACAGCTTTTCATCTTCCGTGTGAGCTCCCAACCTTCCCAAATAAGATTGGAGATGAGTGCGTGGGCAAGAAGCCCCGTTGTATTTCTCAAAAGTAGGGGGTTTGAACTTGTGAGGAATCCTTACTCCCTGGACCAGACCAAGATTTGTGACATCAAAGCCTAAGGAATTTTGAGACTCCAAAGATTTGAGCTTCTCAGCAAGCTCATCCATACGGCGAGTGGTCTCGAGGGCCTCGTCGTGCAAAGAAAATTGATCACACTGATAATCTTCAGTAACGGGGTGCCCGTTAATCTGAATTCCTTGATTCACATTGTACCTTCCGCCAATATCATTTCCAACATTCCCTGTGTTGCCAACATTACCCGGGTTTCCATCAGCATTTGCGTTACCCGCGTTACCAGTGTTCACAGGGTTATCAGCGTTCCCAGGGTTACCAGGGTTTCCCTCAGCATTTGGTATCTCCACCTCCGGATCGGGCCTCGGTTGCTCAACCAATTCCCTCAGCTTTTCTTGACCTGCTGCCATACCAGTCATCAATGTCATGAACTGATCCATCCTTTCACGCATATCAGCCAGCTCTTTCTGTACTTGGTTCATCGCTAGTCGTGGACGGTTTTCCTTTGTCGGGTATCTGTGAACTCGCTTGGGACCAATAACTGCCTGATACAGGGAACAAACGTTAGACACTGCAGTGACACCTGCAAAACAGACAAGGGTTAATATGCATGGTATGCGATGCACTGCTTGTTCAGTTTTAAGGCACCCCCGTTTTGAAATGGAATACCCTGCAAATGAATAAGCATGAGATGTTGGATGCAAATATGCAGATGATGTTATGTAATGCAATGGCATGTCAATCAGAATTACTGGATCCGCTTGAACATCTGTCAGGTTGCACTGCCTGGAGAGAAATTAAGAGGATCAAGCAAAGCACACCAAACAAAGGTCATGGGATGGATCATGTTATCCTTAATATCAACCATCCATTTTTGGCGGATTATGGTTTACACCTTATCAACACCCGAGTTTCATTGATATTAAGGATGCCTGATCGGATCAACCATGAATCAAGGGTTTGTCGCAAGTCACGAGCATGGAGTTTAGGTTAAGAACCACCCAAAAGGAGTGTACTAAGGTTTAAACCTGCCAAACATGTTCTACAAAAGGTTCCCATAGTCATGATCCCATCTTTCGGATATTATCGGAGGAACGACTACTCGTATTCCAACAATATTCTCAAGAGAGACTCTTATGAGTGTAGTATCGCGTAACAATCGTATCAAATCTTACACTTGAACGACTTTCGAACTACGTCCTACAAATAGGCCAAGATGGGTTTGGTAAACTAAGGTCCTTGGCTTCTTAGGTCTATATTGGAACAAGTAATGTCTAACCACAACTTACTTATGTGACATTATTGATCTCAACACGACCTCCACCAAGTGAATGGGCTTGCAAGTCAACTCGCTAAGGAATACTCCACACAAGTTGACAGGACTATGCCATTCTCCTATATTAAGTGCACTCGAGTTCGGGTATAGAACTCATCTCACAAAGATCACCAAGCAGCCATAGCCAGCCAACAGATAAAGCAATGATATGTACACAATGCAATAAGGTAAAGCAGGTAAATAAATAACCGTACAAAAGCATGAACACCCAATAAACAAACTACAAAATCTAGGAGGGACTCGCTTAGGGAAACCGGGTCCCCAGCAGAGTCGCCAGCTATCGCAACCTGAAAAATACAGTGCGAAAAAAAACAACCGGCGAAAGAAAAAGACAGAAGAGTCGCCACCGTGTGTTATTCATCCCAAAGGAGGGAAAGGAAACGCTCGAAGTAAACCTGAAAAAGGAAAGGACAAGACGGGGTCTCGCAACCAAATCTTGGGTTCGGGAGTCGGTTATGCGAAGGGAAGGTATTAGCACCCCTACGCATCCGTAGTACTCTACGGGATCCACTTTTGTAGTTCTTGTCTAAAGGGTGTGGGTTTATCTTGTGTTGTTTACAAAAAAAAAAGGTTAAATGAAAATGACTCGCGCGGATGTCGCATCCACTGCATACGTATCTCATCTAAATATGAGAATTAGAGTCTTCGTAGCTCGGCTACCTATGGGTTGTGGGGATGTGTGCTTGCTAAGACATCGCGTCTTATGCCTACGTATCTCATCTGGCCTGAGAATCAGAGCAAAACGTAGTTCGGCTAACTACGGGGTTATGGATTGGGTTTTGGACGAACGACGTTACTACGCAATCTACCGGATGCTCGACCTTTGGAGACTTACTCGCCTGTAGTAGAAGGAGTTAGCGTGTTGCTTTGGGTTTCAGGGTTTGGGATGCTCGAGGGAAAAAAGGCAGTCCTTGACGAAGGAACCGCGCTACCTACAGGGATATGAATACAAAACACAAAACATGTATCTCAAAGTAAAATGCCACCAAGGGGCTCAAACGTTGCCTCCTATCGAGGTCTTCCAGCTAGGAAAGCAGTAAAATGCGGGAAAAATGTAAAAGTACCACGCGGATAAAGATCCGAAGTAACAGCAACCAAGGGGACAAGAAACCCAGAGATCTCTCAAGCTGGTACCATCAAAGAAAAGTGAGTCAGTACAGGTAATCCGAATGAACCTCCAGGGGTTATCCCACAAATAAAGTGGGAAACCACGCAAGTTATCCCTGCAAAAGTCATGTGAGCCCTCACAAAAATTCAACAAAAGGGTTAGTGAAACATCATAAGCATTTTTTTCATGAATAACAGTATGGTTTCAGAAACCTCAAACCCTGTGGCATACACTCAAAAATTAAACGGTTAAACATTCAAGGCATTGTTTATACATTCATATACATATTAAACCCATGGGCAAAGGTAATGGGAATAATGGCAAACCTGATTGGAGAGCTTGATTGAAATTGAGTTGCACCCGTGAGGTTTACAAAACAATCTTCAGGGTTTATGTGAGGCAGAGGTGATTCTGTGTAGTTGAGTTCCCTTCGGGGTTTGGAGGCTGCTCTGAACTCCGTTAGGTCTTCTCTCACTATCTTTTTCCTCAGGGTTTTGTTCCAAGGAAACCTCAGAGTATTTTGCTTCTCTTCAAAATCCCCCTTTGTTCTGTGTTCTCTCAAGTGAAGCCTTGGTATTTATAGACTGAATTTCATGGTTTTGTGGGCTCAAATGAGAGAGACCCAAGTCCAAAATTTTTTTATTTATATTTTATTTATTTAATTATTTTTTTAATTAATTAATTAAAAAAAAATTATTATTATTTTTTTTTTGTAAAAAATTTTTTTTTTTTTTTTTAGATCTAATTCTGATTGACATGATGAAATGCAATATGAAATGCTAAATGAATGCATGAATGAGGAGGGCAAATTTTGGGGTGTTACAATTGGCAAAAAGAGAGAGTCGAAAATCCACCTACTTGGAATGGCAGTGATGGAAACCGTGTGTGTAAGCTCTCAAACTCTCCAGATATGCTCCAATATGATTGATTAGAAGCTTTGAGCACAAATCAGCACTTGAAACCAACCAGATCCAGCTTAATTCCAAACTTCCATTAACATGTTCATGCACTTGAATAACTTCAAAACCAGCTCAATTTCCACGAATAATGATTGGATCTTGCTCAAAACGCTTCCATGATCATGATTCTATGAAGAAATTGTGTGTTTGTGTGAAGAATTTTGAGATTCAAGGAGAGAGAATTTTGGAGGGAAAATGTGAATTCTAGATCTAGAATTGTGGTTATGAGCAAATTCTGTTATGATTATCTATTTATATGGTTCACTAATCACAATGCAAATCCACATTAGGCTTGGTTAATTAAAATTAGTGAAATAAGAGGTGTTTTGCAAAAATGGCAAGTGTGAGGGTGCATGGCTAATCCACACGTGAACAGTAACATGTTAGGACTTGAAATCACTTAAAATCATCTAATAAACACAATGGAAGTAGTATTTTGTTTGTAGCATCAACCAATTTTGAATTCTTGAATTTCCCTCCAAAATATACATGAATGAACAAGTTATCACATGAGCTTTTTTCATGCAATGCAATGGTGGATTTGGAAAGTATTGGTCAAGACAAGCATTTTGCAAAAAGAGTGGCTCAATTTGGAGTTTTGGATCAAAAGTTATGGCATGTTGGACTTCCATGTACACTTTATGATCATTTGAGCATAACTCCTCAACCATTCATCAGATGATCATGATCTTGTTATTTTTTAAAAGGGGAGAGAAAGATCTTCAACTTTCATGTTCACCAAAAATTCATTTGAATCTTCTTTGATGTTGGAAAGTCAAGTTAAATGTGGACCAAAAACTTGCCATTTTTGGAAACTTTCAATTACAGGTCACTTTCCATTTTTGGAAACTTTTGCATTGACTTCAAATTCTTCAAGATAGATGTTTGACATGATGAATAGGCCTTGTATGAGCATGATTGGGATGAAGAAATTCCATTCCTCAATTCAAAGCCCTCAATTGACTGCACATTTGACTTGTATGGTCCTTAGATGACCTGAATATGCACTGATGAACTTGGACCTCTACCACCTGGTAAATTTGCTCAGAAATGAAACCCTAGCCCAAGTAATCTCCTTATGATAACCATGTGATCATCATCTCCATAGAATGCCTCATCTCCTTGGGAAACCCTGGCTGAAAGAATAGCATTGATTAGGGTTGACGAGAGGTCAAAACCCTAATCCAAAGGAACTTGAGAATGAACAATGAAGCCCTTGAGGATGACATAACCACGATGATGGTAATATATCCTTGCCAATAAGATAATGCTCAATACCATTGAAGAATCAGGAAACCCTGGTGAAGCCCATGCCCTCAGATGGCTGATCACCAATTTAATAAGACCCTCAGGCTTGAACCATACAACTTCTCCATCTCTGAAAAGACTTTGGAGGATGTCCCCCTTATTTTCACATGATATGCAAAATGCAAATGCCTAATGTCCTGAAATATGAAATGCAATGTGCTAAACTAGTCCCAAGGAGAGGAGGGCAAATTTTGAGGTGTTACATCAGGAAGCTAACTTCATATAATCAGAATTCACGTTTAGATAGCTATGCAAACAACTGTTTCTCTTTCAGCACATGAACCACAATACGGAGATGTTATGCATGATCCTCTTATGACTTGGAATATACTAGGATTTCATAAATGAAAACCAAAACTGTTGGTTCTAGGTGTTGGCAGCAATTTTGGTAAAACCAAGAGTGTTCACAAGATGTTACATGTGATGTCTTAACATAAGATATCTTGTACCTGCTGGATGTTGAAAATATAATTATGCAGGATTGTTTCAGGATGTCATACCCGATGTCATGACATCTGATATTATGTACCTGTTGGATATTTAAAATGGAATTATGCAGGATTGTTCCAGGATGTCAGACCCGATGTCATGACATATGTATACAAAACATTCAATCTGAATGTTATGTATTATGTGATTGCGTTTTTAATGGCAATCTGTGTATGATTGATGAGTTAATTGAACATGCTATCAATCAGTAATTACAACTTGATTAACTTATTTTCCAAAGAGATCTAATCAACTGTCATGAGAAGATTTAAAAGGAAAATAGGTTTAGGGTTTTATGATGTCCAAGCCCAGCAAATTGCTTCTATAAAAAGGACATAGAAAACCTGATTTTATACACAAGAAATACATAGCGAAATATTGAGAGAGAATAAGGGTTTTAGTCTTGTGTGGTCGTGTGACTTGTAAGCCATTCAATTCATCCATAGATGATTAAATTGGTCTGATTTTTGAGTTGTAATTTGTCACTCAAAGCTTTTAAGCATTAGTGTGTGTTGTAGATGTTTGATTGGCTGCATTTTATGTTAAAACACTAGCTGGATTCTAATGTCTTGACTGATGTCATGACCTGCTTTGGAGATGATTGATTAGCTGCATTTTGTATTAGATCATCTAACTGTACTCTGATGTCCTGACTGATGTCATAACATACTTGAGTAGTATGTTGCAGGTTTAGCTAATACAGGATCTACTGAATGTCAAACTAGATGTTATGACATTCGTCTCTGTCAGCAGATACTGAGGAATAGAACAGTTGGTGTTCTTTTATAACTCAGTATTTATTTTCAGTCTATTTATCAAGGGAATAACAGACCTGGCACAAGGCCTACTGTCTGAATGTCAAACTGGATGTTATGACATTCATCACTAACAACATATACTGAATAATAGGCATGTTGGTTTTCTGCTACATTTCAGTATGTATCTCAGTCTGTTCTTCAGGAGAACAACAGACCATGGCATAAGGCTCTGTGTGCAAATGTCAAATTGGATGCTTTGACATTTATGAATGTAAGCTGATACTGAAGTATGAACGAGTTGGTCTTCTACAGTACAACAACTTTGTACAGTCTATTTTCAGGAAAATAACAGACTTAGCATATGGTCTATGATTTGGACGTCAAACTGAATGTTGTGACATTCATTCCCGACAGCCTATGCTAAATTGTAGGTTGGTTAGTTTTTCTGTTTCAGCATTTTTCTCAGGCTATTCTTCAGGAATTCAACAACTAAGCTAAAATCTAGGAAACTAACAACTAAGCTACAATTATTGAATCTAACAAATATCCTATTTATTAGTACCCTAAGATGTGGAAATTATGTTAACTTGCTTGACCTTAATTTCAGGAAATACAAGCACAAGGCCCAAGTGCTACAATATAAAAGGATGGCAATCCTTCATTCAGAACTCGGGGATTTAAGGCGTGAAGATATTATTGTTTGATATACTTCACTGCTGTATTTTTGTGTGTGTCTTGTATTAGGTGTATCTTGTGAGCCAAGCAATTATCACCTAGATGGTTGCATTGGCCTAGGGTGTTCATTGAGTTGTAAGTGTTGTGTCACTCTAAGCTTTTAAGCGTGAGTGTTGTGTATCTTGATTAAAGCTGTTAAGCACAATCAAGACTTGTTTGAAGTGTGACTTCACAATTATCTTTAATCTTAATCAAAGGTTGTAATCACTGAGGTGATTGAGGGGGAGTGAGTAGGCACTCTGATCTTAGTGTAAGATTGAAATTGCATTGGGTAGGTATTAAGTGATAGGATGAAACAGTTGGCTTAAGGTCTGAATTAATACTACTAATAGTAGATTTCCTCCCTGGCTTGGTAGCCCCCAGACGTAGGTGTGTGTGACACCGAACTAGGTAAACAAATCCTTGTGTTATTTACTGCACTTACTTTTTAAGTTCTGCATAATACTTGTCTGTGTAGAATTGGATGTCATAACATCCCGTGTGACATTGAAAGTCTGTTAACTAGAATTTCAATTGGCATCAGAGCAGGCACCCTGCCTGTTAAGTTCTGGGTGAGATCTAGAGAAGTTACTTTCTAGTACCATGGACAAGGATGTAGGATACTCAAATAGACCACCCATGCTGGATGGTTCTAACTATGATAACAGGAAGCCTCGTATGATAGCCTTCTTGAGGTCTCTAGATAGCAAAGTCTGGAGAGCTGTCAACAAAGGATGGGAACATCCAACGAAGACAGGTAACGATGGAGTCAGTATGCAAATTCCTGAAGAAGAGTAGGACAAGGAGCAAGAGGCATTAGCCCTTGGAAATTCTAAGGCCTTGAATGCATTGTTCAATGGAATAAGTAAGAACATCTTCCGACTGGTGCATCACTGTGAGCTGGCTAAGGAAGTTTGGGATACCCTCAAGATAACTCATGAAGGTACCTCCAAAGTGAGGATGTCTAAACTTCAGATGCTGACCACCGAGTTTGAAAATCTGAGGATGAAAGAGGATGAGACTATTCATGACTTCCACATGAATATTCTTAAAATTGCCAACACTTCTAGTGGCTTATGTGAGAAAATGGCTGAAGAGAAGCTTGTAAGAAAGATTCTCAGATCATTGCCAAAGATATTTGCCATGAAGGTCACAGCCATAGAAGAGGCTCAAGATATCAGCAATATGAAGGTTGATGAACTTATTGGTTCACTCCAAACCTTTGAAATGGGCTTCTATGAGGATGCTGAAAAGAAGAACAAAAGCATAGCTTTTGTATCAAATACTGAAGAGAATTCGGAAGAAGGAAACATTTCAGAAGCCATAGCCATGCTTGGAAGACAGTTCAACAAGTTCATAAAGAAGGTTGATCAACAGGGTAGACCTAATGTCAAGAACTCTTCATATGACATCAGTAGAAACTCAAAATATGAAGAAAAGGTCACTCAAGGCAAGGGAATCCAGTGCCATGGGTGTGAAGGTTATGGTCATATTAAAGCTGAATGCCCTACCTTTCTCAAGATGCAAAAGAAAGGGCTATCTGTCACCCGGTCCGAAGGAGATTCTGAGAGTGAATCTGAAGGAGAATCTGCTAAACATGTCACTGCTCTGACCAGTGTCTGTGTCTCAGATGATGACTCAAGTGGAGATGAACTTACCTTTGATGAACTTGCTGCTTCATATAAAGAACTATGTGTTAAAAGTGCAGAAGTGTGCATCCAAGGAGAAAAGCAGAAGAAACTCATCAAAGAGTTGGAAGCTGAGAAACAGAAGCAGCTGACAGTCATAGAGGGTCTGAATGGTGAGATATCCTTGCTGACATCTAAGCTAGAACAAATGACTAAATCCATCAGAATGCTGAATAAAGGAACTGACACCTTGGAAGAGATTCTAAAGGTGGGACAGAAGTCAGGAACCATGTTTGGTTTAGGCTTTGCTAAGAAATCCTCAACTGAACTCAAAAGATCAAAGGCTGAAGTTCAGAAACTCAAGCAGAAGTCACACCCGATGTCTCAACATCAGGGAACCAGGATGAGTAACCATCAGAAGAAGAAATTTCAGAGATGGAGATGTCACTACTGTGGTAGATTTGGTCACATAAAACCCTTCTGCTACAGGCTGTATGGTTATCCTAACCAGACTACTCAAGTCAGAGCTAAGCAGAAGGCATCTAAGCATAATGCCCCCATTAAGAAACAAAAATGGGCTGCTAATCAGACACCTCAAGTCAGACCTAAGCAGCAGGCATCTAAGCAGAATATCCCCATTGAGAAACAACAATGGGTTGCTAAACTAGCTCACACATCTCCAAGGGCATCTACCAGACAAGACTGGTATTTTGATAGTGGCTGCTCAAGACATATGACTGGGATGAGCAACTTATTGGTGGATCTACAACCCCATGCCACCAGGTATGTGACATTTGGTGATGGAGCTAAAGGAGAAATCAAGGGTGCTGGTAAGCTGGATTGTCCTGGAGTTCCAAAACTGAGTAATGTGCTGTTAGTAAAAGGACTAACTGCTAATCTCATCAGCATAAGCCAGATGTGTGACCAAGGATTCAATGTGCAATTCACTAGGGGAGGATGTGTGGTGTTGAATGGTTGCAATCAAGAAGTGATGAGAGGAGCCAGATCCAAAGATAACTGTTATCTATGGGAATCTAAAGACTCACTCTATTCCTCCAAGTGCCCCTTAGCCAAGGAAGAGCAGGAAGTGAAGCTGGGGCATAGAAAATGTCAGGTTGAGAGCCATGGGTTACCCTCATCTATTAGACGTCGTCAAAATGGGGTAGCAGCAAGGGAGAAACAGAAATATGTACCATTGTTCACTGCAGAAGCTAAGTACCTAGCATCTAGTAGCAGGTGTTCACCACTGGTATGGATGAACCAGATGCAGACTGAGTACAATGTCACTCAGAATGTCATGACATTGGATGCTACTCAGTATGACAAAGTTAGGGGCAAAGAGGGAATGTGCGCTTCTGAGAAATTATAGCAACTAATGATGTTAGTTATTTACTGTTTAGTAAGTCAACTTATTAAACAATTAATAGTGCACTCTGAGTGGTCAACAAATAATAGACATTGCTCGTGCATCAAGCGTTTCCTATTCCATTGCTTCAACTTTCAGTCTTGCAAACTTTCTCCCAAAGAAACTGTTCAACTCTCCTCCGAGATACTCATCATGTCGCACCAATCCAACTCAACCTCCTACACGACCATGTCTGATTCCTCCAGCTCTGAGCCTTGCAACCCTAACTGGGAAGATCCTGTGGCTGACGCTGCAACTTCGTCTCATGCAAGAAGACCTAAAGAAACGGTCTCCGGATTCTCCTCAGCAATCGCACTTGTGAACAACCCAGGGAAGGCTCGAGGTATGTGCATAATGCCATTGCAACTATTGTCACTAAGATACTATCTGGTAATCAGAATGTTCCTGGGGTCTCCGTTCCCTTGAACACTATCATACCTGATAATGTTGCATGTCAAGAAAACGCAGTCGTCTTAAGAAAGAATGTATCTGACGATGCTGAGCAACCTGATGCTCATGAGGGGTCAGAAATTGACACCCTTAGACAATGTGAGAGGTGAGGAGGTCCGTGTCACTCATGATGTCAGTGACAACCCTAAAGCTGACACAGTTAATCTGGAAGAGTTCTCTGATAATGAACTGTTGACCTCAGTTGTCCCTAGCATAGCCAAAAGGGTTAGGACTAGGAGAGAAAAGAAGACTGTGGTGCAGAGGTCCCCAACAAGGAAGGTTGATGTGGCAACTTCTCCCAATTAAAGGTGACAGAGAGTTCCCTCAAAAGGAAAGGGCATGGACCTGCGAAATCTTGGAGCAAAGAGGTGCCCAAGAAAATGAAGACCAAGTTTGTTGTGGTGGAGTCTGATTCAGATGTCCCATGTGATGTCACAACATCTCTGTCAAAGAAGAAGCCAACCACTAGCAAGTTGGCTGCTAGTGTTCCTGAGGTACCTATTGACAACGTGTCATTCCATTTTGCCTCTAGTGTGAACATGTGGAAGTATGTCTATCACAAGAGGCTGGCCTTGGAGAGGGAACTGGCTCAGAATGCCCTGGAGTGTAAGGAGATTGTAGGCCTTATTCAAGAGGCAGGGCTAATGAAAACTGTGAATCAACTCCCAAAGTGCTATGAGACTTTAGTGAAGGAGTTCATTGTCAATGTGTCTGAGGAATATGCAGATGGGAAGTCCAGAGAATTCAGAAAAGTTTATGTGCGAGGCAAGTGTGTGAACTTCTATCCCTCAGTAATCAACCTGTATTTGGGAAGACCTGATATAGTTCAACGAGAGCTTGATGTGACTGACAACAGAATATGTCAAGTCATCACTGCAAATCAAGTTAGGAAGTGGCCTCTTAAAGATAAGTTGGTGTCCAGCAAACTCAGTGTGAAGTATGCTATGCTACACAAAGTTGGAGCTGCCAACTGGGTGCCCACAAATCACAAATCCACTGTGTCTGTGATGCTTGGAAAGTTCATCTATGCTGTTGGAACCAAAGCAAAGTTTGACTATGGAACCTACATTTTTTATCAGACCATGAAACATGCTGGGAGCTTCAGTGTGAAAGGGCCTATAGCCTTTCCTTCCCTCATATGTTGCATTGTGATGAATCAATTTCCAAACATCTTGACAGAAAATGACTGTGTGAAAAGAAGAGAGAGTCCGTTGGCCTTCAATTACAAATTGTTCCTGGGTAAGCATGTCCCTGACATTGCCATGACAACCGGAGAAACATCAAGTGCTGGCAATCAACCAGATAAAGTTGTTGTCATTGCCATACTCAGAGAGACTTGCAAAGAGCTAGAGGCTAGGAAGCTCACTTTGGAAAAGTTGATTATCCAATTGGAGATGGCTGATGATGATGAGCTTGGTGAAGCTGCTAGGGCTACAGAAGGAGCTGCAGGGCAAAATGACGAGGGTGAAGAGGAGGCCAGTTCTGATAATGGTACTGATGATGAGGCTGACTCTAAGTCAGATGAATAAATCATTTACTGTATTTCTGTCATTTGTGTAATTCTGTTTATTGTGGTCTGTAATTTAAAGTGTTGCTTTGGCAACATTTTTGACAAAAAGGGGGAGTAACACCTGTGATGCCCCAGGACAATAGATTTTTTCTAAACAGATATTGAAGATCCTCTAATCCAGAGGTTGTGCTGCAGCTGATGTTCCACTTCTATGAGTGTGAGTGTGTTTATGAGTGTTGCTATTAGAAGTTTTTATTTAACTTCTGTGTGTGTGCTGATATGTGAAGTTTTTATTTAACTTCTATGTGTGTTGAGTGTGTTGCTGCTCTGAGTGTATTAGCTAAGTTTTTTTTCCCTACTAGATGTGTGTTTTCCGCTGCTGTGTACTCTGTTGTGAGGCCAAAGTGTTTTAGCCAAAAATTTGCCAAAGGGGGAGTTTGTAGATGTTTGATTGGCTACATTTTATGTTAAAACACTAGCTGGACTCTAATGTCTTGACTGATGTCATGACCTGCTTTGGAGATGATTGATTAGCTGCATTTTGTGTTAGATCATCTAAATGTACTCTGATGTCCTGACTGATTACATGACATACTTCAGTAGTATGCTGCAGGTTTAGCTAATACAGGATCTACTGAATGTCAAACTAGATGTTATGACATTCGTCCCTGTCAGCAGATACTGAGGAATAGAACAGTTGGTGTTCTTTTATAACTCAGTATTTATTTTCAGTCTGTTTATCAAGGGAATAACAGACCTGGCACAAGGCCTACTGTTTGAATGTCAAACTGGATGTTATGACATTCATCACTGACAGTATATACTGAATAATAGGCATGTTGGTTTTCTGCTACATTTCAGTATGTATCTCAGTCTGTTCTTCAGGAGAACAACAGACCATGGCATAAGGCTCTGTGTGCAAATGTCAAATTGGATGCTTTGATATTTATGAATGTAAGCTGATACTGAAGTATGAACGAGTTGGTCTTCTACAGTACAACAACTTTGTACAATCTGTTTTCAGGAAAATAACAGACTTAGCATATGGTCTATGATTTGGACGTCAAACTAAATGTTGTGACATTCATTCCTGACAGCATATGCTAAATTGTAGGTTGGTTAGTTTTTCTGTTTCAGCATTTTTCTCAGGCTATTGTTCAGGAATTCAACAGCTGAGCTAAAATCTAGGAAACTAACAACTAAGCTACAATTAATGAACCTAACAAATAGCCTATTTGTTAGTTCCCTAAGATGTGGAAATTAGGTTAACTTGCTTGACCTTAATTTCAGGAAATACAAGTACAAGGCCCAAGTGCTGCAATATAAAAGGATGGTAATCCTTCATTCAGATCTCGGGAATTTAAGGCGTGAAGATTTTATTGTTTCATATACTTCACTGCTGTATTTTTGTGTGTGTCTTGTATCAGGTGTATCTTGTGAGCCAAGCAATTATCACCTAGATGGTTGCATTGGACTAGGGTGTTCATTGAGTTGTAAGTGTTGTGTCACTCTAAGCTTTTAAGCGTGAGTGTTGTGTATCTTGATTAAAGCTGTTAAGCATAATCAAGAGTTGTTTGAAGTGTGACTTCACAATTATCTTTAATCTTAATTAAAGGTTGTAATCACTGAGGTGATTGAGGGGGAGTGAGTAGGAATTCTTTGAAGGATGAAACAATTTAAGTTGCTTGCCTCTTATGCCTTGTGCTGTTTGTTTGTGTGTGAATAGTCTGTCTGAATAATATAATGATTGTTTGGTTGTTTACACAGGTACTTTAGCCGCTTTAACTCATTATTTGAGTTGCTTTGCTCTGCTTGTGGTGAGCATACCACCTAGGTAAATTCCTACTCTTCATGTAGTCTGGAAGACCTGTCATGTTATTTTGGCAGGCACCTGTCTGAAGCCCTCCTTAAGAAGCAATGTTTGTGGTTGTTTATCTTTGTGCCTTGTACATTCAAAGACCTCCTAAGTGAAGAGGCATTGGCAGATAGAAGGGATGTACAATCCATCCCCTGCTATTCAGTTGAGTCATTCATCCTGCTCACACCATGTGTTGATGCACCTTGAATAAAAACCTAAAATCTCGTTGTGTCAGTCATGTGGAGTAGAGTTCCTCATTCTGGACTCCCACACTTTCATTGATTGAAGCTCTCCCTGACCAGGGATAAGAGCTATGAGGACGTACCCTCATTCCCATTTCATCTGCTTCACCCTAACTCTCAATGTTAGGGTTAAGAGCTCAAAACACCCTTTTCCCTTGACTAAAGCCCAACCTTGTATGAGCCACTTGTTTGCATATAGTGTGTGTGCTTGCTCTCTTGTGCTTGTGTTTGCTTGATTGATGTTTAGGCTAGCTTGCTTCCTGTGCGAGTTAGGATTAGAGACCTCAACATAGGGATCGTCTGCATGACAACTTCTAGGCTCGAGTCATAGTCTCCCTAGTAGCTTGTTATCTCCCTAGTCTCTGGTTAGGATAGAAGTTCTTTCCCTGTTAAGGGGAACTACGTCGCCCTGATCCTCATACCAGATGAGGTACGTAGGCAGGAGATGAGCTGATCTCTCTGGGCGCCCTTTTCTTTTTCAACCCCCTTGTGTGTGTTTGGAGTCTGACGTAAGCCCAGCGATTGGCAGTCGGTTTCCTGTGAGTGTTTGTTTGTGTGGAGTCTGACATAAGTCCAGCGATTGGCAGTCGGTTTCCTGTATGTGTTTGCTTGTTTGGAGTCTGACGTAAGTCCAGCGATTGGCAGTCGGTTTCCTGTGTGTGGTTGTTTGTTCAGAGTCTGACGTAAGTCCAGCGATTGGCAGTCGGTTTCTTGTTTGTGTTTGTTTGGCGTACGTTAGCCGAGCTACGAGTGCTCTGATTCTTACTCTGGTTAGAGAAGATACGTATGCATAGGATGCGACATCCTAGCGAGCACGTTTCCCCTTCCCCCGAACTACGTCGACTCTGATGTTTGTGTCTGACAAACTACGTAGGCCCAGGATGTGATATCCTGCCGAGTCCGCTTCTTCCGTCTTTCCTGTGTTTCATCCCAGTTTTGTGCAGTTCTTGAGCAGTTAATTAGCAATCTTTCTTCTATTCTTTCTGAGCGTGGATCCCGTCGAGTACGACGGATGCGTAGGGGTGCTAATACCTTCCCTCCACATAACCGACTCCCGATCCCATCAATCTCCGGTCACGAGACCATGTCCTTTCCAGGTTTACTTCGAGCGTTTCCTTTCCCTCCTTTGGGATAAATAACGCACGGTGGCGGCTCTATTTCTTTTTCCCGCCGGTTTTTCGCGTAATGCGACAGCTGGCGACTCTGCTGGGGACCTCGAGAAGTTGACCTCTTGCTGGTCCATCTTCCCTAAGCGAGTCGATCCTAGCGTTCTTTAGGATAGTGTTGGTTGCTTTTACTGCTTTATTTATTGCATTTATGATTATGATGTGATTGTATATGTGTGCGTTATGTGTTTGCATGCATCATATTATCATTGTGTTGGCTGTCTGTCTCTCTGTTGGGTGGGAGTTACAAGAGGTAAAAGGCCCAATACCCAGGCTATGAGTGAACTTTAGGACACCTAGGAATAGAGTGATTCATGGGAAGCCGGTGGTATAACGCCACTTAGCGGAACATGATATCACGAGCAGTTCAGATTCTGATAGGGTATTATCGTTGCATACATCTGGTGTGTATATGATGATATTCTTGAAAGGGTTGTTTATCCCGCGTTTCTCTTGACCTTACCCTGGCCTAGATGACACCCGTGAGTGGGGAGGGAATGAATCATTACAGGTACAGTTGGTGACTTGATTTGTTGGTGACTGTTGGTTCTTGTTGGTGACTTGGTGCTGAAGTATGGGTTCCAGATGACTTTGGGTTCCAGATGACTCTGATTTGTGGTTCCGAATTCATGCCGAAGCTCTGATCATGTGTCTTGAGATACACAACCAACCAGTCATAATTGCATCATTTGCATCATAACATGTTTATTTTCAAAAAAATAATGCAATAAAAAAAAAAGAAATGAAAAAAGAAAAGAGAAAAGAAAAAAGCTAATCTCCTCATGCATATCATTTCTCAGGTTCATTCAGGAGTCTGTTCACTGTGAGAGATGGCAGCCATTCCAGAGATGAAGAGGAAGACTTGCACCTACAATTTTCACCGTGAGCCATTGACACCTTTGGTAGAGTTGAGCAATCTTGTGACTGGCGGTAATTAGAAGGCGTTTGATGATCGGTATGGGGATATTTTGGCGCTGTTGAAGATGGTGGTAGATCCAGTATCTCTGCAGACTCTCCTACAGTTCTATGACCCAGAGCTCCGTTGTTTCACCTTTCAGGATTATCAGTTAGCTCCCACTCTTGAAGAGTATTCCATCTTGATGAATGTTTCGATCAGATTTCAGGTACCCTTTCTGGATGTGCCAAAGGAGGTTGATTTCAGGGTTGTTGCTAAAGCTCTCCATTTGGGTATCAAAGAAGTGAGTGACAATTGGAGATCAAGTGGTGATGTTGTGGGTTTGCCTTTGAAGTACTTGGTGAGGATGACTAAGGAAGAAGCAAAGAAAGGAAATTGGGAAGCTTTAAATGCTCAGTTGGCTATCATGATCTATGGAGTTGTGTTGTTCCCTAACATGCCTAATTTTGTGGATCTTACTGCTGTCACTATTTTCATCGGAGGAAACCCGGTTCCTACCTTGTTAGCTGA
Source organism: Lathyrus oleraceus (assembly GCF_024323335.1). Lineage (NCBI taxonomy): Eukaryota > Viridiplantae > Streptophyta > Magnoliopsida > Fabales > Fabaceae > Lathyrus > Lathyrus oleraceus. Next base: position 448,507,302 of record NC_066585.1, on the reverse strand, counting down.
CACTTATTATGCTATACACAGCAGGCATGGTAAGGGCGGAGCTATCAGGTGTTGTCTCCCATTGCTACTCAGATGGTTCTTGTCTTTCCTGCCAACCAGTGGACCTTTTGTGGATACTCAGAACACTCATAAGTGGACTCAGAGGATTATGTCTCTCACATCCTATGACATCAAGTGGCAAGCTTACAGGTTGAATGTGCGTAATGTCATTATGAGTTGTGAAGAGTTTCGTAATGTGCCACTCATAGGGACTAAGGGTTGCATCAATTACAATCCGGTTCTTTCTCTTCGTCAGTTGGGGTTTGTTATGAATGGAAGACCACTAGATGCTGAGATAGCTGAGAGTGTGTATTTCGAGAAGCGGAGTGACCCTGCTAGATTAGAGCAAGTAGGAAGAGCTTGGAAGACTATTGGTGTCAAAGATGGATATGTGTTAGGGAAGAAGTTTGCAGTTGCTATGCCTGCTTACCTTGATTAGGTCAAGGAGAGAGTTGAGACTTTGTTGTTGCCCTATGATAGGATGGAGCCATTGCAAGAACAACCACCTTTGATACATTCTGAGAATGTGCCCGCTGAGTACTACAAACGAGCTTTAATGGAGAATCGCCTGTTGAAAGAGAAGGAACAAGATACCCAGATGGAGCTTTACAAAGCCAAAGCTGATAAGTTGCACTTGGCTCATCAACTCAAAGGCGTGCAAGGTGAGGATGCTAGCAGATTGAAGAGCAAGAAGAGGTCTTATGAGGAGATAGAGACATTATTGAATGAAGAACACCATGAGCGCTTGAGGTTGCAGAGAGTGGAAGCCAATTACCAGAAAAAGATACGGGACTTGGAAAAGCAGCTTAGGGACAAAGATGTTCAGTTGAAGAAAGAGATGGACCTAAGGCATGCATCAGAGAGCCAGCTAAGAGAAGAAGTGAGAGGACTCAGGGAGCAACTGAAGGAGAAGCTCACTCCTTTGCCTGAGTGTTCAGAGTGCGACTTGTTGATTGATCAGTGCCAGTACCTGAAGACTCTCATTCCTGGAGGACATTTTTTTTAGATTGTACCTGTTGTTTATGTTGAGAATCACCTCCAGGATTGTTGGATGGGATTCATTGTTGTATTCTGATCATTTGAATCCTTGCCTGAACTATGTTGTATGATCCTTGTTTATCATGTCTTTAGATGAGATTGTTGATGTTTCACCTTGTGCTCATTATCCTGTGTAGATTGCTTCTTTGTTGTTCATAATGCAGGTTGCCATTTCTTGAAAGATGGATAGGGCTCCTGAATGCCTGAGGAATGAACATCTCATATGCATCATACGCATCATTAGCATCATACACATATCATTTTGCATTACAGGTGTTCTTGAACAAGACTTCTCACTCTGGTTCCTGTTTTAGGCAGGATTGCTGATCGTCATCCGCATCGCTACGCTACCAGACTGAATCAACAGAGAAGTATGGACCAAGTTCAAGCTGAGTTGGCTGAGATGAGGGCTAACATGGCCCAATTCATGACCATGATGCAAGGAGTTGTTCAAGGGCAAGAGGAGCTGCGTGCCTTAGCCCAGAGATAGGAAGCTGTGATTCCTCCGGTCCACCGTGCTTCACCAGAGGGAGTCCCGGTTAATGATAATGTTGTTGCTGCTACTATTCCCGTCAACAACTATGCCGTGGGTGATGAATTGAGGGGTATCAGGATTAATGGACAACCTCTTGCTGCAGAGACTATCAATGTTCGAGCAACCCGTGCTCCTGTTCGCCATCCTGCTCCGTTAGTTGACAGGCAGGAAGACATGTTTACTCTCCTCAGTGAGGATGATGAAGTTGTAAGGGTTGAAGAGAGGGATAGGAAGGTTGATGCCCTAGCTGAGAAGATCAGAGCCATGGAGTGTCAGAACTCTTTAGGATTCGATGTAACCAACATGGGATTGGTTGATGGGCTGAGAATTCCTTACAAGTTCAAAGCGCCATCCTTTGACAAATATAATGGTACTTCTTGTCCTCGCACCCACGTGCAGGCCTATTACAGAAAAATCTCCGCATATACAGATGATGAGAAGATGTGGATGTACTTTTTTCAGGATAGCTTGTCTAGAGCTTCCTTGGACTGGTACATGGAGTTGAAGAGAGAATCCATTAGAAGCTGGAAAGATCTGGGGAAGCCTTCTTGAGGCAGTACAAGCACAATATGGATATGGCTCCGAGCAGAACCCAACTGCAGAGTCTGTTCCAAAAATCTGGTGAAAGCTTCAAAGAGTACGCCCAGAGATGGCGTGAGTTAGCTGCAAGGGTGCAACCTCCTATGTTGGAGAGAGAGCTAACTGACATGTTGATTGGAACACTGCAGGGGGTGTTCATGGACCGTATGGGAAGCTTCCCTTTGGTAGTTTTTCTAATGGGGTTATCTGCGGAGAGAGGACTGAGAGCCTTATTAAAGCAGGGAAGATTCAGGATTCTGGTTCCTCGTCTTCCAGTTCAAAGAAGCCATTTTCTGGGGCACCCCGAAGGAGGGAGGGGGAGACTAATGTTGTGCACCATTGGAGGAATGTGAACAGATGGCAGTATCGTCAGGTTGCCGCTGTGACTATCCCAGCACCCCAAACTCAACCTCAGCAACAGCAACAAAGAGCTCCACAACAACACCAACAACAACAGCAGCAACGCCAGTTTCAGCCTAGACAGAGAATGCCGGATCGACGTTTCGACCCGCTGCCGATGACATATGCTGAGTTGCTTCCTGAACTGCTCAGGTTGGGGTTTGTTGAACTACGTACTATGGCTCCTTTGACAAAGATACCTGCTGGGTATGATGCCAACGTCCGTTGTGACTTACATTCCGGTGCACCGGGGCACCATATTGAGAACTGTCGGGCTTTCCATCATAAGGTCCAGGATTTGATTGACGCCAAAACAATCAACTTTGCTCCTGTTCCGAATGTTGTGAACAACCCTATGCCTCAACATGGTGGGCCCAGGGTAAACAATGTGGAAAGTGAGGAAGCTGTGGATCTGGTGGTTGATGTTAATGAGGTTCAGACGTCATTGCTTGTCGTGAAAGAGCGTCTGTTGAAAGGGGGAGTGTTCCCAGGCTGTGATGAAGGTTGCTCAGATTGTGCTAATCAAGAGAATGGTTGTGACAAGCTGAGAAGTGGTATCTAGGGTCTGATTGATGAAGGTTGTTTGCAGTTTAGTCGGGCTGTGAAAGAACGTGAGGTGGTGTCAACCGTCACTATTTACTTCAAACCGTCCGAGGGTTCTGGACGTGCTCCGAGAAATGCTAATGCACCCGTAACTGTTGGTACCCCAGTAACTATATCTGTTCCAGTAACTGTTGGTGCTCCTACTACTATTGTTGCTTCTAATAGAAGATCTGTTGAGAACAGTAGGGCCGTTCCTTGGAAGTATGATAATGCTTACCGCAATAACAAAAGGTCAGAAAGTCAGACCAGACCAGTGAATCAGACTCCGGTGACAATTGGTGTGCCAGCTAAAGCTCCAGTGACTGTTGGTCCGGCTGTGGACAATGTGGGAGGCCCTGGGGGTTTTACTAGAAGTGGGCGTTTGTTTGCACCGCAAACTTTGAGAGACAACAATGCTGAGGCTCTTGCCAAAGCAAAAGGTAAGCAAGCTGTGGTTGAAGAAGGACCTGTGCAGAAGGAGGTGCCTGAAGGATCTTTTGAGAAAGATGTGGAGGAGTTTATGAAGATCATTAAGAAGAGTGATTATAAGATTGTGGATCAGCTGAATCAAACTCCATCCAAAATATCTATCCTCTCATTGCTATTGTGCTCTGAGGCACATCGTAATGCTTTGCTGAAGATGTTGAATCTGGCTTACGTGCCTCAAGAGATTTCTGTCAATCAACTTGAGGGTGTTATTGCGAATGTGAGCACACGACATGGTTTGGGGTTCACAGACTTGGATTTGACGCCTGAGGGTCGTAAACATAATAGAGCTCTACATATCACCATGGAGTGCAAAGGTGCAGTGTTGTCGCATGTGTTAGTGGATACTGGCTCCTCGTTGAATGTGTTGCCCAAGAAGATTTTGAGCAAGATAGATGTTGAAGGGGTTGTCCTCACTCCGAGTGATCTCATAGTTCGTGCCTTTGATGGATCGAAGCAATCTGCTTTTGGAGAAGTCACGTTGCCCGTGAAGATAGGCCCGGAGGTATTTGATATTGTCTTCTATGTGATGGATATTCAGCCAGCATATAGTTGCTTATTGGGGCGTCCCTGGATACATGGGGCTGGAGCAGTGTCGTCAACTCTTCATCAAAAGCTGAAGTATGTTTGGAATGGTCAGGTTGTGACTGTGTGCAGCGAGGAGGACATTCTTGTGAGTCATCTATCTTCCTTCAAGTATGTGGAGATGGATGGCGAGTTCCATGAAACTCTGTTCCAGGCGTTTGAGACCATTGCTATTGAGAAGGTGGCTTTTGCTGAGCAGAAGAAGACCGGTGCTTCGATTGCGTCATACAAGCAAGCTGTGGAGGTTGTTAGTTCTGGAAAGACAGAAGGCTGAGGCAAGATGGTTGACCTTCCCATGAAAGAAGATAAATTTGGTATTGGTTATCAGCCTCTTCAAGCAGAGCAGGGTGTTCAGACAGGGCCGAGTACCTTCACCAGCGCTGGGTTGATGAACCATGGTGACGTATTTGCAGCCGGTAGTGAAGACGGAGACAGTGATTGTGATCTGAACAGCTGGGTTCGCCCTTGTGCTCTAGGGGAGATGGTGAATAATTGGACAGCCGAAGAAATGGTCCAAGTTACTCTTTAGACAGAGTAATTTTGTTTTGTTTTTTCATTCTTCACAAAACCCTACGTTCTGCCCGGGGCGTGGTGGTTCATTGTAGGGCCACATCATGTTTTGAAATGATTATCATTAATAAAGGACGTTTTACAAACAAATTTGTTGTCACTGTCTTTCTGTTTTTTATTTTTCACTTTCAAAACAATAAAAATGGCAATGTTTCTTGTTTTTGTGACTTTCTTGAACTCTTTTCTAAAATAAAGCATTAAACATGCAGAATCGATCTTGCGGACTCCATTAAAAACAATTTTGTTATGGCTCAGTATGATTTCGATAATCCCATTTACCAAGTCGAAGAGGAGAGTAAGGAAGATTGTGAACTCCCTAAGGAACTGGTCAGATTGTTGAAGCAGGAGGAAAGGGTCATCCAACCTCATCAGGAGGAGTTGGAGATTATTAACCTTGGTACTGAGGACGCCAGGAGAGAGATCAAGATCGGGGCTGCTTTGAAGGAAGATATCAAAAGAGGGCTGATTGAAATGCTGAGAGAATATGTGGAGATATTCGCATGGTCGTATCAAGATATGCCTGGGTTGGATACGGATATTGTGGTGCATAGGCTACCTCTCAAAGATGATTGTCCTTCGGTAAAGCAGAAGCTTCGCAGAACTAGTCCTGATATGGCCGTCAAGATAAAAGAGGAGGTTCAGAAGCAGTTGGATGCGGGTTTTCTGGCAGTTACCAACTATCCCCCGTGGGTGGCCAACATCATACCCGTGCCGAAGAAGGATGGTAAAGTCAGGATGTGTGTCGATTACCGGGATTTAAATAGAGCCAGTCCGAAAGATGACTTCCCATTACCTCACATTAATGTATTGGTTGATAATACTGCTCAATCCTCGGTTTTCTCTTTCATGGATGGTTTCTCTGGCTATAATCAGATCAAGATGGTGCCATAAGACATGGAAAAAACGACATTCATTACACCTTGGGGCACGTTCTGCTATAAGGTGATGCCATTTGGGCTGAAGAATGTCGGTGCTACCTATCAGAGGGCTATGACGACTCTCTTTCATGACATGATGCACAAAGAAATTGAAGTGTACGTGGATGATATGATTGCGAAGTCTCAGACAGAAGAGGAGCACTTGGTAAACCTGCAGAAATTGTTTGAAAGATTGAGAAAGTTCAAACTGAGGCTGAATCCGAACAAGTGTACGTTTGGGGTGAGATCCGGGAAGCTGTTGGGTTTCATTGTCAGTGAGAGAGGGATTGAGGTTGATCCGGCGAAAGTAAAATCTATTCAAGAAATGCATGAACCAAAAACAGAAAAGCAGGTTCGTGGGTTTTTAGGGAGATTGAACTACATTGCACGGTTTGTATCTCACCTAACTGCCACGTGTGAACCGATTTTTAAATTGCTAAGAAAAGATCAAGCAATCAGGTGGAATGATGATTGTCAAAAGGCTTTCGATGAAATAAAAGAGTATTTGCAGAAACCTCCAATCCTTATACCTCCAGTTCCTGGGAGGCCTCTGATAATGTACCTGTCAGTGACTGAGAACTCGATGGGGTGTGTATTGGGACAACATGACGAGTCTGGTCGAAAAGAGCATGCTATATACTACCTTAGCAAAAAGTTTACCGACTGTGAAATAAGATATTTGCAGCTCGAGAAAACTTGTTGTGCTTTGGCCTGGGCTGCTCGCCGACTAAGACAGTATATGTTGAACCATACTACCTTATTGATTTCTAAGATGGACCCCGTAAAGTACATCTTTGAAAAGCCGGCTCTCACCGGACGTGTGGCTCGTTGGGAGATGATTTTAACTGAGTATGATATCTAGTACACATCGCAGAAGGCCATCAAAGGTAGTATCCTGTCTGATTACCTTGCCGAGCAACCGATTGATGACTATCAGCCGATGATGTTTGAATTCCCTGATGAAGACATCATGTATCTATAGATGAAAGATTGTGAAGAGCCTCTTGTCGAGGAAGGACCGGATCCTGATGACAAGTGGACATTGATGTTTGATGGGGCTGTGAATGTGAATGGCAACGGTGTTGGGGCAGTGCTTATCAATCCTAAAGGTGCTCACTTACCTTTTTTTGCCAGGTTGACTTTTGAGGTAACCAACAACGAGGCTGAGTATGAGGCTTGTATCATGGGGATAGAAGAAGCCATCGATCTAAGGATCAAAACTCTGGACATTTATGGAGATTCCGCTCTAGTGATTAACCAGGTCAATGGAGATTGGAATACTCACCAGCCGCATTTGATTCCTTATAGAGATTACACCAGAAGGATCCTGACTTTCTTCAAGACAGTGAAGATGTATCATGTCCCCCGAGATGAAAATCAGATGGCTGATGCCTTGGCTACTTTGTCTTCTATGATCAGAGTTCATTGGTGGAATCATGTGCCACATGTTGCGGTGAATCGACTCGAGAGGCCTGCGTATGTGTTTGCAGCCGACTCTGTTGTTGATGAGAAGCCGTGGTACTATGATATTAAGAATTTCCTCAAGAGTCAGGAGTATCCTGAAGGAGCGTCAAAGAATGACAAGAAAACCCTGAGAAGGCTAGCTGGAAGCTTTTATTTGAATTAGGATGATGTGTTGTACAAGAGAAACTTTGACATGGTTCTGCTCAGATGCGTGGATAGACACGAAGCAGACATGTTGATGCAAGAAGTGCACGAGGGATCTTTTGGTACCCATGTTGGTGGTCATGCAATGGCCAAGAAGTTGTTGAGAGCCGGTTATTACTGGATGACTATGGAATCCGATTGTTTCAAATACGCTCGGAAGTGCCACAAATGTTAGATCTATGCAGATAAGGTGCATGTACCACCAAGCCCTCTGAATGTCATGAATTCGCCTTGGCCATTCGCGATGTGGGGCATTGATATGATTGGGAAGATTGAACCTAATGCTTCTAATGGACATCGCTTCATCCTGGTAGCGATTGATTACTTCACCAAGTGGGTGGAAGCAGCTTCCTATGCCAATGTTACCAAGCAAGTGGTTGCCTGGTTCATTAAGAAGGAGATCATCTGCCGTTATGGGGTTCCTGAGAGAATCATTACTGATAATGGTTCGAATCTCAATAACAAGATGACGAAGGAGCTTTGTAAAGATTTCAAGATCGAACATCACAATTCTTTTCCTTACAGACCGAAGATGAATGGTGCTGTAGAGGCGGCTAACAAGAACATCAAGAAGATTGTGCAGAAGATGGTCGTGACGTACAAGGATTCGCATGAGATGCTGCCTTTCGCTTTGCATGGGTACCGTACCTCAGTACGTACGTCGACCGGGGCAACCCCGTACTCCCTTGTGTATGGTTTGGAAGCAGTCCTACCTGTTGAAGTGGAGATTCCTTCTCTGAGAGTCCTGTTGGATGTCAAGCTGGACGAAGCTGAGTGGATTCGGACAAGGTTTAACGAGTTGAGCCTTATCGAAGAGAGGCGGTTAGCAGCTGTGTGCCATGGGCAGTTGTACCAGAGAAGGATGAAGAAGGCCTTTGATCAGAAAGTGCGTCCTCGAAGCTATCAGACAGGTGATTTAGTTTTGAAGAGGATCCTTCCTCCCGGTACAGATAACAGGGGCAAATGGACTCCAAATTATGAAGGTCCATATGTTGTTAAAAAGGTTTTCTCTGGTGGAGCCTTGATGCTTACAACTATGGATGGTGAAGATTTTCCATCCCCTGTTAACTCAGATGTAGTCAAAAAATACTTCGCATAAATTGACCCGCTGGACAAAAAGAATAAAAGAGTCCAGGCAAAAAAGGGCATCCCGGCGAACCAAAAAAAAAGGAGAAAAGATTCGGGCAAAAGTTAGGGATAAAGAATAAAAAGAATATGTACACCCAGTAAGTCGAAAACCCGCAAGGGCGGCTTAGGCAAAAATGGATATCCCGGTGGATTGAAAACCCGAAAGGGCGATCCAGGCAAAGGAGGGATTAGAGCGAAGACTACAGTCTGAGTTATTTGTACTTCATCGCGCTTCAGTGTCTACCATCTCGAAGGATATGCCCGATCCAATCATTCTTCTCGGAAGGCGAGGGATTTGGGAGGAAATTGATGATCTGTGAGTCATAACAGAATTGGGAAATAGTGGATGTCGTGTTCACATTGCCAATAGGATAGTTTATTTCCTTTTGTGCGCAATTATCTCTTCCTAGGAATTGCTTCCTGTTGTATTCGCGTTTTCAGGCCCCTTTTCAATCAATAAAAAAGTCGTTATTCAGTTAAATGGCTCTCTTGTTTTTTATTTTACTGTGTTGTTTGCAAAAAACATCCGAATTTTTGATAAACATTGCATATAAAAAACATGAAGGCTAGACAATAACGTGCAAAAAGATAAAACATTTGAAAATCATTTTGAATGGTGGGTACACTTGGGTGTATCTTGTCCATGCAATCCCTTGGGGCATGTATGTCTTGCTGTTTTGCAGGTTATTACCTTTGATTCCTGGCTGAAGCAGATAAGCCACGGTACGTTTAGAGACGTTTCAGCACTGTCCAGTAGTGTGAGAGCTTGGGTTGTCTAAAGCAAGTTTAGGACTCGTCTCACCAGCGTATTCGAGATCAGGGATTCCTCAGCAGGGTTGAGGACGTTTCCCCAGCAAGTCTGAAAACTATTAGAACTGTTCTTCCCCAGCAGTCGGGTCTAAAGTACTGTAATCCTCAGCAGCAGGCCTGAAAGTTGATCTTTCCCCAGCAGGTCTGAAGATTGTTAGTCCCTACTGAGTCTGAAGGTTGCCATTTCCCCAGCAGAGGTGTCTGTGGGTAGTTTGTTCCTCAGCAGTCGGGTCTGAAGTACTGTAATCCCCCAACAGGGTTATGAGCGCCTTTCCCTAGCAGGGTTGTGAACGTTGTTCCCAGCAAGTTCGAAGTGCGTAGTCTTCCCAGCGGAGGTTAGTGTTGATGGTTTTCCCAGGCGAAGTCCCCAAGCGGATCAGGTTCGGTGAAAGTTATCCCCAGTAGAGCTACTCCTGCCCGTGGATTGGTAGTTATCCCCAGTGGAGGTGAGCATTGGTTGTTTCCCCTAGCGGAGTATCCAAGTGGATTGGATTCAGTGAAAGTTGTCCCCGGTGGGATTTATCCTTTCTCCAGCAGCAGTGGTATTCCCTAGCACGTTGGAGAGGTTTGTGTGTTCCCTAGACAGAGACTCCCCAGTTGACTTGGTTCCTCTACCGTCCCCAGAGTATCAGATCAGCAAAGCGCCCCCATCAGTGCGTCTCCCCAAAGAGTTGGAGGATCAAATCAGAATTGTGTGCTCAGTAGAGCAACCAGTTCTCCCCAGCAGGGGTTTTCTCCATTTTGCATCTTGCATATAGTAATCATTGCATCCTCAAATCGCGTAGCATTTCCATTCAATATGGAGCATTGCGCCATAGAAATTCAAACATATGCATACATGTGCTAAACCTACTTGGACCATATCTTCAGCAGAGGCGGACCATTGTTCAACATCTGTATGGCACAGTTGCTGCAGTTGCTCTTGACAAATAGGATTCAGGATTGATAAACCCCCCAGAGAGGTTTATTTTCTCACCCGTCAGCGGAAGGAAAGCTTGACTCCCCAGAGTAGTCCCTGGCAAGTGTGGCCGTGTCTCGACATATGTAGATGTCATCCTTGTGATACCAGTGGGTGTCGTGTTGATCCCCGTGTGGGTCCCGTCTTTTGGTGTCTGTAGACATCATATTTCGATGTCCGTAACGTCAGCCCCCTTCTCCCATTCATCCGTTGATGTCTGGTTGAGTCCTTCCTATTCGTCCGTTGGCGTCTAGTCGTGGTTTCTTTCTCCCATTCATCCGTTGATGTCTGGTCGAGTTTTTCCCATTCGTCCGTTGACGTCTGGTTGAGTATCTTTTTCCAGTCATCGGTAAATGTCGGGTCGTCCTTCCTTTGGTGTCGGTAAACATCATCTTTCGATGTCGGTAAATGTTGAGTCTTTCCTATTCGTTCGTTGGCGTCTAGTCGGGGTTTCTTTCTCCCATTCATCATCTTTCGATGTCTGGTCGTCCTTTTATTGGTGTCGGTAAACATCATCTTTCGATGTCGGTAAACGTCGAGTTTTTCCCATTCGTCCGTTGACGTCTGGTTGTGTATCTTTTTTCCGGTCATCGGTCAATGTCTGGTCATGTATCCCTTTTCTGGTACATATCAAATCCCCAGTAGAGTCGTCGATAAACGTCTTGTCTGGTTCCAGTTGTAAATACCCTTTTCCTCCCCAGTTGGAGCTGCCATCGGTAAATGGCCCCGCTTTCCTTGATATCAGTGTATATCAAGTCGAATGTTTTGAAGCCGCCATTGGTAAATGGCCTCGCTTTCTTCGATATCGGTAAATATCGAATTCCCAGCTTAGTCGCCATCGATAAATGGCCTCGCTTTCTGTGACATCTGTTCCCCAACAGCCATCGGTAAATGGTCTCGCTGACGTTGATATCGGTAAATATCGAAAGTTGTTTTGAAGCCACCATCGGTAAATGGTCTTGCTTCCTTCTAATATCAAGTTTCTAGTAAAGCCGCCATCGGTAAATGGCCTTGCTTTCCTGAGGTATTTTATTATGCAACCGCCATCGGTAAATGGCCTCGCGTTTCTTTGATTCATCCCCCGCAGAGTGCAAATTTCTACGGTTCTTTTGGTATTCAATCCCTGTTTACCTTGAAGGTCTGACGGCCGTTGCTCTCATCCGTTCAGGTTCCCAGCTGATTGAATAGGGGCAGTTGTAGCACCTCAAATTTGCACCCCCCATTTGTACATTCATTTCATTTTTTTAGGTCATTGACATCACATTAACAATACATTAACACTGCATAGTGCATTGCATTTCATCAGTCAAGACTGGCATCAGGAGAATTCCTCAGTGCAAGAGAGCAAGGCATTTCCATGAGATAAAGGCCACATGGGTGTTCCAATGAGCTAATATGAGCCAAGGTTCATTTTGAAGCAACTTGACCAGGTGCTAGAGGCTCAAAAGTCATTAGTACAGTTTCAGGTCATCTAGGGCCTATAAAAATCAACTGCAAGTCAACTGAGGGCTAGGAGGTGGAGAAATGGTTTGAGACACTTCATTCATGTCCCAAAGAGGTTTATTCAACATGTCAAACATTTACCTTGAAGATTTTGAAGCCAGATCAAAAGTTTCCAAAAATGGAAAGTGACCTGTAATTTCAAGTTTCCAAAAATGGCAAGTTTTTGTACCAACTTCAACTTGACTTTCCAAAATCAAAGAAGCTTCAAATGAAATTTTGTCCAACATGAAAGTTGAAGCTTTCCCATTTCCAAAAAGTCCAAGATCATGAGCATCTGATGAATGGTTGAGGAGATATGATCAAATCATTGCCAAGTGTGCATGGAACTTCCAAAGGCCATAACTTTTGACTCATAACTCCAAATTGAGTGGCTCTTTTTGCATAATTCTTCTCATGACATGAACTTTCCAAATCATTCATCACATTGCATGAATTTTGAACATATGATCACTTGCTTATTCATGAATATTTTGGAGGGAAATTCATAAATTTAAAATTGGTGCATTATGGGAACTAATCACCATTGCCATTGTGTTAATTGGAAGTTTTTAAGTGAAATTGATCAGCCACATGGTACTGTTCACGTGAGATTGCTCCATGCACCACCAATTTTCCAAATTTGCCATTACACCTTATTTTTCATTTAATCTCAACTAAACATGATTAATTTTGATTAAGAGAGGATTAACACAGAGTATATATAGATAATCAAAACAGAATTGTGAGGTTTTTGCTCATTTCTAGATCCAAATTCTCTTTCCCTCCAATTTTTTCTCTCAATCATAATTCAAATTTTCATCATATAACCTTCCAATTTTCTTGCATATTCTTGTTCTCTGGTGTGGATTTAGTACAGATCAAGCCTTGGATCATCAAGATTGGACCAGAATCGTGCATGTGAAGCTCAAGAACATAGCTATGGCAGTTGAGATTTAAGCAAGATCTACACGGTTCCAAGCCTCAAATTCTTCATCAAACTTCATAACAAGTGTTCAGGAGTGTATTGGAAGCTTGCCAGGCCTTGATTCGCGTGTTTCCAGAAGTTGATCTTCAAGAGGTCACATTTTCGATCCTCTTAATTCTCTGTTTTATGTGTATAATCTTGTAGAACATTGAATGTTGATTAATCTGAGCTAAAATTCATGTGATTTGGTGTACTATTGAGTGAGATACGTGTGATTGAAGTTTTGAATTCATTAATGATTTTGTTCGATTTGCTGTGTACATGATGAATTAGTGTGAAATATTAGTGGATTTGAAACCTACATGTTGAGACCTTTCATTTGGTGTATTCATTTCAAAGTTCTGGAATTTTTTTGGTTGAAGGCCACTGTTCACCGCCGTCTTCGCGAGGAAGACGGTTGTTTCAGCCCTAGCGCCGCCGTCTGGTTCATGACGAGCTGGCCTAGGGTTTTGTCTCATTCATGTCCACATATGCATGCCTGTTGGCTAAACGATTGGCCAGCATCCTCTTGACTTCGCCACCTGCGCTTTGACCATGACGTGGAGGCCACGTCCTTTAATGAAACCCAGCGTTTCATTCATACGCTCTCCCTCGCTTCGATTCCTGATGGCATCATTTTTAAAATTTTGCTTCACATTTTGCTTTTCCCTCCATTTTGACATATACATATTTCACTTTATTTCATTTTTTTAGCCAACTTAAAAAAATCATAACTCATTGAATAATGATCCAAATAATTCCAGGTTTTTTTCTACATGATCCTTGAGATGTCTAGGATTTTATGGTGTTGATTTTATGTTTTTATCATTTCTGGAAGTTAAAATGTGCTTGATCATTTGGACATATATGCTTTTGGACCATGCTTCACTATTCCTATCATAAAATGCTCATACATGATCCAAATGCCATGAAGTTTTGCATGATGATTCTTAACATGTTGATGGATTTGTGTGATTTTATTTGGCATTTTTTGCTATTGTCTTCACTGTTTGGGACACATGTACATTAGGTGTGACAATTTGTGTCACACAATTGGATGGTTTGCTCATGCATTTTCATTTCCATATCAATTGAACTTTGATGATGCTGATTTTTGGTATGTTGATTCTACTGGACAGGTTGTATACTCATAAAACTTTCAAGAAATGTTTGAGTCATTTCTGTTTTGATGTGGAATTTTCATTCATGATGATCACTTGTGAGCTTTGAATTTGCCTTTGCCTTCTCTTGCACATGAAATGAACATGCTTGATGATTTTGACTTGGTCCTTTTTAGGACATGTTCATGATTGATTAAAGTTGCTTTGTGTTGAGTATTAGCTTCTGTTTTGAATTTTTTTCCCACTTTTGACCCTAGGCTTTGACCTAGGGGTTTGAACTCACATTTGAGTTGTGCATTTCAGGTTCAAGCTTCTAGTCTTGATGGATGATGTTGATCCCATAAACTGAGATGCAAAATGATGTGTTCCACTAACATTTTTTGTTTTGTAGTTTCTTTGAAGGATGAAACAATTTGAGTTGCTTGCCTCTTATGCCTTGTGCTATTGGTTTGTCTGTGAATAGTCTGTCTGAATAATATATTGATTGTTTGGTTGTTTACACAGGTACTTTAGCCGCTTTAACTCATTATTTGAGTTGCTTTGCTCTGCTTGTGGTGAGCATACCACCTAGGTAAATTCCTACTCTTCATGTAGTCTGGAAGACCTGTCATGATATTTTGGCAGGCACCTGTCTGAAGCCCTCCTTAAGAGGCAATGTTTGTGGTTGTTTATCTTTGTGCCTTGTACATTCAAAGACCTCCTAAGTGAAGAGGCATTGGCAGATAGAAGGGATGTACAATCCATCCCCTGCTATTCAGTTGAGTCATTCATCCTGCTCACACCATGTGTTGATGCACTTTGAATAAAAACCTAAAATCTCGTTGTGTCAGTCATGTGGAGTAGAGTTCCTCATTCTGGACTCCCACACTTTCATTGATTGAAGCTCTCCCTGACCAGGGATAAGAGCTATGAGGACGTACCCTCATTCCCATTTCATCTGCTTCACCCTAACTCTCAATGTTAGGGTTAAGAGCTCAAAACACCCCTTTCCAGTTGGCTTGTTTGTCGAGGTTGATTTGACCCCTTGACTAAAGCCCAACCTTGTATGAGCCACTTGTTTGCATATAGTGTGTGTGCTTGCTCTCTTGTGCTTGTGTTTGCTTGATTGATGTTTAGGCTAGCTTGCTTCCTGTGCGAGTTAGGATTAGAGACCTCAACATAGGGATCGTATGCATGACAACTTCTAGGCTTGAGTCGTAGTCTCCCTAGTAGCTTGTTATCTCCCTAGTCTCTGGTTAGGATAGAAGTTCTTTCCCTGTTAAGGGGAACTACGTCCCCCTGATTCTCATACCAGATGAGGTACATAGGCAGAAGATGAGTTGATCTCTCCAAGCGCCCTTTTCTTTTTCAACCCCCTTGTGTGTGAACAGCTCATCTGACGTAAGCCCAGCGATTGGCAGTCGGTTTCCTGTGAGTATTTGTTTGTGTGGAGTCTGACATAAGTCCAGCAATTGGCAGTCGGTTTCCTGTGTGTGTTTGCTTGTTTGGAGTCTGACGTAAGTCCAGCGATTGGCAGTCGGTTTCCTGTGTGTGGTTGTTTGTTCGGAGTCTGACGTAAGTCCAACGATTGGCAGTCGGTTTCCTGTTTGTGTTTGTTTGGCGTGCGTTAGCCGAGCTACGAGTGCTCTGATTCTTACTCTGGTTAGAGAAGATACGTATGCATAGGATGCGACATCCTAGCGAGCACGTTTCCCCTTCCCCCGAACTACATCGACTCTGATGTTTGTGTCTGACAAACTACGTAGGCCCAGGATGCGATATCCTGCCGAGTCCGCTTCTTCCGTATTTCCTGTGTTTCATCCCAGTTTTTGTGCAGTTCTTGAGCAGTTATTTAGCAACCTTTCTTCTATTCTTTCTGAGCGTGGATCCCGTCGAGTACGACGGATGCGCAGGGGTGCTAATACCTTCCCTCCGCATAACCGACTCCCGATCCTATCAATCTCCGGTCGCGGGACCATGTCCTTTCCAGGTTTACTTCGAGCGTTTTCTTTCCCTCCTTTGGGATAAATAACCCATGGTGGCGGCTCTGTTTCTTTTCCCCGTCGGTTTTTCGCGTAATGCGATAGAAGGTTGTGTTAACAGGCTGGGAACATCCAGTAGTTGCTAAGGAAGGAGAAGCTACAACTGATAAAAAGCCTGAAGAACAATGGACCAAGGAGGAGGATGATCTAGCCCTTGGAAATTCTAAAGCATTGAATGTTATATCCAATGGAGTAGACAAGAATATCTTCAGATTGATAAACAACTGTGAGGTGGTTAAAGATGCTTGGAACATTCTCAAAACAACTCATGAAGGCACCTTTAGAGTGAAGATGTCTAGACTGCAGCTGCACACCACCAAGTTTGAAAATTTAAGGATGAAAGAAGATGAAAATATTCATGAACTTCATATGAGTATCCTTGAAATTGCTAATGCCTCAGGAGCCCTGGGAGAGAAGATGTCAGATGAAAAATTAGTAAGGAAAATACTCAGGTCACTCCCTAGAAGATTTGCTATGAAGGTAACAGCCATAGAAGAGTCTCAAGACATCTCCAATATGAGAGTTGATGACCTAATTGGTTCCCTCCAAACATTTGAGATGGGAATGTGTGATGGATCTGAAAAGAAAGCCAAAAGCATAGCCTTCATGTCAAAAACTGAGGAGGAAGAGGAGGAAAGTGGCCAGGATGTTGATGAAGACCTGACAAATGATGTAGCAATGCTAGGAAGACAGTTTAACAGACTTCTGAAAAAGATGGATGTAAGATCCATGGCAAATGTCAAGAACAGACCAAAGAAGGAAAAGGAGTTCAGTGCCATGAATGTGATGGGTATGGACACATTAGAACTGAATGTGGAACCTACCTTAAGAAACAGAAGAGGAGTCTTGCTGCCACTTGGTCTGATGAAAGTGAAACAGAAGAGTCTGCAAATCTGGTAACTGCCTTGAGTGGAAGATGGGGTTCTGATGAAGACTTAAGTGATGATGAAGTAACCTTTGAAGAGTTGGCCACTACCTACAAAAAGTTGTGTCACAGAAGTGCAGAAGTGTGTAAACAGGTTGAAAACCAGAAGAAGGTGATAACTCAACTAGAGACTGAGAAGGTAGAACACTTGGAAACCATCTCTAAATTAAAAACTGAAGCAGTGTTACTGAATGCCAAACTAGATGAGAGTTAACAAGTTGATAGTCAGAAGAAAGTGATAGCACAACTGGAGAATGAGAAGGCAGAACATGTGGAAACCATCTCCAAGTTAAAGACTAAAGTTGTTTTCTTGAATTCTAAACTTGAAGAGATGACCAAGTATGTAAGAATGTTAAACAATGGATCTGACTCCTTAGACAAGATTCTCCAGACTGGACAAATAACAGGAGACAAATCTGGCATTGGGTTCAATGAATCTAAGCCTTAGTGCAGTTACACTTGTGGCAAACCTAAATCCAAACCTAAGTGCAGCCATATTAAAAGCAAACCTGAGATGTCACAACATCGTAAGGGAAGACAGTAGAAAGGGAAACACCAAAGATGGAGATGCCATTACTGTGGAAAATTTGGCCACATAAAGCCCTTCTGCTATAAGTTGTATGGTTATCCTAGCCCTGTTCATCATCAGACTCACCATCAACCTAGACCCAAACATCACATGCCTGTCAACAAAAAGCAATGGGTTCCTAAGACTAATGTTACAAGTCTAACAGCTCACACTTCCTTCAGAGTTTCATCCAAAGAAGATTGGTATTTTGACAGTGGGTGCTCCAGACACATGACTGGAAACAAAAACCTGCTAACTGACCTTCATCCTCATGCCACGAGCTATGTAACCTTTGGTGATGGAGCAAAGGGTGAAATCAAGGGGATTGGTAAGCTTGATTTCCCTGGAGTTCCTGATCTTGACAATGTCCTACTTGTTAAGGGCTTCACTGCAAATCTAATAAGCATCAGTCAACTGTGTGACCAAGGTCTGTTAACTTCACTAAAACTGAATGTCTGATTACTAACAAAGAAAGTGAAGTGATTATGAAAGGAGTCAGGTCCAAAGATACTTGTTACATGTGGAGTTGTCAAATTGGTTATTCTTCAAAGTGTACCTTAGTCAAAGAAGAAGGAGTGAAGACATGGCATTAAAGATTGAGCCATCTGCATCTTAAAGGTATGAAGATGATTATATCTGTTGAAGCTGTTAGAGGAATTCCCAACTTGAAGATTGATGAAAGAAAACTCTGTGGGAAATGTCAGACAAGGATGTCACACCAGAAACTCAGACATGACACCACTTCCAAAGGTTTGGAACTCCTCCATATGGATTTGATGGGACCCATGCAGGTGGAAAGCCTTGGTGGGAAGAAGTATGCATATGTAGTGGTGGATGACTTCTCCAGATACACCTGGATCAACTTTATAAGACACAAATCTGATGTGTTTGAAGTCTTCAAAGATCTTTGTCTAAAACTTCAAGGAGAAAAGGAAAGTCAAGTTATCAAAATTAAAAGTGAGCAAAGAACGAAAATGGATCCCAAAAGTAATGAAGGACTATTTCTGGGCTATAGCAGAGCATATAGAGTCTTTAATTCCATAACTAAAGTAATGATGGAATCTATTAATGTTGTGGTTGATGACCAACAGACTGATGTCACAGACGATGTTGAGACATCTCTGAATGATCCCCCCACCTAATTTCTCAGACAAGGAGAATGAACCTCTGTCGCAACCTGAAAAATACAGTGTGCGAAAAAACAATCGGCGAAAGAAAATGAAAGAAGAGTCGCCACCGTGCGTTATTTATCCCAAAGGAGGGAAAGGAAACGCTCGAAGTAAACCTGTAAAGAGGAAAGGAAAAGACAAGGTCTCGCAACCAAATCTTGGGTTCGGGACTCGGTTATGCGAAGAGAAGGTATTAGCACCCCTACGCATCCGTAGTACTCTACGGGATCCACTTTTGTAGTTCTTGTCTAAAGGGTGTGAGTTTATCTTGTGATGTTTACTAAAAAAAAGGGTTAAATGAAAATGACTCGCGCGGATGTCGCATCCACTGCATACGTATCTCATCTGAATATGAGAATCAGAGTCTTCGTAGCTCGGCTACCTAGGGGTTAAAGGGAAGTGTGCTCGGTAAGACATCGCGTCTTATGCCTACGTATCTCATCTGGAATGAGAATCAGAGCAAGTCGTAGCTCGGCTAACTACGGGGTTATGGATTGGGTTTTGGACGAACGACGTTACTACGCAATCTACCGGATGCTCGACCTTTGGAGACTTACTCGCCTGTAGTAGAAGGAGTAAACGTGTTCTTAGGAGAAGAAAAATCAATGAAGGGTTAGGGTTTGGGATGCTCATGCAAAAAGGCAGTCCTTGACGAAGGAACCACGCTAATTGCGGGGATACGAACACATACAAAACAAACATGTATAAAGTAAATGTGCCAACAAGGCAATCAGAATAAATCTCCCAAATGGTATCCCACAAGCTAAGTGGAATATCCAGCGAGCTATCCCTGCAAAAGTCATGTGAGCCTTCACAAAAACTCAACAAAAGGGTTAGTGAAACAAGATAAGGATTAGGAGAAAACATGCTATGACAAACGTAAGTCAGATTAGAGCAAAACAGTATGGTTTTTCATGGATAACAGTATGGTTTCAGAAACCTCAAACCCTGTGGCATACACTTCAGAAATTAAACGATTAAGCATTCAAGGCATTATTTATACATTCATACATAATTATGAACCCGTGGGCAAAAACCTAATGAAATTCATCCATCATACCTCAAACATTCAGAGTATTCAACTTCAAAGCACAAAGGTAATGGGAATAAGGGCAAACCTGATTGGAGAGCTTAATTGAAATTGAGTTGCACCCGTGAGGTTTACAAAACAATCTCTAGGGTTGATCTGAGGCAGAGGTGATTCTGTGCAGTTGAGTTCCCTTCAGGGTTTGGAGGCTGCTCTGAGTTCTCTGTTACCTCTTCTGTCACTATCTTTTTCTTCCAGCCAGGGTAATAGGAATAGAATGAAATTTTCTTTCACTGAAACTCTGAATTTATAACCTGATTTTTGTGGACCTGTGGGCTCAAGTGAGAGAGGTCCAAGTCCAAGATTTTTTCTTTTATTTATTTATTTATTTATTTATTTCGTTTTTTTTTTCAAAACACGTGGGCTTCGCCTAGCGAGCACGACAGCTCATGAACAAACCTTTGCTCCTTCAAGATTAACGTTTTTCTTGACGAATAGACCCTGTTGGAAGTAACTCAAGTCTTTCCTTTGTGTTGACTGATCATCTAAATAGAGCCCACAAAGTGTCCTGGATGATGTTCAAGCTTCTTGGATCCGATTCCGATTGCCATGATGAAATGCAAATGCTAAATGACCTAAAAATGAATGCATGCATGAGGTGTAAAGCGTATGCTTCTAGGAAAAATGAAGGGTAAATTTTGGGGTATTACAGTTGCCCCTATTCAATCAACTGGAGACCTGGAAAGAAGATAGCAGCGGCTTTCGTGCTTTCGAGGTATCAAGGGATTGAATATAATAAAAACCCGAAAATTTGCACTGAAGTGAAGTGAAGTAACAATGCTTGTCAGAATCGGCAAAGAGGTGGTCTTAAAAGAAGAGTCCGTCTGGTACGGTGAGAGTCAGTCTGGATACCGAAAAAGAATGTTAACCTGGATACCAAAATAAATGGTAACACAAAAATAACCATGGCCTGAATGTCGCTCGTCAGTCTGAATACTGGAAATGACTTCGATCTGAACATCGGGAGATATGAGATTATTAATATCGGTCTGAACACCGAGAGGTTGGCCTGAATGTCACAAGTTGCGTCGACCTGAATGTCGGAAACTTCTTCGATCTGAACATCGGGAAACTGGCCTGAATGCCACAAGTTGCGTCGACCTGAACGTCGGAAACTTCTTCGATCTGAACATCGGGAAACTGGCCTGAATGCCACAAGTTGCATCGACCTGAACGTCGGAAACTTCTTCGATCTGAACATCGGAAAATTGGCCTGAATGCCACAAGTTGCATCGACCTGAACGTCGGAGACATCTTCGATCTAAACATCGGAAAATTGGCCTGAATGCCACAAGTTGCATCGACCTGAACGTCGGAGACTTCTTCGATCTGAACATCGGAAAATTGGCCTGAATGCCACAAGTTGCATCGACCTCAACGTCGGAGACTTGTTCGATCTGAACATCGGAAAACTGGCCTGAGCGCCACAAGTTGCATCGACCTGAACGTCGGAAACTTCTTCGATCTGAACATCGGAAAACTGGCCTGAACGCCACAAGTTGCATTGACCTGAACGTCGGAAACTTCTTCGATCTGAACATCGGAAAACTGGCCTGAACGCCACTTCGGTTTGAATACCGGAAACTTCACGCCTGTCAGCAACAGCAGAAATAGGGAACGATAACAGAGGCGACGCATGGGCCAATGACACTTGCTGGGGATAACAAAGGTAAGTCATGAACAATCTTTAGTCTGAGTACTGGAAACAACTTCTGGCTTATCACTTGGGATACCGAGAATGTTTTATGCTTACATGCGTATGTTTGAATTTTTCAATGGTGTAATGCTCCATGAAAATGGAAATGCTACGCGATTTGGGAGGATGCAATGCAATATGATTCTACATGCAGGGATGCGAAATGCTGGGTAGAATGCCAAGCTGAGGCAAGGGGATCTGCTGGGGAAATGATCACCATCTTCTGAACCCTGGCAAGGCTGCTGGAGGTGCACAGCGCAAAGAATTCTGTGGGGAAATGACCCGTCACATGGTGTTCTAGCAATGACGAAATACAGAGATTCTGACTGGGGAGAGAACGACACTGAAAACCTGCTGTTGGGGAAAGCGATAGTGGTTCTGGAAACCACGATCTACGAGAGATGACTCAGCAGGGGAAGCAAACATCGATACGGTACCGAGGTTCTGCTTCAAGGAAAGAAACCATGGATCTGGCATTGGGATTATCGATCTGGCCTCGAACTCTGAGGAGCAGCCGCTTCTGCTGGGCAAATGCAGTCTGGCACTGTCAACTCCGCTGGGGGTATAGAGTCTGACATTGTCAACTCTACTATGGAGTGTATAATCTGAAACCACCGCTTGGGGGTAGGTACAGTGGTGAGGACCTGCTGGGGATTGCAGAATCCAACGCTCTGATCAGCTCTGTAGGGATAGGATACCGAATTCGTTTGTTGGCGAAAAAACATTCACGATCATCTGCGGAGGATTTAAGGAAATGCCCCGAGGGTACCTGTTCTGAATAGACGATCCAAAGCACTTAAAATTTACAGCAATTTTAAATGTTTATTAAGCATGTGTCGCATTACGCGAAAAACCGGCGGGAAACAAAAACAACAGAGCCGCCACCGTGCTTTATTTATCCCAAAAGGAGGGAAAGGAAACGCTCGAAGTAAACCTGGAAAGACATGGTCTCGTGACCAAAGAGAGATGGGATCGGGAGTCGGTTATGCGAAGGGAAGGTATTAGCACCCCTACGCATCCGTCGTACTCGACGGGATCCACGCATAGAAGGAAGGATAAGGGTTGCTAAACACTGCTCAAACAAACATCAAACACTGGCTGAAAAGAGACACAGAAAACAAGAGAAACTAACTCGGCAGGATATCGCATCCTGGGCCTACGTAGTCTGTCAGGCACAGACATCAGAGTCGACGTAGTTCGGGACAGGGGGAAACGTGCTCGCTAGGATGTCGCATCCTATGCATACGTATCTTCTCGGGCTAAAGAAGAATCAGAGCACTCGTAGCTCGGCTAACGCACGCCAAACAAAACCACACAGGAAACCGACTGCCAATCGCTGGACTTACGTCAAACTCCACACAAAACAGGCAAACATGGAAACCGAAATCCAATCGCTGGACTTACATCAGACTCCGAACCAACAAACACACACAGGAAACCAACTGCCAATCGCTGGACTTATGTCGGACTCCAAACAAAGAAACTGAAAACTGAATGCCAATCGCTGGACTTACATCGGAATCCAACCAGAAAAGAAGAAACAACTCACACAAACAAAACAAAAGGGAGCCCGGAGAGATCAGCTCATCTCCTGCCTACGTACCTCATCTGGTATGAGGATCAGGGCGACGTAGTTCCCTTACGCAGGGACAAAGGACTAGCCTAACCAGATACAAAGGGAGACACAAACTACTAGGGAGACTACGACTCGAGCCTAGAAGTTGTCATGCACATCATCCCTAAGTTAAGGTTGCTATCTAACTTGCACAGGGAGCAAGCTATCCTAAACAGCACAAGCAAAGCAAACATTCACACAATTAGCACACACTATATACAAACAAAGTGGGCTCACACAAGGCTAGGCTGTGAAACACAAGCCAACTGGAATCGGGTGATGTTAGCTCTTAACCCTAACATTGAGAGTTAGGGTGAAGCAGATGAAATGGGAAGTGAAGATAAGACTTCACAGCTCTTATCTCTAGCCTGGGAGAGCTTCAGACAAATGAAAGTGTGGGAGTTCAGAAAGTTGGAACTCTTCTCCACATGTGACTGACTCAACAAAGATCTTGGGTTAATATCCATAATGCATCAACACAAGGTGTGTGAGCAAAGGGATGACACATAGAGTAGCAGGAGATGGATTGCACATCTCTTTTATCTGCCAATTGCCTCAGTGAGGTCTTTTCCTGCTTGGCACGAAGATAAACAAACACAAGCATTGCCTCTTAAGGAGGACTTCAGACAGGTGCCTGCCCAAGTAATAGGACAGGTCTTCCAGACTACATGAAGTCAGAGAAGTTATACCTCAATGCTTAAGCTATCAAGCAAAGAAAAAGCAAGTTCACAATGAACTTAAGCAACTAATGTACCTGAAAACAATCCAACTTAATCAGTACACAACTCAAAAAAGTCAAACAGACAATTAATAGTCAACAGTCCACAAACAATGCACCAATGTGCAAAGCACAAGCCCAACTCAAATGAGCTAAAGCAACCTACAAAACAAGTCAAAATTAGTCAACAAAGCTCAAATAATCCAACTCAAGCAATGTGAATCAATCCTCATGGCCATATGCTTCTTATCCTGAAAACAAAGCTCAAACATAAACACCAACCACTAGGACAAGGCCTAGGGTCAAAGAGGGAGAAATAATTCAAAACAGAACATGAAACCTGACATGAATCAACTTCAATCCAATAAGAACATCATCCAAAAAGTTCCATGTCAATATCATTCACCAAATTCATTTCACAAGTCAAATAAGGCAAAGCATGCAAGTTGAAAGCTCATAGAAGCAACAGAATGAACAAATCGACATTAATTCAAAAATGGTTCAATAAATCTCAAGAAAAATCATGGCTAAACAGCACACATAACATGATCAACACACCAAAAATCAAGGCATTTGGATAAGTAGAAGCATGGTAATCAAATTCATCAAGTCATGGTAAGCATAAACAAGCTCAAATAGAGCACAAAATGCTACATCAAGTTAGCACAAGCCTAAAACAGAATTGACAAATGATAAATGTCTCAAACCAAAGCCACAATAAACTTCAATGTGTCTAGAAACAATTTGCAAAATTTGAAATCCATATGATACACAACCAGCATTTCACAAATCATTGAAGTTCATGACCATTCAAAAGTCCACAAATGACCAACCAGAATGGAAAATCCCAAACAAATCAGAAATCAATCCAAAAATTCCACAAAAATGCATGATCATTCCTAACATCCACAAGTAGCATCATGCAGAAAATCACATCATTTGGCATTTAATTGGCATGGTAAAGAAAATCAACAAGTTGAGCAAGCAAAGGTGTGACACACATTGTCACACCTACATTAACCAGATCATATCTCAACAACCAGAAATGCTAAAAATGCAAACTCAACACCAAAAGGTCCCTAAAGATGTCTAGTTTAAGCATGCAAAGTTTCAAGAGCATTGGATGAAATCCCCTCATTTCACAAAGCAAATGGCAAGCAAGGTCAAGAAAACACACATGTGAACAATCCCTAAGCAAAATTAAATTCCAACCGTGCACAATTTCTGGAAAAATACTCATAAAATACTAGACATGATGAGGAACAAGATTCAAAAATTCCCAGGTCATTTGGATCATTGATCAATGAGTTATGAATTTTGTAAAAGAATGAAAAATTAAAAAAACATGAACAAGGCATAGCATGAATGGCATGGGAAATGGAATGAAAATGCAAAGGCATATTGGAAATAGCCAGAGCCAGGGATCGAACCGGCTGCGAATTCAAATGAGGCGCGTTTCTTAATGAAACGCACCATTTCATTAAGTATATGTGGCAGCGCAAATCAACATCAACCAATCATTGTGACACGCAGGATCCACGTGGTCCAGTGCATGAGCAATAACACAAAATCACATGCAACAAGCGCTAAAACAGATCAAACAACGCCTGGAAATAGAAACCCTAGGATCTTCATCATGTTCATCGTGATTTTCCAGGTCAAGAACAATTGTGCCAGAAATTCAAAACAAATACACCATTGCACTCATCTTTCCACGTACAACACGAATCTATGCTCAATTTAACCTAAATCTCACTAACATGAATGGATCGAGCAAGAGAAGTTTCACCTATCAATCTTAGAATCACAATAACTAACTCATTTCTCCATGGAAATTGATGAAACAAAGCTCAGTATACTCAGGGATGAAAGATCTACAGCATGCATACATCTATTTCATGAATCGTGACATTCGAAATCTAACCTTGTTGGAAGTGCAGAACTGGAACAGAGTGATTCAGGCCTTGTAATATAGAAACAGATGATCCTAAGCTCTCATATGATTGAATGGATGAATGTTGATAGCTCAATCTTGCACGATCTTGCTTGAATTACCAACTGCCATTGATGGATGCAAAACTTCAACAGTCCTCAAATTGCACGATTCTTGCTGGATCTAGCTTCAACAATGCTCCACTATGCTCCTATGTGATGGATCAACCAAGAACAAGGCAATGGATTTGAAGAAATTTGCAGAAAAAGTGAGAGCAAAAATTTGTGAAAATTTGTAGATCTGAAAATGTGATGTTGTTAACCCTGTTTTCTGTTAGGCTTATGCTTTTATATCATGCACTAATCAAACTCTTAATCCCAATTAAGCCAATGCAAGTGAGATTAATGAAAACCAAGGTGTTTTGCAAATTGGCCAATTCACCCTATATGCATGAAGACCAATGCTACAGTGCACGAAATCTGTGTTAATTTACTTGGAAATGTTGTTTTTAGCCAAATGCAAGTGATACAACATGAAAACAATGCATAATTTTTGAATTTGAACTTTCCCTCCAAAATTCAAATGAAAAGTCAAATATTTTTGTGATCAAAATGCATGGTATGTGATGCATGATTTGGATAGTAGAGATCAAGAGAGAAATGTTACAAAAAGAACCACTTCAATTGGCCTTATGGTTTGAAAGTTATGCACTTGTGAAGTTCAAATTCCTTTGACCATGATTGATCAATATCTTCTCAACCACACATGAGAAATTCATGTTCTTGGACTTTTTGGAAAGGTGAGAGCAAGATATTCAACTTTCGTGCTGGACAAAATTTCATTTGAAGCTTTCTTGATGATGTAAACTTGAGGAGAAGACCTTTCCATTTTTGGCAATTTCAAA
The DNA here is from genome assembly GCF_024323335.1 of Lathyrus oleraceus. Taxonomy (NCBI): domain Eukaryota; kingdom Viridiplantae; phylum Streptophyta; class Magnoliopsida; order Fabales; family Fabaceae; genus Lathyrus; species Lathyrus oleraceus. The sequence goes on along the minus strand of NC_066585.1, from coordinate 448,480,805 downwards.
TTACAGGTCACTTACTATTTTTGGAAACTTTTCATCTGACCTCAAATTCTTCATTGTTGATGTTTGAAATGTCAAATGAGACTTGTATGGACATGAATGAGGCCTCTCTAACCATCTCCCACCTTCAAATCCATGGTTGAATGGACAGTTGACTTTGGTTGACTTTCTAGGGTTTCAGATGAATTGATCAATGGCTGATGAGCCTTGAGCATCCAATCTTTGGCCAAACCACTTCAAAATGATCCATAGGTCATATGAACTCAATGAACCAACCCTAGGGCTTTGCTTCAATAGGAAATGCACTTGCTTGCTTGCACAACTGGATCTCCTGACCAGTCTTGACTGATGACTTGCACTAAGCAATGGACAATGCAATGCTATGCAGTGGCCAATGTAATGCTAATGACCTAAAAATGAAAATGAATGTACAAAATGGGAGGTGCAAATTTGAGGTGCTACAACATGTACCTGTAAAGCTCTTATGTGTCATGATGCAATGTTTATCGAAAAATTCGGACGTCATTTTTGCAAACAAAACAGAAAAATGAAAATGAAAACAGAGATATACTGAATAACATGATTTTATTGATTGAACGGCCTCTGAATAGGCATTTACATCAGGAAGCAATCCCTGGAAAGAGGTAATCGCACAACAGATAAAAAGAGACATTAATCTAATGGCAATGTGAAATGGATTTCTATTGGGTTCCAATTCTGCTATGACTTGCTCGTCTTCAAGATCCTCCAGATGATCAGCTTTCTGAAAAGAGTGATTGTAATGTTTCCTATCCTTCAAAAGTTTCCAGTCATTGACACAAGATGAGATTCAGAACTGCTCAGAACGCAGTCATTAGCTTAATCCCTAACTTTTGCCTGGATCGCCCTTTTCGGGTTTTCAATCCACCGGGATACCCATTTTTGCCTAAGTTGCCTTTTCAGGTTTTCAACTTACCGGGTGTACGATCTTTTCATTTTTAATCCCTAATTTTTGCCCGAACCCTTTCATTTTCTTGGTTCGTCGGGATGCCCATTTTTTGCCTGGACTATTCTTTTTACTGTCCAGCGGGTCTATCTTATGCGAAGTATTTTTTAACTGCGTCTGATTTCATAGGGGAAGTAAAGTTTTCATCATCCAAAGTTGCAAGCATTAAGGCCCCCCCATCAAAAACCTTGGTGACAATATACGGTCCATCATAGTTAGGAGTCCACTTGCCCCTGTGATCTGTCTGAGGAGGAAGGATCCTTTTCAACACCAAATCTCCGACCTGGAAGCATCGAGGACACACTTTCTGATCAAAGGCTCTCTTCATCCGACTTTGATACAATTGCCCATGACAAATGGCTGCCATTCGCTTCTCTTCGATAAGACTCAACTCATTGAACCTTGAATCCATTCAGCTTCGTCTAACTTGACATCCAACAGGACTCTTAGAGAAGGAATCTCCACTTCAACAGGTAGGACTGCTTCCATACCATACACAAGGGAGTAAGGGGTTGCCCCGGTCGATGTACGTACTGAAGTACGGTACCCATGCAAGGCGAAGGGTAGCATCTCATGCCAATCTTTGTACGTAACGACCATCTTCTGCACAATCTTCTTTATGTTCTTATTTGCCGCTTCAACAACACCGTTCATCTTAGGGAGGTAAGGGGAAGAATTGTGATGCTGAATGTTGAAGTTCTGGCACAACTCCTTCATCATTTTGTTGTTGAGATTAGAATCGTTATCAGTAATGATTCTTTCGGGAATCCCATAGCGACAAATAATTTCTTTCTTGATGAATCGGGCAACCACATGTCTGGTGACATTCGCGAACGATACTGCTTCGACCCACTTGGTGAAATAGTCGATGGCAACAAGGATGAAGCGATGCCCATTGGAGGCGGTTGGCTCAATCTTTCCAATCATATCAATGCCCCACATAGCAAAAGGCCATGGCGAAGACATCACATTCAAAGGATTTGGCGGCACATGTACCTTATCAGCATAAATCTGGCATTTATGACACTTTCGAGCATATTTGAAACAATCAGATTCCATGGTCATCCAGTAATAACCCGCTCTCAACAATTTCTTAGCCATTGCATGTCCGCCGACATGAGTACCGAAGGAACCTTCATGAACTTCTTGCATTAACATGTCTGCTTCGTGTCTGTCCACGCATCTGAGCAAAACCATGTCGAAATTCCTCTTATACAGAACATCGTCTTTGTTCAAGAAGAACCTACCTACCAATCTTCTCAAAGTCTTTTATCATTGTTGGATGCCCCTGCAGGGTACTCTTGATTCTTCAGAAAGCACTTGATGTCGTGATACCAGGGCTTGTCATCAACTACCAGTTCAGCAGCAAACACATACGCGGCCCTATCAAGGTGCATCACGTCGATCTTGGGAGCATGGTTCCAACGGATCACCGTGATCATGGAGGATAGAGTAGCAAGAGCATCTGCCATCTGGTTCTCATCACGAGGTATATGGTACAACTTTACTGTTGTGAAGAAAGTCAACAGTCTTCTCGTGTAATCTCTGTAAGGGACCAGATTGGGCTGGAGAGTGTTCCAATCACCATTCACTTGATTGATCACCAGAGCTGAATCTCCGAAGATGTCCAAAGTCTTGATTCTCAAATCAATGGCTTGCTCAATACCCAAGATACAGGCTTCATACTCAGCTTCATTATTGGTGCACTCGAAAGTCAGACGAGCGGTGAAAGGCATGTGGACACCTTTCGGAGTTGTAATGACAGCACCAATTCCATTTCCTCTGGCGTTGACGGCCCCATCAAACATTAAAGTCCACTTTTCGTCTGGATCAGGTCCCTCTTCAACAACTGGCTCTTCACAGTCTTTCATCTTGAGGAACATGATGTCTTCATCTGGAAAATCAAACTTCATCGGCTCATAATCTTCAACCGGCTGTTGAGCAAGATAGTCTGACAGAATACTCCCCTTGATGGCTTTCTGGGAAATATACTGGATGTCGTATTCTGTCAGTACCATTTGCCAACGAGCGACTCTTCTGGTGAGAGCTGGCTTCTCAAATATATACTTGACTGGATCCATTTTGGAGATCAGTAAGGTTGTGTGAGACAACATGTATTGTCTCAATCGCTTAGCAGCCCATGCAAGTGCACAAGATGTTTTTTCAAGCATTGAGTATCTCGACTCGCAATCTGTGAATTTCTTACTCAGGTAGTAGATGGCATGCTCTTTCCTACCTGTCTCGTCGTGTTGACCGAGAACACAACCCATGGAATTGTCCAGTACTGTCAAATACATAATCAGCGGTCTCCCTAGGACCAGAGGCACAAGGATAGGAGGATTCTGCAAATACTCTTTTATCTTCTCGAACGCCCTTTGACAATCATCATTCCACCTGATAGCCTGATCTTTTCTCAACAATTTGAATATTGGCTCACACGTGGCTGTTAGGTGAGATATGAACCTTACAATGTAGTTCAACCTCCCTAAGAAACCACGGACTTGTTTCTCTGTTCTTGGCTCCGACATTTCCTGTATCGCTTTCACTTTGGGCAGATCCACCTCAATCCCTTTTTCTGCTAACAACAAAACCCAGTAGTTTTCCAGATCTCACCCCAAAAGTACACTTGTTCGGATTAAGCCTCAGCTTGAATTTCCTCAAACGCTCAAACAGTTTCTGCAAATTCACCAAATGTTCTTCTTCTGTCTGAGATTTGGCAATCATATCATCAACATAAACCTCGATTTCATGATGAATCATATCATGGAACAGAGTCACCATCGCTCGATGATATGTTGCTCCAGCATTTTTTAGACCAAACGACATCACCTTGTAGCAGAAGATGCCCCATGGGGTTATGAATGTTGTCTTATCCATGTCTTCTGGTGCCATCTTAATTTGATTATAGCCAGAAAAGCCATCCATGAAGGAGAATACCGAGAACTGAGCCGTGTTATCCACCAAAACGTCAATGTGAGGTAAGGGGAAATCATCTTTAGGACTAGCCCTGTTCAGATCCCGGTAGTCAACACACATTCGTACCTTTCCATCCTTCTTAGGTACCGGAACGATATTTGCAACCCATGGCGGATAATTTGTGACTGCTAGAAACCCCCCATCCAACTGTTTTTGCACTTCTTCCTTTATCTTGACAGCCATCTCTGGTCTTATTCTTCTGAGCTTCTACTTGACCGGAGGACAACCTTCTTTGAGCGGCAAGCGATGTACCACGATGTCTGTGTCAAGCCCTGGCATGTCTTGATAAGACCAAGCGAAGATGTCAACATACTCTTGCAGCAATTCAATCAACCCCTTCTTCACATTGTCTTCCAAAGCAGCCCCTATCTTGATTTCTCTCTTGGCGTCCTCGGTGCCGAGATTAATCACTTCAACAGACTCTTGATGCGGTTGAATGACCCTTTCCTCTTGTTTTAATAACCTGGTAAGTTCTTCAGGGAGTTCACAGTCTTCATCACCCTCTTCTTCAGCTTAAAAGATTGGGTTTTCAAAGTCGAAGCGAGCCATAGCAGAACCGTTATCAATAGGATCCGGTGATGTGCATCTGCATGAGTGATGGTATGTGCTTATGAGTGTGAAAAAAAAATGGAAACTAAACAAAACATTGCCATTTTTTTTTGAAAAACTGCAAAAATAGAAAGACAAGGAACGAAATATTTGAATGCAAAAAGACATCCTTTATTTATGATAAAAAATGCAAGTGTAACATAGATGAGCCCTACAATGAGTCATTACGCCCTGGCGGAACGTAAGACTTGGATATGCATGAATAAACAAAGAAAATTACTCCTCCAGACAAGTGGCTTGGACAATCTCCTCAGAAGACCAATTGTTGAGAACTTCACCCGGGATCCTCGGACGCACCCAGTTATCGATGTCGCAATCACTATCCTCATCTTCATTGTTGACCGCAGTGACTAATTTGACTTCTCCTTCAACCATGTTAACGTTGGCTCCACCATGCTGGGGCATGGGATTGTTGACGACATTAGGAGCTGGTGCAAAGTTAACGGCCTTTGAATCAATGAGGTCCTGAACTACGTGCTTAAAAGCTTTACAATTCTCAATATTGTGGCTAGGTGCCCCAGAGTGGAAGCTACACCTAGCGTTGGCGTCATAACCCACCGGAAGCCTACCAACGGGAGGAGCCAGAGTGCGCAACTGCACAAGTTGTAGTTATTGAAGACTAGAAAGCAATTGAGCATACGCCATTTGAAGGGTGTCGAAACGCCGGTCCATCGTCTTTGGCCTCGGTTGATAGGCGGGTCTGTTACCCGGTTGTTGTGGTTGGTACTGAGCTGGTTGACGCTGTGGTTGTTGTTGTTGTAGTGGTGCTGCAGCTGGAATGGTCACAGCCGCAATATACGGTTGCTAATGATAGTTCTGAAAGTTATTCCTCCGGTTATCCCTGTTCTGATAAGAAGTTATGGCACTTGCATCCCCTTCTCTCCTCTTCTGTCTCTGAATGAACGGCTTCTTCACCCCTGATAAGGATCCACCTTCACTCTGGGTCTTGTATGTCCTCAGGTGATTCTCCACCCTCTCTCCGGTAGAGACTACATCAGCAAAATTGGAGGCATTGCAACCCACCAGGCGCTCCAAATAAGGTCCTGGCAGAGTGTTCATGAACATGTTAGCCATTTCCTTCTCCAACATAGGAGGTTGAACACGGGAAGTTGTTTCTCTCCAGCGTTGAGCGTATTCTCTGAAGCACTCATTGCTTTTAAGAGACAGATTTTGAATTTGAGTTCTGTCCGGAGCCATGTCTGCATTATACTGATACTGCTTCACGAAAACCTCAGCCAAATCCCTCCAGCAACGGATGTGGGCTCTGTCTAGCCTCATATACCATTCCAGGGATGCCCTAGCTAGGCTGTCCTGGAAAAAGTACATAAGCAACTTTTCGTCATCAGAGTATGCAACCATTTTACGGAAATAGGCTTGCACATGGGTCTTCGGGCAAGAGTTGCCATTGTATTTATCAATTATCGGGACCTTGAATTTCGGTGGCACTCTCACACCTGGAACCAACCCCAAGTTTGCAACATCTACTCCCAGAGGATTTTGTCCTTCCACTGCCTTCAACCTCTCTTCCAATCTTCTAAGCATGGGGTCCACACCATGACCCATACCAAAGTCTTCCTGCAGAAGGGGGAACTGATCGTCCTGATCATCATGAACGGGCTGTTGACCAGAGGTGACATGTAGGATTGGGATAGGCCCCGGTCCATTGGGTCCATTAGCCTCTCCAGCTGGAGGATCAATCACCGTCTCTGGTTGAGCAGGGGGATTCCTCTGTATCATCTGCCTGAGCTCTTGTTGTCCCTGAGCCACCCCTTGAACCACATCCATGAATTGATTCATGCGGATTTTCATCTCGGCAAACTCTGCCTATAGGCTTTCCATTACTCTCTGTTGGTTTCTGCGGGTACTGTACAGGTGAATGCCTGGGTCAGCTATCCTGCTGATTGAACACCAAACAAACTGAGAACACTGTGGCGGTACCTGTTATGCAAGACATGCCAATGAATATGTAAATGCAATGACATGTTTATCAATTCCAAAGGTATTCTACCCCCTTGATTCCAGTCTCTCAATAGATAAACGATGTAAAAAAAAAGACTAAGCCGTTGATGAGAACCAAGAAAATTCCGACTAGAATCAAGTAGAAGATATAAACCCCACAAAAATGGATAAACATGTGTGAATGATTATGAATGCAAAATGATGTGATGCAAAATGATGTGAATGCAGTGCAGTGGCATGGGAATCAGGATCGCTGTATTTGCTTGAACATCTGTCAGGTTGCACTGTCTGGAGAGAAATTAAGAGCACACCAAACAAAGGTCATGGGATGGATCATGTTATCCTTAATATCAACCATCCATTTTGGTGTATTATGGTTTACACCTTATCAACACCCAAGTTTCATTGATATTAAGGATACCTGATCGGATCAACCATGAATCAAGGGTTTGTTGCAAGTCACGAGCATGGAGTTTAGGTTAAGAACCACCCAAAAGGAGTGTACTAAGGTTTAAACCTGCCAAACATGTTCTACAAAAGGTTCCCATAGTCATAATCCCATCTTTCGGATATTATCGGAGGAACGACTACTCGTATTCCAAAAATATTCTCAAGAGAGACTCTCATGAGTGTAGTATCGCGTAACAATCGTATCAAATCTTACACTTGAACGACTTTCGCACTACGTCCTACGAATAGGCCAAGATGGGTTTGGTAAACTAAGGTCCTCGGCTTCTAAGGTCTATATTGGAAAAAGTAATGTCTAACCACAACTTACTTGTGTGACATTATTGATCTCAACATGACCTCCACCAAGTGAATGGGCTTGCAAGTCAACTTGCTAAGGAATAACTCCACACAAGTCGACAAGACTATGCCATTCTCCTATCCTAAGTGCACTCGAGTTCGGGTATAGAACTCATCTCACCAAGATCACCAAGCAGCCATAGCCAGCCAACAGATACAACAATGATATGTACACAATGCAATAAGGTCAAGCAGGTAAATAAATAACTATACAAAATCATGAACACCCAATAAACAAACAAACTACAAAAGCTAGGAGGGACTCGCTTAGGGAAACCGGGTCCCCAGCAGAGTCGCCAGCTGTCGCAACCTGAAAATACAGTGTGCGAAAAAACAACCGGCGAAAGAAAATGACAGAAGAGTCGCCACCGTGCGTTATTTATCCCAAAGGAGGGAAAGGAAACGCTCGAAGTAAACCTGAAAAGAGGAAAGGAAAAGACAAGGTCTCGCAACCAAATCTTGGGTTCGGGACTCGGTTATGCGAAGAGAAGGTATTAGCACCCCTACGCATCCGTAGTACTCTACGGGATACACTTTTGTAGTTCTTGTCTAAAGGGTGTGAGTTTATCTTGTCTTGTTTACTAAAAAAAGGGTTAAATGAAAATGACTCACGCGGATGTCGCATCCACTGCATACGTATCTCATCTGAATATGAGAATCAAAGTCATCGTAGCTCGGCTACCTAGGGGTTAAAGGGAAGTGTGCTCGGTAAGACATCGCGTCTTATGCCTACGTATCTCATCTGTAATGAGAATCAGAGCAAGCCGTAGTTCGGCTAACTACGGGGTTATAGATTGGGTTTTGGACGAACGATGTTACTGCGCAATCTACCGGATGCTCGACCTTTGGAGACTTACTCGCCTGTAGTAGAAGGAGTAAACGTGTTCTTAGGAGAAGAAAAATCAATGAAGGGTTAGGGTTTGGGATGCTCATGCAAAAAGGCAGTCCTTGACGAAGGAACCGCGCTACCTGCGGGGATACGAACACATACAAAACAAACATGTATAAAGTAAATGTGCCAACAAGGCAATCAGAATAAATCTCCCAAATGGTATCCCACAAGAAAAGTGAAATATCCAGCGAGCTATCCCTGCAAAAGTCATGTGAGCCTTCACAAAAACTCAACAAAAGGGTTAGTGAAACAAGATAAGGATTAGGAGAAAACAAGCTATGACAAACGTAAGTCAGATTAGAGCAAAACAGTATGGTTTTTCATGGATAACAGTATGGTTTCAGAAACCTCAAACCTTGTGGCATACACTTCAGAAATTAAACGATTAAGCATTCAAGGCATTATTTATACATTCATACATAATTATGAACCCGTGGGCAAAAACCTAATGAAATTCATCCATCATACCTCAAACATTCAGAGTATTCAACTTCAAAGCACAAAGGTAATGGGAATAAGGGCAAACCTGATTGGAGAGCTTGATTGAAATTGAGTTGCACCCGTGAGGTTTACAAAACAATCTCTAGGGTTTATCTGAGGCAGAGGTGATTCTGTGCAGTTGAGTTCCCTTCAGGGTTTGGAGGCTGCTCTGAGTTCTCTATTACCTCTTCTCTCACTATCTTTTTCCTCCAGCCAGGGTAATAGGAATAGAATGAAATTTTCTTTCACTGAAACTCTGAATTTATAACCTAATTTTTGTGGACCTGTGGGCTCATGTGAGAGAGGTCCAAGTCCAAGATTTTTTCTTTTATTTATTTATTTATTTATATATATTTTTTTTTTGTTTTTCGTCTTTTTTTTCAAAACACGTGGGCTTCGCCTAGCGAGCATGACAGCTCATGAACAAACCTTTGCTCCTTCAAGATTAACGTTTTGACTGACGAATAGACCCCTGTTGGAAGTAACTCAAGTCTTTCCTTTGTGTTGACTGATCATCTAAATAGAGCCCACAAAGTGTTCTGGATGATGTTTAAGCTTCTTGGATCCGATTCCGATTTCCATGATGAAATGCAAATGTTAAATGACCTAAAAATGAATGCATGCATGAGGTGTAAAGCGTATGCTTCCAGGAAAAATGAAGGGTAAATTTTGGGGTATTACAACCTCCTCAAGCTGAACCTGACAAAATCAACAAGGGACCCTCCATCAGAGTTCAGAAGGATCATCCCAAAGATCTCATTAGAAGATATCCAAATAAAAGGGTCACAACTAGATTAAGGGAAGTGATCTCACATGGCTGCTTTGTGTCCAAGATTAAGCCTAGGAATGTCAAGGAAGCTTTGACTGATGAGTTCTGGATCAATGCCATACAGAAGGAGTTAGGTCAATTCAAGAGGAATGAAGTATGGGAACTGGTTCCTAGACCTGAAAGAACAAATGTCATAGCTCGCCTTGAGTCCATTAGATTATTGCATGGAGTGGAATGTATTCTGAAGTTCAAACTATTCCAAATGAATGCCTTCTTGAATGGCTACTTGAAAGAGGAAGTATATGTTGAACAGCCTAAAAATCATGTGTACAAATTGAAGAAAGCCCTCTATGGTTTGAAGCAAGCTTCTAGGGCTTGGTATGAGAGACTCATAGTGTTCCTCACTAACAATGGCTACAGGAGGGGAGGAATTGACAAGACCCTATCTGTGAAAAATGAAGGAGGAAAGCTCATGGTGGCTCAAATATATATGGATGATACTGTATTTGGTGGGATGTCATATCAGATGGTAGAACATGTTGTTAGACAAATGCAGTCTGAATTTAAGATGATTCTTGTTGGACTTGGGCTACAAGTCAAGCAGATAGAATATTCTATTTTTCTATCTCAAAGCAAATATGCCTAGAACAATGTGAAGAAGGTTGGCATGGAGAATGCAAGTCATAAAAGGACACCTGCTCCTACATATTTGTAAGTCTCCAAAGATGAAAATGGAGTCAATGTAGATCAAAGTCTATACAGAAGCATGATAGGAAGTCTGCTATATCTCACAGCAAGCAGACCTGACATTGCACTTGATGTAGGTGTTTGTGCTGGATATGAAGCTGAATACATAGCAGCTGGAAGTAGCTGTTCTCAACTGGTTTGGATGAAACAAATGTTGACTGAATACAGTATCACACAAGATGTCATGACATTGTACTGTGACAACCTGAGTGCAATAAACATTTCCAAGAATCCTATTCAACACAGCAGGACTAAGCACATTGATATTCGTCTTCACTTTATTAGAGAACTTGTGGAAGAGAAAATCATAGCACTAGAGCATGTTATTACTGAAATACAATTAGCTCACATATTCACAAAAGCTTTGGATGCTAATCAGTTTGAATGTTTAAGAGGGAAATTGGGGATTTGTATTTATGAGAATTTATAGCAATTAAAGTGGAGTGAAAAAGGTAATATTGTCTGCCCACTTAAAAGAAAGTGCCCCATTTATGGTAAATCATTACCTAGTATTGGAACTAGCATCTACACCATTTCCATACGCTACCTCAACACAAACACTTCCATCTTCATCAAACTGCTCAGACCATCTCTACTAGGGCAACAAAAATTCTCATAAAAGTTCAACAAAATGTCACAACATCCCTCATCCTCTGGTTCAAAACCCACTCACAAGGCAAGGACACCCTCCATGGAGTTTCTATATGAAGATGTTTTGGAGGTTATTCCTCTTTTTATAATCCCAGGAGACGCCCCCGACCCTTCTTCCACAGCTGGAAACAATCAAGGTAACAACTCTAAAAACTCTCCACCTAAGGATGACATGCACTATACATATCGTGTCATTAGGAACCTGGTAACTAGGATTCTAAACGAAGGACACTCTGTCAAAGGAGTTTCGACTCCTCTGTCTAGAAGGGACCCCTCACCTGAGGTGGAACCTCAAACTGAGAAAGATGATGACTCATCTAGATCAGAGAAAAACATTGCTGCTGAGGGACTGTGCTCTCTAGGAAAAACCATGCCTAGCAAAAATCCTATAGATGCTTATCAATCTAAGAAGCATGACACTGCTGAGAGAGTAATTGATTTGGAGGAAGAGAGTTCAGAAGAGGAAGATGACACCTTGGTTCATCACTTAAAACCAAGTGTTGCAAAGAAAATGAAAACCAGGAAAGGCAAGACTGTGGCTGAGATGTTGACAGCCAGAACTAGGAAGAAGACTGTTGTTGTAGGACCCTTTAAATCATGGAGTAAAGTAGAGGTCAAGAAGAGGAAAGTCAAAGAAAGCTCTGATTCTGAAGATGATGTCGAAGACGATGTCCCAGACATCTCTCCTGCTAAAACGCAGACTGTTAAAAAGTCTCCAACTAAGGTTGCAGTTGTACATTTGGACAACATTTCCTTCCATCTGGAAGATGGTGCTGCGAAGTGGAAATTTGTTATACAGAGGAGATTTGTTGTGGAGAGGGAGCTAGGGAAGGAGGCTGTAGAAGTGAAGGAGGTTATGGAATTGATCAAGACTGCTGGTTTGATGAAAACAGTTGTTGCATTACCCCAATGTTTTGAAGGGTTAGTTGTGACGGTGTATTCGTCGCTATATGATCTATCGATTAAATCATAAGCTAAGAGATACATTGAAATTTCGAGTCGCCACCGCACTTTTATTTATCCAAAGGACTGGCTAAAAAGCGAACAAAAGCCTAAGAAGTTTTACACGTAGAAAACTAATAAAAAGATCAGAGAGTCTGGGTAAGGGGTAAATTACGCAATGGGAAGGTGTTAGGCACCCATCACGTCCTAGGTACTCCTAGGGAGCCCTTTTCACACTTGTTATGCTAAATTATTATTTGTTATGACATAAAGATTGTGCAAACATGATTGGGATGATGAGAAAAGAATATACATTTTTTTATTTATTGGGTTCGAACGGATGAACCCGTTGCCTACGTACCTTCCATCAAAGGTAAGGATCAGAACGCCGTAGTTCGGCTAAAAGATTTCCAAAAGTTGGTGGATTCAGTTTTAAACACAAGCACTGAGGCTTTTCATTATCAATGGGAGAACACTCGACCAAAAACAACATCCACCATGCGAGGATAGCTTCGACGTACTAGAGGGGTTAGCCCTGTTTGAAGTACGGAAGTCTTACTGTCGACTCACTAAGGATAGGCAAGATTTACATCAACCACAAAGATAATTGAAACCTATGGCTAATGTGAAAAGATTAACAATGGACAGAGCCAAAACAAGTGAATGAGTGAAGTTAATTGATTGTGATTATGAAAATGAAGTCAAAGTATGATTAAGATTGATTCAAAAGAAGTATTATGAAAATGAAGTTTGAAAAAAGGTCAAGGACTTGGGGTCCAGGTTTTTAGTTAGAAAACATGAAGATGTTTGCACAACACTTATGTCAAGTTTGAAAAGTAATGTGTGAAAAGGTTTAGGACATAATGGATGATGAATGGATGAAGGATAGTAAAACTTCTTAGAAGGTTCACTTCTTGAAATCATATAGCAGATGACCCAAGTGTGTCCTTTGGAATAGCAATTAATAATAACAAGCAAAGCGAAAGAAAAGCGGATATCGGATGCCAATCAATGGTCTTATACCAATCTCCTAAAACAAAACGGGATATCAGATGCCACTCAATGGACTTACACTAATCTCCACAGGCAAAGAAATAAAAGGCGGATACCGGATACCAATAGATGGATTTACACCAGTCTCCTAAAACAGAAATGGATATCAGATGCCACTCAATGGACTTACACTAATCTCCTCAAAAGAAAAACAAAGATGAGAAACGGAAGCTAACTGCCAATCTATCTGGACTTAGGTTAACTCCACAAATATGCTCATAGGAATACCAATGCCACGTTGCAGGGACTTACAGTGGATCCTCACATACAAGAACAAAAGCAAAGATATGATCACAGGAATGCAAATGCCAACTAGCAGGGACTTATAGTTGCAACCTCTCATACAAACAGATAAACAACTATGATCACAGGAAAGCAGACGCCAACTTACAGGGACTTATAACTGCAACCTCACATACAACAAACAGATCAAACTATGATCACAGGATAACGGACGCCAACTTACAGGGACTTATAACTGTATCCTCACATACACACAGATAAACAGAAGATATGAGTGACCAATGAGGTCTTACACTCTATCCTTCCATATCACAGGAGCAAATGCCAAAGCAATGGACTTACAATTGTCCTCAATGGGCAAACAACAATGATAGCATCACAAAGCAAATGAGATGATCATGCATTAATGGCAATTGATGATGATGATAAATGCATAGCATACAGGCAAGCAAGTGCATATGAAGCAATCAATCAATCAATGAATATCAAACAGCACACTCTATAGCCAAACAATGGGGGCTCACACAAGAGGGTTTGACTTTAAAAGTCCACTGTAATAGGTGAAGGTTGCTCTTAACCTGGCCATTGAGAGGCTAAGGTGAAGCAGATGAAAAGGAGATGAGGGGTGTGCCTCATTGCTTCTATCTCAAATCAGAGAGAGCATAAAAGAAAGTGTGGGAGTTCAGAAAGTAGGAACTCTCTCCACATTATTGACTCGATTAGATCTTGGGTATTTATCTCAATGCTTCAACCAGGTACTGGGAGCAAAGAGAGGACACACTGAATAGTGGGGGATAGATTGCTTATCCCTACCTTCCACCAATTGCCTTACTTGAAGGACTTTTCCTGCTTAGGACAAATATAAACAAACACAGGCATTGCCTCTTAAGGAGGACTTCAGACAGTTTGCCCGGTCAAATAACAGACCGGGTCTCCAGACTACATGAAGAAGAAGTATTTATACCTCAAAGCAAATGCTAAAAAGCAAAGCAAGCAAGCAAGTTCAAAGAACTTAGGCAACTAAAGTACCTGAAAAAGTCAAACTTATTAGTAAACAGATCAACAGTCAAAATCAAAAGGAAATAACCAAAAGTCAACCACAGAGGGACCAATTGTGCAAGGCACAAAGACTCAAGCATATGAGCCAACCTACAAAACAAGTGTTAGCACATGATAAACAAATCAACTCAATCAAAATTGAAAGGTCTTTGAGGCATTGGTGCTCAACCTGAAACAGATGAACTCAACATAAGCTTAGAAGACCACTAGGACTAGCCTAGGGTCAAAGATGAAAGAAAAAGTCAAGGCAGCAAGAAAAAATCAACCCAAACCAAATCTAAACATTCAAGAAGCATTCTCAATTGGATTCATAATTAAATCATGCATCATGGTCATTTCATACACAAATGAATGCAAAGCATGGCAAGAGAAGCATACAAAAGTCAACAGCAAAGACTTCATTCAAAAGTCAACTCAAACAATCTCAAAAATCATGAAATAAATCACAATCAATCCTAACATCTAACATAGCAAGCATGTCAAATTTCAATGCATTTGGATGAGAGGAAGGCAGTCAAGTAAAATCATGAAGTCAAACCAAATTCAAGTAAGCATGGTGAAAGTCAACAAGCATGGGTCAACTTCAAAAAATCATATCAATTTGAAAACAGAAGAGAAATGAATGAGATTAACACCAATGCACAGCTTGAGGTGTCTAGTTATCACATATGAAATTTCATGGTCATGTGATAAGATTTGAGAATTTCACAAAAGATTTGGCAAGGCATAGCACAAAAAGTCAACAAATGACCAAGTATGGAAGAAAATTCTCAATCAAATGGAAAACAACAAGATTAATTCCAAGAAAATTCATACATGAACTAGACATACAAGGGATCATTCATGCAAAATTTGGAGTCATTTGGATGTGGGGAAGTGTGTGAACAAAATTTGTGAAAATACATGATCATGGTATAGCACCAAATGTAACACATAACTTCAAAAAATCATAACTATCAATCCACAAATGATAAATGCACAAACTTTATATGGAAATGAAGATCAATGTGTCTAGTTTTACCACAAAAAATTTCAGGCTCAATGGATACAATATGAGAATTTCACAATAAGAATGGCACAATGTATCATTTATGCACACATGTGGAAAAATCATTTATCATTTAAAATCCAGAACATGGAAATTAATTAAAATTCACCATAAAATGCTAGACTCAATTGTGATCATGATGGAAAAAATTTCATAATTTTTGGATGAAATTTGAATTAAAAATGACTTATTGAAGTTGGATGAATATTTGAACAAAGCATAGACAAATGACATGAACTAGTGGTCAAACAAGGAAGTCAGCATGGCAAATGTGTAATTTTGGACTCACTAATCTAAACTCTGCGTTTTGGCAAAGCAAAACGGAATGTTCTGATTGGCTCCCAGCCAATAGAACAGTGCATGCACCAATGGGACCTCATATCTTCTGTTTTAGAAACCCTAGGGTTTAAACAAGGTTTTGGCAATTTATCTTCAAGCAATCCAACAAAACAAAATCAACTAACAGCAGCATACAACATAACAATCATACCATAACCAAGCATATGCGACCCAACACAACAAACATGCAAGCTCATGCAGACATAACCAATCATAATCAACACAAAGCATGTGAAATTTCTTGGACAAGTTTTATGGTTCATCACAAACAGCATGGCACATTCAACAACAGCAATGGTCATGGTATCAAATTCATCATCAATTTACAGCATTGACCAACAGCATATCAGCAAACATAAACAACACTAGCAGGCAACAATAGCAGTACAGAAATTCGACCAACAATTGCAACAGCATAGCATTATTAGGGACAAAGTATCTGGTTTAAACAAACAGCATTCAGTATATTTCACATGGATTTTCTGGCATGTTCGTGAGGATTTCAAAAATGCAGCATGGTTTCAGCATTGTAAGCAGCATCATATCAAACAAAACAACAGCACACGACAGCATATAAACAGCAAGCAGTATTTCATCATTATCATGTAATCAAAACAATAGCACATAGCAGCATAGCATTTGTACTCAACAGCAACAAAAAAATCGACCAGCCACGACAGCATCCAAACTCATGTATCATTAACCAACAATAGCATACAACCTATTTCTCATGGCATAAGTCTGAAAACAACAGCATCATGGAATTTCAAGCAAGTTCATCATCTTTAATAAATAACATTCGAAACAAGCACCACTCAAAAGCATGGCATAAATGGTTCATGTAGCAGGCAGGTCAACAGTATACAACATAATCAAATGGATTTTCAAGACAAATGTTCAAGGAGTTCAAAACTGCAGCATGGTATTGGTAGCTTCATACAGCTCTAAACAACAAAATCACACACAATGGAGAAAGTCTGGAAGGCAGCTAGGGCTTAATTAGCATGGCAGCTCATGTGTTCATCAGCATCATATCAAACAAAGCAACAGCATACGACAGCATATAAACAGCATGGTGTTGAACATCAATGTTCCTCATTCAACCAACACAGCATGGTATTGTAAGGCTCTTCATGCAAGTTCATCATAAACAACCAACCAAAAGCAAACATGAATAATTCTGGTAAATTCATCATAACAGCAGCAGGGTTTGAAATTCATGTTCATCAAAATCATCATCAATTTGCAGCAAGGCTAACAGCATAACAGTGACAACATGTTCAAACAAATACAAACAATAGCAGGCAACATGTCTCATATGGATTTCCTGGGATGTTCATGGGGTTTCAAACAGCAGTATATGTTCCTCATGCTCATCAATCATCATCAATCAAAATTCTGTCATGGCAATCCTCATGGCAGCTAAACAACAGCATACAGCATATTAACAACAACCAAACAAAATCATAAGGAAATTCTGAACAGGGCAAAAGTTTGAACAACAGCCACATACATTCATCACCTTCAACAAGTCAAAATTTCGAAATGCCCAGAATGACCAAACAGGCACACCAATAAAATCATCATGTAACATACATACATAATCTAGTGATGGTTTTCAATGAAATCCACAGCAACATAACAAATTGATGAAAACACATTCAAGCATAAAGATGAAATCCCTATTTCTCACAGCATGGTTGATCATTTTGAGCAAGCTAACATTCATTAGAATCAGCATACAATAAACTATCATAAGCATGGCACAGCATAGCAAATTATTGTGGTCGAATCCTTACTTGGCTGTGAAGAAAATCGAGCAGCGGCTGTGTTTTGAGTGATGCAAGCTCCAACAGCAGTTTACTATGCTTGGAAATGAAGGAGCCTTGAAGAATTTCAGCTCAAACTTGCTTGAAACTTCCCAATCCTGATTTCACCATTATTGAGGCTTGAAGAAAACAGAGTCAGAAAAATACAATACAGTGGCGGTTTGATGATGAGAAATACTTCCAAAGATGGTCCAGGTGATGGAGTGAACAAGCAATGGCTCGGGTCTTTTGAATCTTTTGGCAGAAATGCAAAATCGTGGAAACTGCAGGTGAGAGAGTTTCTGGTTTTTTGTGTTGGCTGCTGTGATTCCTAGGGTTTGTTTGGGCAGAAAAACATTTATATACTACCTGTTTAAGGTCTGCTAATGAAGTGGTAAGTTGGTTTTTGCTTAATGATGCATTTTGCATTTTTGCTAATTGTGGAACAAGTGGAAAATGGGGTGTGTTTGTCTGCTTGAGTGGGCTTGGACAGACTGCAAATGACCAAAAAAAATGCTGTTTGTGGTCTGCTGCAGCATGCTGTACCTTGCTTTGCTTATGTACTTCTATTTGCAACAATGCCAAATTTGCATTTTGATTCAAAATGATGATGGAATGATGGTATGGTTATGATTTGAGGCTTGGAACAAATCACAAATGTGATATGGAACATTTCCCATTGACCAAATCAAGAAAAAGTCAAAAACTCAAAAAGTCAAAGTTTGGTCAAACTTTGAATTTAAATGAGAAAGGTCCAAAAATGCCATTTTGAATGGTAAGGTTTTAGGTCATGAAATTTATATTTTTGGAAAGAGAATGAAAAATGTGGTTTGTAGGAAAAACCCCACCAAATTTGGCCTTATGGTTTGAGAGTTATGGCTTGTTGAAGTTCATAAATTGGTGAAAATGATTTGATCATATCTTGACAACCACACATGGGATTTTGGAGTTCTTGGACTTTTTGAAAATGGGAGAACAAGATCTTCAACTTTCATGTTGGGCAAAATTCATTTGAAGCTTGTATCATGATGCAAGTTGAGGATCAAGAAGTTTCCATTTTTGGCAGTTGAAATTACAGGTCCACTTTCTATTTCTGGAAATTTCTGATTTGACTTGATTTTCTTCCATGATGAGGTTGAACATGATAGATGAGGCTTATACAAGCATGAATGAACTCCTTCAGATCAATTCTATCCATCAAATCTTTGATTAAATCAACAGTTGACCAAGTTTGACTGTCTGTTGACTTTTCTAGGGTTTTGGATGATTGAGCCTCTTCTGATGATTTCCAAACCCTAATTCCTTGAGAACTTGACTTCAAATGATGTCACAAGATGTATGAACCTTTGATTATTGATCATGATGCCCAAATTCCACAAGAATGGCCATCATCCATTGCTTTGACTGATCAATGACTGACTTTGACCTAATTTCTGATAATTGCTTCAACTGCAAGCAAAAAGGTTAGACCGACAATATTTTTGTACTTTTTGAATGATAAACATATGAAAGGCAAAGATATACAAATGCAAAGTATGCTTGGTGATCAAGAAACAAACCCACAAGGCAATCTATCCACTAAGAGGAGAGCAAAGGCATGCATTGATCCTTGAGGTTATGATATGAATGATATGGGCCATGAGGGATCTTAGGGCCCAAAATTGGGGTCTTACAGATGCCCCTATTTAAGGTCATTCTAGCCGGAGAAGTGAAGTTTAGAAATCTTCATCTCGACGCGGTAGAATGGACTTAAATAACAGTAATGAGACAAATTTTGGTCCCTAAGAGACCTCATGATGCAGATGTATGCATGCAAAAGACACAAATTCCGTGGGAATATGATTCACACAGAAGAAAAGACAATCCATCGGAGTAGTACACTCACCAGGAACAGAGACTCTAACAAGACTCTATGGGGATAATAAAGAAATGTGTGAACAAGACACGACTCCAAACTGAGGAAAAACAAAACTGTCATAACGTGAACAAAATACGACCCTGATTAGGGAAAACAGAAAACAGACTGGAGAACTCACTGGGGAGTGAAGGACTCACACTGGGGAAAAGAATTCCAAATGGAAAATAAATCCATTGGAAAGACACAAGCTGACTCCTGAGGAGAAGCAAAAGAAAGTTCCACTGGGGGAAGTAACAAGCAAAATGAGATGTTACCAGGCATACGGGTAACAAACTCAGGAAAATCTGATTCCACAGGGGGACCGAGGTCACAATAGGGAGCAGAAAGGAGGGAACACCAAGGATTACGGTTACTGGGTATATATAGGTGACCGACCAAAGCGTGAATTGGATGTGTGTTCCAAAACACTCATCATCCTGAAGTGAGCGAAAGCAAACTTGCTTATAGGATGGATATTTGATCTTGTAAAGAATACAAATCTTACTCTGAGGGGAAAGCAACAAAGGATTGACCCAAGAGTGAACGAGACATATTATTTATTACCGGCAGACCGTGAATAATATACTCAAAAGGAAAATTATCCTGAACCGGTTACTGGGTTGTTTAAGGATAAAATCCGAAATCGTGAATTGGTTTGTGTTCCAAGACACTCATCATCCGAAAGAAAGCTAGAAAAGCAGACTTGTTTAAAGGATGGACAAAAATCGTGAATTGGTGTGTGTTCCAAGACACTCATCATCCGAAAGAAAGCTAGAACAAGCAGACTTGTTTTAAAGGATGGCCAAAAAAACGTGAATTGGTGTGTGTTCCAAAACACTCATCATCCAAAACGCAAACTGGTTAAAGGATGGGCCAAAAAAGCGTGAATTGGTGTGTGTTCCAAGACACTCATCATCCAAAACGCAAACTCTTATGAGTGTAGTATCGCGTAACAATCGTATCAGAACTGACATCTGAACGACCTCCGCACTACGGTCCTAAAAATAGGCCAAGATGGGTTTGGTAAACTAAGGTCCTTGGCTTCTGCGGAACATGATTGAAAGAATAATGCCTAACCACAAATAACTTGTGTGACATTATTAATCCAACATGACCTCCACCAAGTGAATGGACTCGCAAGTCAACTGGCTAAGGACTACTCCACACCAGTCGACAAGACTATGCCATTCTCCTATCCTAGAGAGCACTCGAGTTCGGGTATAGAACTCATCTCACAGATCACCAAAGCAAACAGCAAATGTATATCAAGCAATTCACACATTACAATCAAAACAGTGATCCCAAATTGTACAAAAATATGTCAAATGACAAATAATAATATATATCACAACAAGGGTGAAAAGTAGGCAATACCACCAGGGATTCTGGTGAGATAATCCCCAGCAGAGTCGCCACTTTTCTGTGACGGTGTATTCGTCGCTATATGATCTATCGATTAAATCATAAGCTAAGAGATACATTGAAATTTCGAGTCGCCACCGCACTTTTATTTATCCAAAGGACTGGCTAAAAAGCGAACAAAAGCCTAAGAAGTTTTACACGTAGAAAACTAATAAAAAGATCAGAGAGTCTGGGTAAGGGGTAAATTACGCAATGGGAAGGTGTTAGGCACCCATCACGTCCTAGGTACTCCTAGGGAGCCCTTTTCACACTTGTTATGCTAAATTATTATTTGTTATGACATAAAGATTGTGCAAACATGATTGGGATGATGAGAAAAGAATATACATTTTTTTATTTATTGGGTTCGAACGGATGAACCCGTTGCCTACGTACCTTCCATCAAAGGTAAGGATCAGAACGCCGTAGTTCGGCTAAAAGATTTCCAAAAGTTGGTGGATTCAGTTTTAAACACAAGCACTGAGGCTTTTCATTATCAATGGGAGAACACTCGACCAAAAACAACATCCACCATGCGAGGATAGCTTCGACGTACTAGAGGGGTTAGCCCTGTTTGAAGTACGGAAGTCTTACTGTCGACTCACTAAGGATAGGCAAGATTTACATCAACCACAAAGATAATTGAAACCTATGGCTAATGTGAAAAGATTAACAATGGACAGAGCCAAAACAAGTGAATGAGTGAAGTTAATTGATTGTGATTATGAAAATGAAGTCAAAGTATGATTAAGATTGATTCAAAAGAAGTATTATGAAAATGAAGTTTGAAAAAAGGTCAAGGACTTGGGGTCCAGGTTTTTAGTTAGAAAACATGAAGATGTTTGCACAACACTTATGTCAAGTTTGAAAAGTAATGTGTGAAAAGGTTTAGGACATAATGGATGATGAATGGATGAAGGATAGTAAAACTTCTTAGAAGGTTCACTTCTTGAAATCATATAGCAGATGACCCAAGTGTGTCCTTTGGAATAGCAATTAATAATAACAAGCAAAGCGAAAGAAAAGCGGATATCGGATGCCAATCAATGGTCTTATACCAATCTCCTAAAACAAAACGGGATATCAGATGCCACTCAATGGACTTACACTAATCTCCACAGGCAAAGAAATAAAAGGCGGATACCGGATACCAATAGATGGATTTACACCAGTCTCCTAAAACAGAAATGGATATCAGATGCCACTCAATGGACTTACACTAATCTCCTCAAAAGAAAAACAAAGATGAGAAACGGAAGCTAACTGCCAATCTATCTGGACTTAGGTTAACTCCACAAATATGCTCATAGGAATACCAATGCCACGTTGCAGGGACTTACAGTGGATCCTCACATACAAGAACAAAAGCAAAGATATGATCACAGGAATGCAAATGCCAACTAGCAGGGACTTATAGTTGCAACCTCTCATACAAACAGATAAACAACTATGATCACAGGAAAGCAGACGCCAACTTACAGGGACTTATAACTGCAACCTCACATACAACAAACAGATCAAACTATGATCACAGGATAACGGACGCCAACTTACAGGGACTTATAACTGTATCCTCACATACACACAGATAAACAGAAGATATGAGTGACCAATGAGGTCTTACACTCTATCCTTCCATATCACAGGAGCAAATGCCAAAGCAATGGACTTACAATTGTCCTCAATGGGCAAACAACAATGATAGCATCACAAAGCAAATGAGATGATCATGCATTAATGGCAATTGATGATGATGATAAATGCATAGCATACAGGCAAGCAAGTGCATATGAAGCAATCAATCAATCAATGAATATCAAACAGCACACTCTATAGCCAAACAATGGGGGCTCACACAAGAGGGTTTGACTTTAAAAGTCCACTGTAATAGGTGAAGGTTGCTCTTAACCTGGCCATTGAGAGGCTAAGGTGAAGCAGATGAAAAGGAGATGAGGGGTGTGCCTCATTGCTTCTATCTCAAATCAGAGAGAGCATAAAAGAAAGTGTGGGAGTTCAGAAAGTAGGAACTCTCTCCACATTATTGACTCGATTAGATCTTGGGTATTTATCTCAATGCTTCAACCAGGTACTGGGAGCAAAGAGAGGACACACTGAATAGTGGGGGATAGATTGCTTATCCCTACCTTCCACCAATTGCCTTACTTGAAGGACTTTTCCTGCTTAGGACAAATATAAACAAACACAGGCATTGCCTCTTAAGGAGGACTTCAGACAGTTTGCCCGGTCAAATAACAGACCGGGTCTCCAGACTACATGAAGAAGAAGTATTTATACCTCAAAGCAAATGCTAAAAAGCAAAGCAAGCAAGCAAGTTCAAAGAACTTAGGCAACTAAAGTACCTGAAAAAGTCAAACTTATTAGTAAACAGATCAACAGTCAAAATCAAAAGGAAATAACCAAAAGTCAACCACAGAGGGACCAATTGTGCAAGGCACAAAGACTCAAGCATATGAGCCAACCTACAAAACAAGTGTTAGCACATGATAAACAAATCAACTCAATCAAAATTGAAAGGTCTTTGAGGCATTGGTGCTCAACCTGAAACAGATGAACTCAACATAAGCTTAGAAGACCACTAGGACTAGCCTAGGGTCAAAGATGAAAGAAAAAGTCAAGGCAGCAAGAAAAAATCAACCCAAACCAAATCTAAACATTCAAGAAGCATTCTCAATTGGATTCATAATTAAATCATGCATCATGGTCATTTCATACACAAATGAATGCAAAGCATGGCAAGAGAAGCATACAAAAGTCAACAGCAAAGACTTCATTCAAAAGTCAACTCAAACAATCTCAAAAATCATGAAATAAATCACAATCAATCCTAACATCTAACATAGCAAGCATGTCAAATTTCAATGCATTTGGATGAGAGGAAGGCAGTCAAGTAAAATCATGAAGTCAAACCAAATTCAAGTAAGCATGGTGAAAGTCAACAAGCATGGGTCAACTTCAAAAAATCATATCAATTTGAAAACAGAAGAGAAATGAATGAGATTAACACCAATGCACAGCTTGAGGTGTCTAGTTATCACATATGAAATTTCATGGTCATGTGATAAGATTTGAGAATTTCACAAAAGATTTGGCAAGGCATAGCACAAAAAGTCAACAAATGACCAAGTATGGAAGAAAATTCTCAATCAAATGGAAAACAACAAGATTAATTCCAAGAAAATTCATACATGAACTAGACATACAAGGGATCATTCATGCAAAATTTGGAGTCATTTGGATGTGGGGAAGTGTGTGAACAAAATTTGTGAAAATACATGATCATGGTATAGCACCAAATGTAACACATAACTTCAAAAAATCATAACTATCAATCCACAAATGATAAATGCACAAACTTTATATGGAAATGAAGATCAATGTGTCTAGTTTTACCACAAAAAATTTCAGGCTCAATGGATACAATATGAGAATTTCACAATAAGAATGGCACAATGTATCATTTATGCACACATGTGGAAAAATCATTTATCATTTAAAATCCAGAACATGGAAAATTAATTAAAATTCACCATAAAATGCTAGACTCAATTGTGATCATGATGGAAAAAATTTCATAATTTTTGGATGAAATTTGAATTAAAAATGACTTATTGAAGTTGGATGAATATTTGAACAAAGCATAGACAAATGACATGAACTAGTGGTCAAACAAGGAAGTCAGCATGGCAAATGTGTAATTTTGGACTCACTAATCTAAACTCTGCGTTTTGGCAAAGCAAAACGGAATGTTCTGATTGGCTCCCAGCCAATAGAACAGTGCATGCACCAATGGGACCTCATATCTTCTGTTTTAGAAACCCTAGGGTTTAAACAAGGTTTTGGCAATTTATCTTCAAGCAATCCAACAAAACAAAATCAACTAACAGCAGCATACAACATAACAATCATACCATAACCAAGCATATGCGACCCAACACAACAAACATGCAAGCTCATGCAGACATAACCAATCATAATCAACACAAAGCATGTGAAATTTCTTGGACAAGTTTTATGGTTCATCACAAACAGCATGGCACATTCAACAACAGCAATGGTCATGGTATCAAATTCATCATCAATTTACAGCATTGACCAACAGCATATCAGCAAACATAAACAACACTAGCAGGCAACAATAGCAGTACAGAAATTCGACCAACAATTGCAACAGCATAGCATTATTAGGGACAAAGTATCTGGTTTAAACAAACAGCATTCAGTATATTTCACATGGATTTTCTGGCATGTTCGTGAGGATTTCAAAAATGCAGCATGGTTTCAGCATTGTAAGCAGCATCATATCAAACAAAACAACAGCACACGACAGCATATAAACAGCAAGCAGTATTTCATCATTATCATGTAATCAAAACAATAGCACATAGCAGCATAGCATTTGTACTCAACAGCAACACAAAAATCGACCAGCCACGACAGCATCCAAACTCATGTATCATTAACCAACAATAGCATACAACCTATTTCTCATGGCATAAGTCTGAAAACAACAGCATCATGGAATTTCAAGCAAGTTCATCATCTTTAATAAATAACATTCGAAACAAGCACCACTCAAAAGCATGGCATAAATGGTTCATGTAGCAGGCAGGTCAACAGTATACAACATAATCAAATGGATTTTCAAGACAAATGTTCAAGGAGTTCAAAACTGCAGCATGGTATTGGTAGCTTCATACAGCTCTAAACAACAAAATCACACACAATGGAGAAAGTCTGGAAGGCAGCTAGGGCTTAATTAGCATGGCAGCTCATGTGTTCATCAGCATCATATCAAACAAAGCAACAGCATACGACAGCATATAAACAGCATGGTGTTGAACATCAATGTTCCTCATTCAACCAACACAGCATGGTATTGTAAGGCTCTTCATGCAAGTTCATCATAAACAACCAACCAAAAGCAAACATGAATAATTCTGGTAAATTCATCATAACAGCAGCAGGGTTTGAAATTCATGTTCATCAAAATCATCATCAATTTGCAGCAAGGCTAACAGCATAACAGTGACAACATGTTCAAACAAATACAAACAATAGCAGGCAACATGTCTCATATGGATTTCCTGGGATGTTCATGGGGTTTCAAACAGCAGTATATGTTCCTCATGCTCATCAATCATCATCAATCAAAATTCTGTCATGGCAATCCTCATGGCAGCTAAACAACAGCATACAGCATATTAACAACAAACCAAACAAAATCATAAGGAAATTCTGAACAGGGCAAAAGTTTGAACAACAGCCACATACATTCATCACCTTCAACAAGTCAAAATTTCGAAATGCCCAGAATGACCAAACAGGCACACCAATAAAATCATCATGTAACATACATACATAATCTAGTGATGGTTTTCAATGAAATCCACAGCAACATAACAAATTGATGAAAAACACATTCAAGCATAAAGATGAAATCCCTATTTCTCACAGCATGGTTGATCATTTTGAGCAAGCTAACATTCATTAGAATCAGCATACAATAAACTATCATAAGCATGGCACAGCATAGCAAATTATTGTGGTCGAATCCTTACTTGGCTGTGAAGAAAATCGAGCAGCGGCTGTGTTTTGAGTGATGCAAGCTCCAACAGCAGTTTACTATGCTTGGAAATGAAGGAGCCTTGAAGAATTTCAGCTCAAACTTGCTTGAAACTTCCCAATCCTGATTTCACCATTATTGAGGCTTGAAGAAAACAGAGTCAGAAAAATACAATACAGTGGCGGTTTGATGATGAGAAATACTTCCAAAGATGGTCCAGGTGATGGAGTGAACAAGCAATGGCTCGGGTCTTTTGAATCTTTTGGCAGAAATGCAAAATCGTGGAAACTGCAGGTGAGAGAGTTTCTGGTTTTTGTGTTGGCTGCTGTGATTCCTAGGGTTTGTTTGGGCAGAAAAACATTTATATACTACCTGTTTAAGGTCTGCTAATGAAGTGGTAAGTTGGTTTTTGCTTAATGATGCATTTTGCATTTTTGCTAATTGTGGAACAAGTGGAAAATGGGGTGTGTTTGTCTGCTTGAGTGGGCTTGGACAGACTGCAAATGACCAAAAAAAATGCTGTTTGTGGTCTGCTGCAGCATGCTGTACCTTGCTTTGCTTATGTACTTCTATTTGCAACAATGCCAAATTTGCATTTTGATTCAAAATGATGATGGAATGATGGTATGGTTATGATTTGAGGCTTGGAACAAATCACAAATGTGATATGGAACATTTCCCAATTGACCAAATCAAGAAAAAGTCAAAAACTCAAAAAGTCAAAGTTTGGTCAAACTTTGAATTTAAATGAGAAAGGTCCAAAAATGCCATTTTGAATGGTAAGGTTTTAGGTCATGAAATTTATATTTTTGGAAAGAGAATGAAAAATGTGGTTTGTAGGAAAAAACCCCACCAAATTTGGCCTTATGGTTTGAGAGTTATGGCTTGTTGAAGTTCATAAATTGGTGAAAATGATTTGATCATATCTTGACAACCACACATGGGATTTTGGAGTTCTTGGACTTTTTGAAAATGGGAGAACAAGATCTTCAACTTTCATGTTGGGCAAAAATTCATTTGAAGCTTGTATCATGATGCAAGTTGAGGATCAAGAAGTTTCCATTTTTGGCAGTTGAAATTACAGGTCCACTTTCTATTTCTGGAAAATTTCTGATTTGACTTGATTTTCTTCCATGATGAGGTTGAACATGATAGATGAGGCTTATACAAGCATGAATGAACTCCTTCAGATCAATTCTATCCATCAAATCTTTGATTAAATCAACAGTTGACCAAGTTTGACTGTCTGTTGACTTTTCTAGGGTTTTGGATGATTGAGCCTCTTCTGATGATTTCCAAACCCTAATTCCTTGAGAACTTGACTTCAAATGATGTCACAAGATGTATGAACCTTTGATTATTGATCATGATGCCCAAATTCCACAAGAATGGCCATCATCCATTGCTTTGACTGATCAATGACTGACTTTGACCTAATTTCTGATAATTGCTTCAACTGCAAGCAAAAAGGTTAGACCGACAATATTTTTGTACTTTTTGAATGATAAACATATGAAAGGCAAAGATATACAAATGCAAAGTATGCTTGGTGATCAAGAAACAAACCCACAAGGCAATCTATCCACTAAGAGGAGAGCAAAGGCATGCATTGATCCTTGAGGTTATGATATGAATGATATGGGCCATGAGGGATCTTAGGGCCCAAAATTGGGGTCTTACAGATGCCCCTATTTAAGGTCATTCTAGCCGGAGAAGTGAAGTTTAGAAATCTTCATCTCGACGCGGTAGAATGGACTTAAATAACAGTAATGAGACAAATTTTGGTCCCTAAGAGACCTCATGATGCAGATGTATGCATGCAAAAGACACAAATTCCGTGGGGAATATGATTCACACAGAAGAAAAGACAATCCATCGGAGTAGTACACTCACCAGGAACAGAGACTCTAACAAGACTCTATGGGGATAATAAAAGAAATGTGTGAACAAGACACGACTCCAAACTGAGGAAAAACAAAACTGTCATAACGTGAACAAAATACGACCCTGATTAGGGAAAACAGAAAACAGACTGGAGAACTCACTGGGGAGTGAAGGACTCACACTGGGGAAAAGAATTCCAAATGGAAAATAAATCCATTGGAAAGACACAAGCTGACTCCTGAGGAGAAGCAAAAGAAAGTTCCACTGGGGGAAGTAACAAGCAAAATGAGATGTTACCAGGCATACGGGTAACAAACTCAGGAAAATCTGATTCCACAGGGGGACCGAGGTCACAATAGGGAGCAGAAAGGAGGGAACACCAAGGATACCGGTTACTGGGTATATAATAGGTGACCGACCAAAGCGTGAATTGGATGTGTGTTCCAAAACACTCATCATCCTGAAGTGAGCGAAAGCAAACTTGCTTATAGGATGGATATTTGATCTTGTAAAGAATACAAATCTTACTCTGAGGGGAAAGCAACAAAGGATTGACCCAAGAGTGAACGAGACATATTATTCATTACCGGCAGACCGTGAATAATATACTCAAAAGGAAAATTATCCTGAACCGGTTACTGGGTTGTTTAAGGATAAAATCCGAAATCGTGAATTGGTTTGTGTTCCAAGACACTCATCATCCGAAAGAAAGCTAGAAAAGCAGACTTGTTTAAAGGATGGACAAAAATCGTGAATTGGTGTGTGTTCCAAGACACTCATCATCCGAAAGAAAGCTAGAACAGCAGACTTGTTTAAAGGATGGCCAAAAAAACGTGAATTGGTGTGTGTTCCAAAACACTCATCATCCAAAACGCAAACTGGTTAAAGGATGGGCAAAAAAGCGTGAATTGGTGTGTGTTCCAAGACACTCATCATCCAAAACGCAAACTGGTTAAAGGATGGATAAAAAGCGTGAATTGGTGTGTGTTCCAAAACACTCATCACCCTGAACGCCAACTGGCTAAAGGATGGAAAAAAACGTGAATTGGTGTGTGTTCCAAAACACTCATCATCCGAAAGTAAGCTAGAACAGCAGACTTGTTTAAAGGATGGTCAAAAAAACGTGAATTGGTGTGTGTTCCAAAACACTCATCATCCAAAACGCAAACTGGTTAAAGGATGGGCAAAAAAGCGTGAATTGGTGTGTGTTCCAAGACACTCATCATCCAAAACGCAAACTGGTTAAAGGATGGATAAAAAGCGTGAATTGGTGTGTGTTCCAAAACACTCATCACCCTGAACGCCAACTGGCTAAAGGATGGAAAAAAACGTGAATTGGTGTGTGTTCCAAAACACTCATCATCCGAAAGTAAGCTAGAACAGCAGACTTGTTTAAAGGATGGTCAAAAAAACGTGAATTGGTGTGTGTTCCAAAACACTCATCATCCGAAAGAAAGCTAGAACAGCAGACTTGTTTAAAGGATGGACAAAAAACGTGAATTGGTGTGTGTTCCAAAACACTCATCATCCAAAACGCAAACTGGTTAAAGGATGGCCATTCGATTCTACAAAGAATACGAATCTTGCTCAGTTGGGAAAAATCAACAAAGGATTCCAACTAAAGAGCGCATGAGATATATTATTCATTACCGGCAGACCGTGAATAATACACTCGAAAGGAAAAGACACCAGAGATACCGGTTACTGGGTATATAATAGGTGACTATCCAAAAAGAGAGACAATCGATACCAAGCATACGGGTAAACGAAAGACAACTCAAAGGGATAAATTGCAAGCATCCGGCAATTATCCATCAACAAGGAAATATTCGACTCCGCAAAGGGAAATAACGAATCTTACTCGACTGGGGAAACACAAAAGGCTTCGACTGAAGAGTGCATGAAATATATTATTCATTACCGGCAGACCGTGAATAATATACTCGCATGGAAGATTATCCACAACCGGTTACTGGGTTAATAAAGGATAAATCAACCGAAAAGAAAGGCATCGGGATACCAGAATAGGTATATAATGATAACCAATCAAAAGGAGCAACAGACATTACCAACAAAGGGTAAATGAAAGGCGAACTGCTGAGGATAAATTGCAAGCATCCGGCAATTATTGACAGAGACTAGCTGGGGATGTATTGGTGAACAACCAATGATCCGGGGAACAAATCACTAGCATACGGTGAAAAGACCCACTGGGGATAAAATTGCTAGCATACGGCAATTATCCACAAAAGACTTGCTGAGGATATAAGTGCTGATCTGAGCAACTTATACAAGCAAAGGAAAATCAACATCAAAGACTAGATGAAGATAACCACAAAATTAGGGTTTACATCTACCGAATACGGGGTAGAAGACCAACAACTCCGCGTGGGGATAGAACAAATCACAAATCCGCACGGGAACCAAAATAGGGTTTATAACAAACCACAAACTGCTGAAGAGCAGGAAAATAGGATTTACAACTACCGGGTAGTAGGTAGAAAACCAAAAACTCTGGCTGGAGAATAAAAGGTGTATAACCACAAATTCTGTTAAGAAAGCCAGGAAAAGTAGGACTTACAACTACCGGTTTGTAGGCAGAGGCCCAAAAACATTCCGCTGGGGAACAACCCGCTGGGAAGTACAAGATTTTTGACAAATAGTCGATTCGGGAATGATCCGAAAAGACAGACTGAATCAAGACACGTCCTAATGAGGATGTAACTCAAATAGGAAAATCCATCCCAATATATGTGTTGGGAGGAAACGGAAGAAACCGTCATCCACGAGGGTATATCTCAGTGGGGAACTGCAGAAGGAAAGGACAACATTTTCTGCTTATGGGGTTGACTCTATATGGAGAGATTTTAAACACCCGACATCTGCTTGGGGAGATCTGTAAAGAGATCTATATCACCATAGCAGGAGACACGACAAACAAAAGATATATGGCAAGAAATGCAACATGAATGTCTGAATGTTTATGAATATGCATGAATATGCTGATTGATGTTTGATGAATGCTGACAAAACAGACAGTTCTAACACAAACAGGTTCAGGAACCAACGCGTCCGGTAATATACTTCCAGGGAAAAAACCAGCTGGAGAGCCAATCTGCGGAGATCTACATGCTGTAAAGCAAAGATCTGCAGGTACTGCTGAAGAAGCAGAGAATCAGAGGTATCAGGAAACAACCCAATCAGGGTACAGAAAGTCACAACGGGCGAAACGGCCACCAAGACGAATCTGTCGGGGAACAAGAGAAGTCCCAAAGTATATCTGCAGGGGATCCCAGTGTTAACTGAGAAACGAAAGGTGCATAAGCACGAACTGCTGTAGAAGCAAATCCACATAACTCCACTGGGGAACAACCCGCTGAGGGAGAATGATATCATCCAAATAGAATCTGACTGCATAAGCAACTCTACTGGGGAAAACTGTCAGCTACTCTCTTGGGAACAAGCCACTGAGGGAGGACAGATCAAACAAATATATTCTGCAACGGACCACTCCACTTGGGAGAATGCACAGCAAACTGATCGCAACAAGTAGATTCTGCAGTATAAGCCACTCTACTGAGGATCACAAACAGTCAGGAAATAAATCCGTTCACTGGAGGCTAGCGCCATCATCCGACCATATCGGGGATTGAAAGAGTATTCAAAAGGCAAAACTGCCACAACAAACACTCTGCAGACTGTGCTGAGGAAAAGATGGTTGCAAGACTGGGATGTCAACCCAATCAACCACTGAATAGGAAAATAAATCCTGCTCTGCTGAAGAGAAAAAACACTCTGATGGAGAGACAGCAACAATTCCGCAGACGACTTCGCCGGGGAGAAGGTAAAGTACCGGGTATCAAACCACTGACTTACCGAGTCTTCAAAAGAAAGCGATTATGCTGAGGAAACAGACAGTTCCGCTGGCACACTGCATGGGGAAAAGAGGTAATAACTCCACTTGCAACTCTGGTGGGGATATTAATAACAGCTCTACTCGAGACTCCGAGGGGAGTATCAATCAATGGCTATACTCATGACTGTGCTGAGGAGACAAATAAAGTCTGGGGCGTACGACCCACTGGAGAAAGTGACGGGGCACCAAGATGACAAACCATCAACCGCCGAAACTTCACAAGAAAACACCCATGCTAGGGGAACTGCTGCTGGAGAGCACGAAATCTTCAACAACACTCTGCTTGTGACTATACTGGGGAACAACCCCAACAACAACTCTGTTTGAGGAACAGCCTCAACAAAGATCTGAAGAAAGAAGATACCACCAAACCAGGAATATGAACCAATGTCTTACCTGTTGGGAATCATGCCACCCTCGGGAGAGCACTGAGATATTCTTGAGTATCCTTTCAATCTTGTGAATGTTCACTTTGTCTAAAACGACCTTTTTGAAAAATTTGATTTGTTTAAAACAATGATATTTTATCAATTTAAAACATGCAAAACATTTGTTGAATTGAAACAAATAAGAGTGCAAATAAATTGGATAAAAAGCTCAAATTGATTTGATAGAATGGTAGCCTGCAAATGGCGAGACTCCATAGATCTGTACAAATTTGAAATCAGTGATATATATTGGAAGAGGGCTACATTGAACATAATGATCCTTTCTCTACCAATTTGAATCTCGATGTATCCGAAGCTTCAGTTGACGACGAATCGAGAATCTTCTGACGAAATGGCGACTGATGAACCAGAAAGTCTTGTCAGGATGCAGTTACTTGCCAAATCCCTAACTTTTGCCTAGATTGCCCCAGAGTGAGGTACTCAATCTAGCGGGATGCAAATATATTCTTTTTTCAAGTCTCTAATTTTTGCCTGGATTACCCTTGCGGGTTCTCCACCGAGACGCTCATTTTTGCCTAAGCCGCCCTTTCGGGTTTTCAACTTAGCGAGCAATTCTGTTTTTTTCATTTGCATATACTTTTTTTTAGGCAAAGTATCTCTTGACTGCATCTGAATTCACAGGACGAGTGAAATCCTCCCCATCCATTGTTGTAAGCATCAAAGCTCCGCCTGAAAAGGCTCTCTTAACAACATATGGACCCTCGTAGTTTGGAGTCCACTTGCCCCTGGAATCGGGCGCGAAAGACAAAACTTTCTTGAGCACAAGGTCACCTTCTCGGAACACACGAGGCTTGACCTTCTTGTCGAATGCTTTCTTCATTCTTTGCTGATATAACTGACCATGGCACATGGCAGTTAATCTCTTCTCTTCGATCAAATTCAGTTGGTCATATCGACTCTGAATCCATTCAGCATCAGTCAACTAGGGACTTGAGGGTATACTTTTCTTTTTTCCCTTGGAAAAATTTTGAAAAATTTTCCTGGTTTTTGATTTTTTCATCTTTTTCACCCTCTTTTTCTCTTCTTTTTTTTCGATTGATTTTTTTTTGATTTTTTTTCTTTTTTTTTTTTTTTTTTTTTTTTACATTGGTAATGCCCCAGTTTGACTGTTTTGCTGATTCTCACGATACAGCTGAATGAGCTTCTCTGGCGCTCGAGAAGGCGGGTAATCTCATCAGGAATCCCCTTCAACATCATCTTCCTCTGCCTCAGATACAAGGACTTCAAGATTGGGAGATGGCGCTGGATCATTATGTTCAATGGGTTTAGAAATCCCTGCATAATGATTCTGGATAATGAAAAGCTTTTGACATTTAAACAAGCAAATCAGTTATGCAGATGAAAAAGCTGTTTTTGTTTTTCATGTTTTTTTGTGATCACTGATTTCATGCAAAAGCAAAAAGTGAAAACAAATGGAAAAACAAATGTTTGACAATGCAAAAATTGAATGAAAACATCATTGTATTAAATGCTGCCAACAATGTCATCACTTCTCCTTTTGGCATGGGAGAAGGGTTTTAAACAAGGTGAACAAATCACGCTGATTTATGAATGACCGTAGGAACATCCACAGCGACCCAATTGTGGCAGACACCACCAGGAATGATGAAATTGTTCAGATCTTCTGCATCTTCTTTCAAGAAAGCAGCAGCCTCTTCTTCTTCAGGTTGATCAGCATGGATGAATCCTCCATTGTTGAACAAACCTTGCTCCTTGAATGCCCCAGAACAGTAGCCAATGCCAGCCCGGGACTGGTTAACCAGGAATAAATCCATCAACAGGAATAAATCCATCAACAGGAATAAATCCATCAACAGGAATAAGTCCATTAAAAGCACTTGGCTGGCAAAATCCTCCTCGAGTTCAC
Source organism: Lathyrus oleraceus (assembly GCF_024323335.1). NCBI lineage: Eukaryota > Viridiplantae > Streptophyta > Magnoliopsida > Fabales > Fabaceae > Lathyrus > Lathyrus oleraceus. The sequence continues at coordinate 448,446,443 of NC_066585.1, read as the reverse complement.
AAATTCTCTTGCTCAGGATGATCCATCAATCTGGCAGAGTTGGCTCTGGTATAATACCGGCAAAGTGCGTCTTCAAAATAAATGAAGATCGCAGGGTCAGACCACAGGACGGGAGACCGGAACAAAACACCTGCTTATGCAAATGATGCATGAAGTGTTTATGCATATGCTTGTTTTTATATCAAAGGAACTCGTGAGTTTTATTTGCAAACTTTGAAATATTTAAGCATTTTGATCATACATGAGAATATCTCATCAGATATATCAGGCGAAAAAATTTTCCCGGTTTTTTCATGCTTTGAAAATTTTTGCAAATAAACTCCTTTGAGTTCCTTGAAAATTTTCTTTTGATGACATGAATGCGGATGAATGCGTGAATGCATGAATGCAACAAACACACTCAAGGATCAAACAAAGCACACCAAGCAAAGGTCGTGGGAAAGCTCTATGTATCCCTAATATCAATCATCCATTTTGGTGGATTTAGGTTTTCACCTTATCGACACCCAAGTTCCATTGATATTAACGGTACATGAACCGGTTCAAACATTCTTAATATCAACCAGCCGCTTTGATGGATTTAGGTTTTACACCTGATCCGGGATCCATTGATATTAACAATGTTTGAACGACTCAACCACGAATCACGGGTTTGTTGAGAGTCACGAGCATGGAGTCTCGGTTAAGAACCACCCAAAGGGAGTGTACTAGGGTTTAAACCTGCCAGACATGTTCTATCAGAGGTTCCCATAATCATCGTTCCATCTTTCGAATATTATCGGAGGAACGAATACTCGTATTCCAAGAATATTCTCAAGAGAAACTCTTATGAGTGTAGTATCGCGTAACAATCGTATCAGAACTGACATCTGAACGACCTCCGCACTACGGTCCTAAAAATAGGCCAAGATGGGTTTGGTAAACTAAGGTCCTTGGCTTCTGCGGAACATGATTGAAAGAATAATGCCTAACCACAAATAACTTGTGTGACATTATTAATCCAACATGACCTCCACCAAGTGAATGGACTCGCAAGTCAACTGGCTAAGGACTACTCCACACCAGTCGACAAGACTATGCCATTCTCCTATCCTAGAGAGCACTCGAGTTCGGGTATAGAACTCATCTCACAGATCACCAAAGCAAACAGCAAATGTATATCAAGCAATTCACACATTACAATCAAAACAGTGATCCCAAATTGTACAAAAATATGTCAAATGACAAATAATAATATATATCACAACAAGGGTGAAAAGTAGGCAATACCACCAGGGATTCTGGTGAGATAATCCCCAGCAGAGTCGCCACTTTTCTGTGACGGTGTATTCGTCGCTATATGATCTATCGATTAAATCATAAGCTAAGAGATACATTGAAATTTCGAGTCGCCACCGCACTTTTATTTATCCAAAGGACTGGCTAAAAAGCGAACAAAAGCCTAAGAAGTTTTACACGTAGAAAACTAATAAAAAGATCAGAGAGTCTGGGTAAGGGGTAAATTACGCAATGGGAAGGTGTTAGGCACCCATCACGTCCTAGGTACTCCTAGGGAGCCCTTTTCACACTTGTTATGCTAAATTATTATTTGTTATGACATAAAGATTGTGCAAACATGATTGGGATGATGAGAAAAGAATATACATTTTTTTATTTATTGGGTTCGAACGGATGAACCCGTTGCCTACGTACCTTCCATCAAAGGTAAGGATCAGAACGCCGTAGTTCGGCTAAAAGATTTCCAAAAGTTGGTGGATTCAGTTTTAAACACAAGCACTGAGGCTTTTCATTATCAATGGGAGAACACTCGACCAAAAACAACATCCACCATGCGAGGATAGCTTCGACGTACTAGAGGGGTTAGCCCTGTTTGAAGTACGGAAGTCTTACTGTCGACTCACTAAGGATAGGCAAGATTTACATCAACCACAAAGATAATTGAAACCTATGGCTAATGTGAAAAGATTAACAATGGACAGAGCTAAAACAAGTGAATGAGTGAAGTTAATTGATTGTGATTATGAAAATGAAGTCAAAGTATGATTAAGATTGATTCAAAAGAAGTATTATGAAAATGAAGTTTGAAAAAAGGTCAAGGACTTGGGGTCCAGGTTTTTAGTTAGAAAACATGAAGATGTTTGCACAACACTTATGTCAAGTTTGAAAAGTAATGTGTGAAAAGGTTTAGGACATAATGGATGATGAATGGATGAAGGATAGTAAAACTTCTTAGAAGGTTCACTTCTTGAAATCATATAGCAGATGACCCAAGTGTGTCCTTTGGAATAGCAATTAATAATAACAAGCAAAGCGAAAGAAAAGCGGATATCGGATGCCAATCAATGGTCTTATACCAATCTCCTAAAACAAAACGGGATATCAGATGCCACTCAATGGACTTACACTAATCTCCACAGGCAAAGAAATAAAAGGCGGATACCGGATACCAATAGATGGATTTACACCAGTCTCCTAAAACAGAAATGGATATCAGATGCCACTCAATGGACTTACACTAATCTCCTCAAAAGAAAAACAAAGATGAGAAACGGAAGCTAACTACCAATCTATCTGGACTTAGGTTAACTCCACAAATATGCTCATAGGAATACCAATGCCACGTTGCAGGGACTTACAGTGGATCCTCACATACAAGAACAAAAGCAAAGATATGATCACAGGAATGCAAATGCCAACTAGCAGGGACTTATAGTTGCAACCTCTCATACAAACAGATAAACAACTATGATCACAGGAAAGCAGACGCCAACTTACAGGGACTTATAACTGCAACCTCACATACAACAAACAGATCAAACTATGATCACAGGATAACGGACGCCAACTTACAGGGACTTATAACTGTATCCTCACATACACACAGATAAACAGAAGATATGAGTGACCAATGAGGTCTTACACTCTATCCTTCCATATCACAGGAGCAAATGCCAAAGCAATGGACTTACAATTGTCCTCAATGGGCAAACAACAATGATAGCATCACAAAGCAAATGAGATGATCATGCATTAATGGCAATTGATGATGATGATAAATGCATAGCATACAGGCAAGCAAGTGCATATGAAGCAATCAATCAATCAATGAATATCAAACAGCACACTCTATAGCCAAACAATGGGGGCTCACACAAGAGGGTTTGACTTTAAAAGTCCACTGTAATAGGTGAAGGTTGCTCTTAACCTGGCCATTGAGAGGCTAAGGTGAAGCAGATGAAAAGGAGATGAGGGGTGTGCCTCATTGCTTCTATCTCAAATCAGAGAGAGCATAAAAGAAAGTGTGGGAGTTCAGAAAGTAGGAACTCTCTCCACATTATTGACTCGATTAGATCTTGGGTATTTATCTCAATGCTTCAACCAGGTACTGGGAGCAAAGAGAGGACACACTGAATAGTGGGGGATAGATTGCTTATCCCTACCTTCCACCAATTGCCTTACTTGAAGGACTTTTCCTGCTTAGGACAAATATAAACAAACACAGGCATTGCCTCTTAAGGAGGACTTCAGACAGTTTGCCCGGTCAAATAACAGACCGGGTCTCCAGACTACATGAAGAAGAAGTATTTATACCTCAAAGCAAATGCTAAAAAGCAAAGCAAGCAAGCAAGTTCAAAGAACTTAGGCAACTAAAGTACCTGAAAAAGTCAAACTTATTAGTAAACAGATCAACAGTCAAAATCAAAAGGAAATAACCAAAAGTCAACCACAGAGGGACCAATTGTGCAAGGCACAAAGACTCAAGCATATGAGCCAACCTACAAAACAAGTGTTAGCACATGATAAACAAATCAACTCAATCAAAATTGAAAGGTCTTTGAGGCATTGGTGCTCAACCTGAAACAGATGAACTCAACATAAGCTTAGAAGACCACTAGGACTAGCCTAGGGTCAAAGATGAAAGAAAAAGTCAAGGCAGCAAGAAAAAATCAACCCAAACCAAATCTAAACATTCAAGAAGCATTCTCAATTGGATTCATAATTAAATCATGCATCATGGTCATTTCATACACAAATGAATGCAAAGCATGGCAAGAGAAGCATACAAAAGTCAACAGCAAAGACTTCATTCAAAAGTCAACTCAAACAATCTCAAAAATCATGAAATAAATCACAATCAATCCTAACATCTAACATAGCAAGCATGTCAAATTTCAATGCATTTGGATGAGAGGAAGGCAGTCAAGTAAAATCATGAAGTCAAACCAAATTCAAGTAAGCATGGTGAAAGTCAACAAGCATGGGTCAACTTCAAAAAATCATATCAATTTGAAAACAGAAGAGAAATGAATGAGATTAACACCAATGCACAGCTTGAGGTGTCTAGTTATCACATATGAAATTTCATGGTCATGTGATAAGATTTGAGAATTTCACAAAAGATTTGGCAAGGCATAGCACAAAAAGTCAACAAATGACCAAGTATGGAAGAAAATTCTCAATCAAATGGAAAACAACAAGATTAATTCCAAGAAAATTCATACATGAACTAGACATACAAGGGATCATTCATGCAAAATTTGGAGTCATTTGGATGTGGGGAAGTGTGTGAACAAAATTTGTGAAAATACATGATCATGGTATAGCACCAAATGTAACACATAACTTCAAAAAATCATAACTATCAATCCACAAATGATAAATGCACAAACTTTATATGGAAATGAAGATCAATGTGTCTAGTTTTACCACAAAAAATTTCAGGCTCAATGGATACAATATGAGAATTTCACAATAAGAATGGCACAATGTATCATTTATGCACACATGTGGAAAAATCATTTATCATTTAAAATCCAGAACATGGAAAATTAATTAAAATTCACCATAAAATGCTAGACTCAATTGTGATCATGATGGAAAAAATTTCATAATTTTTGGATGAAATTTGAATTAAAAATGACTTATTGAAGTTGGATGAATATTTGAACAAAGCATAGACAAATGACATGAACTAGTGGTCAAACAAGGAAGTCAGCATGGCAAATGTGTAATTTTGGACTCACTAATCTAAACTCTGCGTTTTGGCAAAGCAAAACGGAATGTTCTGATTGGCTCCCAGCCAATAGAACAGTGCATGCACCAATGGGACCTCATATCTTCTGTTTTAGAAACCCTAGGGTTTAAACAAGGTTTTGGCAATTTATCTTCAAGCAATCCAACAAAACAAAATCAACTAACAGCAGCATACAACATAACAATCATACCATAACCAAGCATATGCGACCCAACACAACAAACATGCAAGCTCATGCAGACATAACCAATCATAATCAACACAAAGCATGTGAAATTTCTTGGACAAGTTTTATGGTTCATCACAAACAGCATGGCACATTCAACAACAGCAATGGTCATGGTATCAAATTCATCATCAATTTACAGCATTGACCAACAGCATATCAGCAAACATAAACAACACTAGCAGGCAACAATAGCAGTACAGAAATTCGACCAACAATTGCAACAGCATAGCATTATTAGGGACAAAGTATCTGGTTTAAACAAACAGCATTCAGTATATTTCACATGGATTTTCTGGCATGTTCGTGAGGATTTCAAAAATGCAGCATGGTTTCAGCATTGTAAGCAGCATCATATCAAACAAAACAACAGCACACGACAGCATATAAACAGCAAGCAGTATTTCATCATTATCATGTAATCAAAACAATAGCACATAGCAGCATAGCATTTGTACTCAACAGCAACACAAAAATCGACCAGCCACGACAGCATCCAAACTCATGTATCATTAACCAACAATAGCATACAACCTATTTCTCATGGCATAAGTCTGAAAACAACAGCATCATGGAATTTCAAGCAAGTTCATCATCTTTAATAAATAACATTCGAAACAAGCACCACTCAAAAGCATGGCATAAATGGTTCATGTAGCAGGCAGGTCAACAGTATACAACATAATCAAATGGATTTTCAAGACAAATGTTCAAGGAGTTCAAAACTGCAGCATGGTATTGGTAGCTTCATACAGCTCTAAACAACAAAATCACACACAATGGAGAAAGTCTGGAAGGCAGCTAGGGCTTAATTAGCATGGCAGCTCATGTGTTCATCAGCATCATATCAAACAAAGCAACAGCATACGACAGCATATAAACAGCATGGTGTTGAACATCAATGTTCCTCATTCAACCAACACAGCATGGTATTGTAAGGCTCTTCATGCAAGTTCATCATAAACAACCAACCAAAAGCAAACATGAATAATTCTGGTAAATTCATCATAACAGCAGCAGGGTTTGAAATTCATGTTCATCAAAATCATCATCAATTTGCAGCAAGGCTAACAGCATAACAGTGACAACATGTTCAAACAAATACAAACAATAGCAGGCAACATGTCTCATATGGATTTCCTGGGATGTTCATGGGGTTTCAAACAGCAGTATATGTTCCTCATGCTCATCAATCATCATCAATCAAAATTCTGTCATGGCAATCCTCATGGCAGCTAAACAACAGCATACAGCATATTAACAACAAACCAAACAAAATCATAAGGAAATTCTGAACAGGGCAAAAGTTTGAACAACAGCCACATACATTCATCACCTTCAACAAGTCAAAATTTCGAAATGCCCAGAATGACCAAACAGGCACACCAATAAAATCATCATGTAACATACATACATAATCTAGTGATGGTTTTCAATGAAATCCACAGCAACATAACAAATTGATGAAAAACACATTCAAGCATAAAGATGAAATCCCTATTTCTCACAGCATGGTTGATCATTTTGAGCAAGCTAACATTCATTAGAATCAGCATACAATAAACTATCATAAGCATGGCACAGCATAGCAAATTATTGTGGTCGAATCCTTACTTGGCTGTGAAGAAAATCGAGCAGCGGCTGTGTTTTGAGTGATGCAAGCTCCAACAGCAGTTTACTATGCTTGGAAATGAAGGAGCCTTGAAGAATTTCAGCTCAAACTTGCTTGAAACTTCCCAATCCTGATTTCACCATTATTGAGGCTTGAAGAAAACAGAGTCAGAAAAATACAATACAGTGGCGGTTTGATGATGAGAAATACTTCCAAAGATGGTCCAGGTGATGGAGTGAACAAGCAATGGCTCGGGTCTTTTGAATCTTTTGGCAGAAATGCAAAATCGTGGAAACTGCAGGTGAGAGAGTTTCTGGTTTTTTGTGTTGGCTGCTGTGATTCCTAGGGTTTGTTTGGGCAGAAAAACATTTATATACTACCTGTTTAAGGTCTGCTAATGAAGTGGTAAGTTGGTTTTTGCTTAATGATGCATTTTGCATTTTTGCTAATTGTGGAACAAGTGGAAAATGGGGTGTGTTTGTCTGCTTGAGTGGGCTTGGACAGACTGCAAATGACCAAAAAAAATGCTGTTTGTGGTCTGCTGCAGCATGCTGTACCTTGCTTTGCTTATGTACTTCTATTTGCAACAATGCCAAATTTGCATTTTGATTCAAAATGATGATGGAATGATGGTATGGTTATGATTTGAGGCTTGGAACAAATCACAAATGTGATATGGAACATTTCCCAATTGACCAAATCAAGAAAAAGTCAAAAACTCAAAAAGTCAAAGTTTGGTCAAAC